>NW_027533273.1:3036310-3444730 GCF_008692635.1 Crocuta crocuta | reverse complement strand
ACAGATGAATGGATCAAGAAGATGTGGTTTATCGATACGATGGAATACTATATGGCAATGAGAAAGAATGAAATCTGGCCATGTGTAGCAACATGGATGGACCTTGAGGGTGTTATGCTGAGCGAAATAAGTCAGAGAATGACAGATACCATATATTTGCACGTATAGGAGGATTAGGAGGAACTTAACAGTACCATGGGGGAGAAGAAGGGGAGAAATGGTGGGGGAGAGGGAGGGAGGCAAACCATGAGAGACTCTTGAATGCCGAGAACAAACTGAGGGCAGATGGGGTGGGAGGAAGGGAAGGGGGGTGATGGGCATGGAGGAGGGCACTTGTGGAGTTGAGCACTGGGTGTTATATGGAAACCAACTTGACAATAAACTATTTAAAAAAAAGAATCAGTGAAAGCAAAAACACCTCATAACTTAACTTCCCCAATCACAGGAGCTGAGAGGAAGCTACAATTCATTACATCAAACAATATCCAAAAGAAAAAACGTTCAGGCTCTGCATTTCCTGAGTGATGGTGTACCATATCTTGTTGGATTCTCTGGACATTTATTGTTTGATGAGCAATGAAATTATCACCTTGTAATCCGAAGTGAGAACTCACAACAAACAAAATAAAGGACAGACTCTTTGGCAGAGACTAAGACTTTCCTGTGAAATCTTCATTATTCCATGTGTGCTTCACTAACAGCACCCAATATTAAGGGGTAGCAATGTACCCAACTGTAGAGAGCATTTCCTAGAATCCGTCGAGGACAGAAGGAACAACTGAAAAGTAAGCGAGAACCATTACCCGTGCACAGGACTTCCAGGAAAACTCCCCAGGGTCTCTGAGTTGGCAGGTACCTATTTGCTCTCCTCTATCCCTCTTCTTCTTGCCTAGACTCCCATCAGCCACAGTGTGACCTGGGGGGACACTGAAGTGACCTTGAAAATGCCAAAGAATGATGAAACAGAAGATAAAAGGAGTGTAAGTCTCTGACAACATCTGCAAATCACTACTATCAGTGGGGCTGCCTCCTCCCAAACTCAGGTCACATGGAAGAAAAGTAAATCCTTCTTGGTTAAGTTATGATAGTTTCGATCTCTTACCTGTAGGTATACACACCAATTCCTAATTGAGGTAATAGCTTTATTATAAGTGAATTTGAAGAAGGCTGCTGACCCCAAATCAGTAATACATGAGTCTTTAGTTGTTCTTCCATAAGTGAGAAAGGGTTGTATAAAACAAACACAACTTGTTTTTGTTTTTTTAATGGTTTCTTCTAGACAGTACATGTTTCCTAGATGTTCTAAAGTGAAATAAAACTTCCCAGCCAAGGTAAGTGTTAGTTCTACACACATTCCTCTCAGCAGACTTATAAATGTGCTTGCTAAAGTACTCGGGATGGTTCATTAGTGTAACAAGATCTCTGTTTTTAAATTCCTGCACCGTCCAACCAATTCCTTTCATTCACTACTCCAAAGCCATGAACTCAATTTCCCAGAAGCAGCACAAGTAGCAAAGAGACCCCAGGTAAGAGTCGGTGCTTAGGACAAGAACGCATCATATTTCATACAAAAAAAGGAACTTGACTTCGCTAGAGACGTATGTGATGAGAAGAGATATTCCATCTGATAAAGTGGCTCCCGTGTGGCCTGCCTGGAGCCAGGGGAAACTGGATTAAATAGTTTCTGATGGCCTCATCCAGGATCAGATTTCAATGACCTTTATTAACTTCCATTAATCATGTAATCATCTTTCCATTTTGTAACTGAATTTATATCATTTTAAGACAATTGGCTTCTAGGGGCGCCTGGGTGGGCTCAGTTGCTTAAGCGTCCGACTTCAGCTCAGGTCATGATGTGTGGGTTCGAGCCCCGCATCGGGCTCTGTGCTGACTGCCAGCTCAGATCCTGGAGCCTGCTTCAGATTCCTTGTCTCCCTCTCTCTCTGACCCTCCCCTGCTCACACTGCCTGCCTCTCTCTCTCCCTCCCTCTCTCTCTCTCTCTCAGAAATAAATACAAAACATTAAAAAAATNGCTCTCTCTCTCTCTCTACAAATAAAAAAAAAAAAATAAAAAAATTAAAAAAAAAAAAAAAAAAAAAGAATGGCTTCTAGGGTCTATAGAGCCAGAGCTACAACATGACCTCAAAGATGACTTCCTTCCCTTGGTTGAATAACAAACGCTGCCACCAAGAATTATTTTCCATTTGATATGAAGGGAAAGATGTCCACAGAAACACTTATGCCATGGCCAGGGCAGAAAGGCAAAGAGGCCCTAATCTTCATCCTTCAAAATAGGATGCTTCGTAAGTATTCTACAGCTGGCTCAAGGACAAGTGTAAAATGTTTAGAATGGAAAGAAAAATTTTAAAGTAATTACTTTTTAGATACCTTGAAGGAACAAAATTTTATGGAAACTATTTCATTCAGGAAAAATAATACTTAACATCAAAAATAGTATGAGTTGCTAAGTGAGAGGAGGTATAAGGCAACTCAGTAAGTCCACTTAATAGCATTTATCTGTGTAAATGGAAAAAAAATACAAAAATCCATTCATCAAGGGCCATTTTTCCCCTTCCTATTTTTTAATCTCTTTATTTAGAATGTGAGTAAATCTAAATTCTATTTCCATTTTTCATGCAGTATATAATAATTAGATACAGAAAGAAAATGGCATTCCTTGAAATTTATAACACTTCAGCTAAGAGTTAAACAGGATTTTCTCTCATGTGTGTGAGTGCACATGCCCTTTTTTTCACCATTTCCTGTGTTCAGTTTTGATGTCAGGCCTCTGTCCCCTCACACTGCAGCCAATAAATCTGTTATGAGCTTGGCTGATATATGCAGCCATGTCTGATGGCTATGTTATGAATTCTGCATTCCATGAGTATCAAAAAAATTAGTTGAATTGAAGCTAAATAAACAGAATTAAAGAGAAACTTTGTTGAGTTTAGAATGGACCTGCCCATCATCACTGGATGAGGTATTGATGGGTACTAGAGGCACATATCCTGGATTAGTAAAAATTTACTATTCCCAGAACAGAAGAAACATGTCTAGTATCAGTTATGTAGTATTAATCACAAGGAAAACAAGATCTCTTCCTCACATGAAGGTTCCCATCTCTTCCTCTCCCCAGTTTTATTTTTTTAATGTTTTTTTTTCCTAAGAAAGAGAGAGAGAAAGAGAGAGACGAGACCAGGGGAGGATCAGAGAGAGAGGGAGACACAGAATCTCAAACAAACTCCAGGCTCTAAGCTGTCAGCATAGAGCCCGACACGGGGCTTGAACCCGTGAAACATGAGCTCATGACCTGAGCTGAAGGCAGACATTTAACCAACTGAGCCACCTAGGTGCCCCTCTTCCTTGCCCTAGTTTTAAAGCCATCTCCAGGAGTACCTGGGTGGCTCAGTTGGTTAAGTGTTAAGCATCTGACTTCGGCTCAGGTCATGATCTCATGGTTCGTAGGTTTGAGCCTTGCGTCGGGCTCTGTGCTGACAGCTAGCTCAGAGCCGGGAGCCTGTTTCAGATTCTGTATCTCCCTCTTTCTCAGACCCTCCCCTACTCATGCTGTCTCTCTCTCTCAGAAATAAATAAAAACTTTAAAAAAACTTTTAAAGCCATCTCCTAAGTATAAAGGACAATTTAAAAACATGAGGAACATTACACATTAGGCATTTAGATGTTTCAGATGTGCAGAGCCAGGGAAATTCTGAAAAGCCACTATAGCCTCCTGGCTGCTATGGGATCAAAGCAGATGAAGTATAGAATGGGAGGTGGGTCATTCCCGGTCCACACAGCACACATACCTTCTAAATCTACAATGCGACACCAAGGCCTCAACATTCTGAGTGTTGCCATTGTCAAATCTACCATGGGGAGAAAATAAACCCACAACAGTTTTTGTGGTATTGTTGCTATTTGCTCCTTCATAAAATCTATGAAGAAACAACGCCTGGGTATAATGGGACCACAAGAGGAGGGATTGAGGAGTGACAAGGAGACTGATAAAAAAAATATCCCAGGATTTGAGAACAGGTACAAACTACTTAAATGGTCAATCCATCAGTGTTGTTACATTGAAATGGGGAAACTATCAGCGGGCCTAGAGAGAATTTAATCTACGCATAGATGTTGAATTAGAGAATCCTTAAAATGGCTTCCTCCAACCACCGTAAACTTTCCCGAGGAAGACAAAAGTCACTCTCCACCTTGTGAAATCCGCACATACATGTATTCCATCTTTGGGGTGTAACAGACTGCCCCAGCTTTGCTTGAACTTTCTGCCAACCTGTATTCTTTCCCCTCTAGTTCTAAAAGCTCATGAAAAGAAGAACTAACACAAAGTCCTGGTCAATAACAGGTGTAGCACCTGACATTCAGTTAAGGAAGGATTCTCTTACTATTTTTCCTCACAAAACCAGACTTCATGTACATTTGTACATTTCTCCCATACTGAGATGTAAGCCTAAGCAAAGCCCAAGGAGTTATGGACTAACAGTTTGTCTCTTTGGCTTATATGAATACATCATTTCTATTGGGTTCCTCTGGGGTCTATCATTGGAGGAGCTAGGGGCCCGTTAGACCAGGCCTCCTGCTCATCAAATCTGCAAACAGACTTCTGGTATTATCTCCAAGTGAAATTACCTATGAATGGAGAGTTACACTAAAGATTGAAGGAATAGCACATGGGTGGTTTAATTTAAGTTGTGCAATGGAAAACTTTTTAATATAGCATAGTTTTCCTTTTTGACACTTCTCAATTTTTTAATAGACAAGCATCTTCAAAAAACTGAAATGGCCCAGACTCTGTTGATCTTCTAAAGGCCTACAGAGGTATACAAATATATAATAATGAATATCTAATATGTAGATTCAGGAATGTGAAGCTTCCTTACATTACGAAGCACTTATAGATGAAATATTACTCACATGTGCATAAATCCATATAGAATGAAAGTAATTTTGCTTCAAATATCAAGTTCAGTATGTGTTTGATCATTCAATATGCTCATAAAGAACATAAAATATGAGACTTACATGGGAAAGAGAAAAAGTATAAAACTCACATGAGTTCATTTTTCCCTGATCAATCAGGAGGTAGAAAAAATGTGCTATTTTTAACTACTGTTTAGTTGTTTCCATTTGAGACGATATTCGGTCCCTATGGATGGATAAATAAGAGCCTGCTAACTACATTTTCCTCTTTGTAGCCTTTCCAAACTAACAGGGAAATTAGCTCCCACGCATTTGCCATCTAATACAGTTTTGTTCCTAGTTATCCTTTTGGATATTAAGCAAAAGTTCCAAATTGCTCATTTACTGGGCTGACTCACATGTAGCGCTGAAAGAGATCCATAAATGAATTACGATATAGCCGGAGGTCTACTTACAGCTACCTGATTTTAGGATTAATGGCAGAATAAATCTTAAGAGGAAGACCAATATATTTTAATTTAATGCATATTACCTATTTTAGCAATATTTCCTCACACTGTTTTTGCTGTGAATATCTTATTACTACTAAGTATCAAAGGAAGTTCAGAAACATCCACCAATATATTTCATATTACAACTTCAAATTAAATTAAAATTTAATATACACTTTTTAGAATAGAATAATTGTAGCTCATTTACTAACATAACACTTAATATGAGCAGATGCATATGATTATAAAAGCATGAAAGAAAAGCCATTTAACTTTTAACTAGAATTGTCATATATAAACTATAAACTATAACAAAATAATTTTACTTCTTCCTTTAACCAATAGAAATAGCACACAAATAAATTTATAATACCTACAAAATTTAATCTTGAGAAAAGACTTACATTGTTTAAAAAAAAACCTGTCTTGTAGTTATTTTTCTACTTACAAGATAGCTAATATTTAAAATCTCAAAAAAACTTCAAAATTAAGCCAAAATAAAGGATTTACAATATTTAAGCTAAATGAGCACATTATTTATAATTTTTAGAGAAGAAAGCTACTTCTTCTGATAGAGTAAAATAATACCTATTAAAAACTATTTTTATGAGTTTTTTTTTTAAAGGGTACTTAGCAAGGGAATAAAAGACACAGGGCAGGGAATACAGTCAATGGTATTGTAAGAGTACTGCATGGTGGCAGATGGTAGCTACACTTGGGGTGAGCACCACATAAGCATAGAGAAGTTGAACCATTCATTATGTTGTACACCTGAAGATAATGTAACATTGTATGCCAACCATAATAAAAAAAAAATTAAGAAATAAAAAAGAGGAACTTAAGTGACTCTTTCGATGATCCAAAGAAAACTAAAGGATGTTCTTTCTGGATAAGCAGCACAAAACACTAAATTTTATTGCAGCCAAATGGAAATGGGAGGGGGGCCAGTGAACGAAGAGCGGCAGGAGAAGGAGCCTAGTCTTTGGCACTCTTTATGTTGTGCACATTTGGAGGAAAAACCTCCAAATGCGAACGTTAGTTATCTTTGGAAGGTGAAAATATGGAAAACTCGTCCCATTTACCTATATTTCCTTGTATTTTATAAGGTGTCTAAATTGAATGGAAATGATCTTTTTTTCCTAGATGTTCTATTTCATTCTTTGTCAAATCTCCTTGGTCTTTTTAATAGTTTTTGGGTTTTGCTTACATTTTCATGCCTCTCTATTTTAAACAGATTACATTACAAAAGATAAAGCCAGAGCTTCGACAATACAATAAAAAGACTGAAAGAACCAGGAGGTTGATAGCGATCTCATCTGTCCAGGTCTCTCTTGGCCCATTCAGAGACCCAGGCCCATCCAAGCCATTGCTTCTCCATCCCCTGGGACACCATCAACAAGTGTCCGGTTAAAGCTTGATCGTTTCCCATGTGGGCTGCAGCCAAGACTGAAGAACGAAGAGTGGAGAGAGATACACATCACTTCCACTCACTTTGTTATGTGTGGAACCTACTTACATGGTCACTCCTGACTGCACTGTCAACTGAGAATGTAGCCAAGCGAGGTAGCCACAGACTCTCCCTTCCACTTCTATTCCTGTTAAATTGGTGACAATCAGTCTTATGGATAACTGGCCATCTCAGCCACAACATGAAACATATAAAGATTTTATATTATGGGCCTCATGTATCCAGTGTCAAAGCCTCCCCAGGTCTGATTTTGCTGTCTGCTATTTCTTCTGATTTCCATGTATCACATCCTATCCCTTTGTGTTTTGTGATTTTTGGCTGGGAGCTCATGTTCGATGGAACCTTATCTATGGGAATGCTTGGAGGCCCAAGTTGAAGTTACATTCTTCCAGGGAAGGAATATATTTGCTTTTGCCTACCAATCCCAAATGATTTTCAACCAAATTATTATGTTCTGGTTAGTCCTCACAGGCAAGTGTCCTGTCAATCTCTTACGGGCAGTGGACTAACACCAGTCCTCACCACTTGAAGACTGCAGCTTTTGGGAGACACTTGAGTGGGCCCTGCGCTTATCTGCCAGTCACATCGGACTATGAAGCCATTAGAATGGAAGCCAATGGATTGCCAGAGACCCTCAAATGTCGGGTGCCCACTTACTTCCCAAATTCTAATTATTACTTAATTTTTGTTCTCTCCGAATTCTTTGCTTTTGTACCAGCTTTGAAATACATTTAAAATTATGGGTCTTTTCTTGTTTTACATTTTAATCAGCTAAATTTTAGTTTTCTTTTTGGAAAGATTATCTGGGGTTTCCAGTCTAACGTACCATCAGAGATACAAGTACCAAATATCATTTTGCATGACATACTTACATATCTACACACACACATATCTACTTATATGCATATATATTTTTTAATATAAATATACATTATATATATATATGATTTATAAATAAATGACTTAGGGAGATCACTGAGAGAACATAAGAGCTGGAATCACAAGCCTAGAACTTCCCTCCTTAGTCTTATCTGTGTTGTCATTTCTTTGGGGAAATGGAAGAGCAATAGCTATCTAAGCCATCTCTGTGAGATATAACGATGATCAGATGATTAAGAACATTGCAAATTCTCAAAACTACACTGCCAGTTGGAATTTGGACCAAGAACTCACAAGCTTAAAAACATCCATACGTCAATAGGTACAGAAGTGTTAAAAAGCAATGATTTACAAAGTCTTTTTCTTGATACCTTCCACAGCCTCTGCCCCTGCTGAGCTGGCCCTCCAGTTATTGGTTTCACCTGTGAACCGTTCACCGCCCTGCCGCTGACTTCATCGAATATCTTCTTTGTACTTCCATCTGCATTTTATGTGAACTCTGGTGCGATTAGTTGCTAATATCAACAGTGGTGCACAGCCTAGGAACATTTATTGCTCCCCTGCTTGGCTTAATGTTTCTGACTTGATACCAAAATATTATTAATAGTCACAGGGCACAATAAAAGAAAATTAAGTGTTTATTTTGTTTAGGATTTAGCCGCTTTACCTACAGCCTTTTTCCATTACATTTGCACATAAATGAGCATACACTACATTTTTTAAATGCAAATCAGGTTTTAACTTTGCTAATCATATAGTTTCCTTTCTGGGAGTCTTCCAGGCTGGCTTCGGAGTTACTCCTGATGCATGTATATTGTAGCAAATGAAGAAATGGCCATGTGGTAGATGTTTGCCCTTTTGTGATTCATTAATAGTTGTTTTTGCAGAGCGACTATACTTTAAAATCCAATGGTTCTCCACATATTCCTTTGCAATTCCAGGAGCGTATCTGTTAAATTCCAGCCTGAAGTCAATTGTTCAACTGCAGATCACTTTCTAATACATAGTTAGAAATAATTGCCTTGAAATATGGAATCAAAGACCTGAGAACTACTTCAAGTAAAATATACTGGAATGTTTCAGCATTAAAGGGTCCTCACTTTTCAGCATGAGAAAAAGCCCAAAGATTTGAGATATTTAAGTGGGCATCAAGGTCAACAAAAATGAGTTTACTCCACATTTTCTGCTTTCCCCACCACCTCCTACCTAGTGTTCTTCTAAATGAATTGTTTGTTCTGCCTTGAAAAGATAAATTAATATTTTACATGGCAAGAACTCTTTTATTCCTTGGTGGGGTATTTCTAACTTGATTTATATGACGGTGTTTAAATGTTTAAAAGCTTTTGTAAGGCAGGGTTTCAATCGATTAAAGAATTCAGTTTCTCTTGAGGTCCCTGCATCAGGTATTATCTCAGAAGGGCTCACTTCTAAAGATTTACAATCCAATCTCCGCTTCCTGTTAAACATATATTTCGCCAAGCATCCCATTGGGCGAAATGTGGGAATTTCAGCACAGCACTGTCACATGGTATGACTGCAAACAGCGCTGTTGAGCCTGTGTTTGGGTCTGCTCTGGTCATACCAGACTTGGGTCTGCTCACCTGGCAATTTGTATGAGACCTCTGGGACTTCTGGAAGTATCAAAACCTGGGTTCAACACAGGTAATTCTAAGCAGAAAGGCAGCAAATCAGTATCCTGGGAGGATCTGCATACAATGAACTAATGTTAAATCCAAGGTAATTCTGAAAACTGAATAAACAGACTTTTTTTTCTTCAATATTCCATTTCACCTTTACTACAAAGGCAAGCATATTACGATGATGGAGATTTTTTTTGGTGAAGAAACACAGTCACAGAAATGTCGGGGGAAGGATTTAGGACATAGACTCAGGTCTACTGGATCCTGTTCCTTCTTCACCGTATTTCTCAGGCAGGAAACGCTGACTCCAAACTGGGCTGTCTTTCCTACAGACGTCCATGCACCTTCACTGCCTTCTTCCATAGCATCTTCTCATCACCCTTCAGTGCATCGAGGCTCACCCTTGTCTCGTTGCCTTGGTTTTGAAATCCTATAAAAAAAAAAAAACAGCCACCTACCCCACCACCTCGGCCATCTCCTCCTCCAAAAGTGATCAAGATCAACATAACACAAAGTGTTTTTGAGGACTCTCTTTGGTAGGATATTTGATTTCACCGTAGTTTTACTAGCAAACCCACTGTAAAATCATATGACTCCCTTCTAACCAATCATTTGTATTCCTGTTTTTTTTTTTTAATTTTATGCCTGTTTTCAATAGGAAGTTTTTTCACTGCATTGACAGCCTCTCACTTTAAGTGCATCTTTTCCCTTCTTGTCAAAGGACTAGAAGAATCATAAAGTTCCCCCAAAGCTTTGCATTCTCCCTAGTCAATGATACTCATCCTGAAAAGGACAAGATCTCAAAAATCCCTTTGTGAAACACTCCTGTCTACTTGAGCACCCTTATGCCTTGCTAATGAACCCTCATCCCTAGTTATCTACTTATTTCAAATTTGGTCTGTCTTCTCAAGGAACCTAGGGTTAGCCATCAGCAGGTTCCAAAATGAGGGAAAGTGAAAAGCCAGGAGGGGGTGGGGCACCTGAGTGACTCAACTGGTTAAGTATCAGACTTTTGATTTCAGCTCAGGTCACAATCTCATGGTTCTTGAGTTTGAGCCCTGAGTCAGCTTCCACATTGACAGTGCGGACACTGCTTGCGATTCTCCCTCCTTCTCTCTCTCCTCTCTTTCTCTCTCTCCTTCTCTCAAATAAACTTTTTAAAAATTTGTTTTTATTAAAAAGAATCTAGGAAGGAGGGGAAAGGAACCAGGCCAGGTGAGGTCAAGTTGTGGTCACTGCGGGGTACATATTCAGAAAGGTGCCACCTTTGATGACCCTGGTGGTGTTTTACCTGGACCACTGATGTTTCACTTGTACAAACGACATAGCTTCCTCTACTGCTTTTCCATCATATTAAGGTCTGGGTAGGACCAGAGAATTCACATTTCTAAGAAGTTCCAAAGGGGTGCTGATGATGCTACTCTGAGGACACACTTTGAAAACTACTGGTCTATAAGAGAATAAAGTTTCTAATTGTGCACATTTTATTTTTTAAATATAATTAATTGTCAGATTAGATAATATACAACACCCAGTGCTCATCTCAAGAANCCCACCCCCTCATCCACCCTCCGTTTGTTCTCTGTTTTTAAGAGCTTCTTGTGGTTTGCCTCTCTCCCTCTCAGTTTGTAACGTTTTTTGTCCTTCCCTTCCGCCACAGTCTTCTGTTAAGTTTCGCAAGATCCACATATGAGTGAAAACATATGCTATCTGTCTTTCTCTCTGACTTATTTCACTCAGCATAATACCTTCCAGTTCCATCTGGAACCATTACATTGCTGCAAATGGCCAGATTTCATTCTTTCTCATTGCCAAGTAGTATTCCATTGTATACACCATAAATCACATCGTCTTTATCCATTCATCAGTTGGAATGGATACAGCCCTAATATGGCTATTATTGAGAGTGCTGCTACACTCTCGTTGGGGTACACGTGCCCCTGTGCATCAGCACTCCTGTATCCCTTGGGTAAATTCCTAGTAGCGCTACTGCTGGGTTGTAGGGGAGTTCTATTTTTAATTTTTTGAGGAACCTCCACACTGTTTTCCAGAGCAGCTGCACATTTGAAAATACAGGCTCAGTTTATTCTCCCAGCCTTACTTTGTAGAACGTGTCCTGTGAAATCTACTTTTCTGCCATGCTAAAACAATCAATGCTCAGTCCCTGCCTGCTCTCAGAACTGTCCCTAACTGTGTATGGCTGCCACAAGAGCCCTTATATCCAAGTTTTCTTTCTCTACTGACAATCACTAGAAAATGATAAACTCAAATATGTATCTAGACCATAAAGGTAATAAAAATGCATAAAACCCGAGAAAGACCACATGAAAAGGGTTCTTTAAAGGAACAGCTTCCACCTAGCCCCTATTTATTATCTTCCTGAGGCTAATGCCAAATCTTCAGATTTTTTCAAGAGGCCGGAATTCCATATTTTTAAGCCAAATCTCCTGATTCTTGGATACAGACAATGGATTAAAAAACTTTTAAGCCACGAAATCGCATGCTGTCGGGATTCAGCCCGAGGCCCATAAATTTCCAATATATAGTTGCAACTTGGTCTTCTTGAGACTGAGTCCAGTATCTGATGCTTGATGCAACTTCCCTGATATGCTCCCCCAACAACATACTGGCTGTGCACACATGCACGTAGAGGCTAAGGTGTACTGTCCCTTCTGTGGACACTTTACTAAAAGTGGCTGTGGCACTTTGCTAAAATCCGTATGAAAGTATTTCTTTTCTTTTTTAAATATGGGTGACATAGTGTGGGTGATGTACAATGCTACTGTATTAGTGTCAGGTGCACAACACAGCGACTTGATGACTCCGTACATTAAGCTACACTCACCACAATGGGGCCAGTCACCAGGCAGTGCCACTATGGTTTTATTGACTACGTTCCCCATGCAGCACCTTTCATCCTATGACTTACCCATTCTAAAAGCTGACACTTCTTAGTCCCCTTGACCCATTTTGACTATCTCTCCAACAACTCACTGCCCTCACTACTGCCATTTTGTCCTCTGTATTTTTTATTCTGTTCCTGTGTTTTATTTGTTTTATTAGATTGCATATACCAAAAGCATTTGTTTCAATTAAGCTATTTATATTAGCATTATTCCCACTACAAAGTAAAAACCTCATTGGCAAAAACTAGGTCTTATACTTCTTCTATTCTTCTTTCCAAATGTAGTGCGCCCAACAAATATTAATTGAAGGACAGAAGGAAGACCGACTAAGTGAACAAACGAAAGTAAACTCTCCCTTTATGACATGGCATATAGTATTTTTCCCACATATCATAACTGCCCTTTGTTTGGACTCCTCAGTGACAGGCTATATTTCCCACAATGAAATGCCCATATTTCAGCCATGCTTTCACCAGATGTACAGAAAATGTTCATCCAAGTAATCTAATATAAACACTGGAAGTATTTGGATTGAGCAGCATTATCTTGGCCTGTCTTTCAAGGTGGAAATGATGGGTGTGATTCATGACAATGACTAAAAGCATCAGTATTCCCTTATCATAACTCCAGGTAATCTTTCACATGCATGCAATTAATCTCAGCATTTAGAAATAGGAAGGAAGGTTTATGCATCAACCCAAGAGCCAGCTGCCTCCCACTGATTTAATCCCAAACAAAAAATAAACAACAACAAAACACAATTTTGTACTGTGTTTGACAGAGAGGAAGTCCAGCCAGAAATTCTTCTTTATCCTCCATCCATGCTTTTCTTTTACTTCTAGAGTTGTCCAGACAACTCTGTGTGATTTGAAAGCTGTCATATACAAACCTAAAATGGAATTTAACCAGAGGGTTTCTTCAACCTTAATAGTCTTCCCTAATGAGAAAATGGTATTGTCACTGGTGCCCATCAATACTAACTTTCAGTGTAAATAAAGCTCCTTGCAGATTGGAATGCAAAGTCAGGTTCCCTTTCGTCTTTTCCTAAGCATTAAAGATAATTGTGATTTTCTTTAATTATAAGATGTAACTTCATAATTTGTAAGGCTTCTTATTAAACAGGGTTCATCAATTCCAGTCAGGCTGCCCTCACACTGGAGAGGCTCAGGCCAGTGTAATGAAAGCTGCCTGTTCTGTGGACAGCATCCTTGAGTTTCCAGAGCCTTTATCAATGGCAGATAAGCTACCAAGCATCATGTGATAGCCCTACATACTGCCTTCTGTGCCTTGACATTTTAGTAGAGAAGCTAATCTGCACACTTTTAATTTATTCTTCATACATCTTTCCCCTAGAGTCAATGATATTAATCAGTATAAAAGAAAAAGAAATTAACAGGTAAAATTATATTTTAAAATGTTTAAATGGAGTGATCCATCTTTAGTTACCATTTTCCATTCATATTGAATATGCTTCATGCTCTCATATAACACATTGATTTTTCTATTATGAATTAATATTTTCTTTAGGAAAATACATCTGATTTCCCGTATCCTCCAACATAAAGTACCTAAATCAATAAGGTAGTTGCTGATGATGCTGTTATAATTACCTCTTCTCTTTCTGAACACTTTCCCATTATGAGCTAGATGTGAGATTGGAATTCACGCTGCAGTCCCCTATTTAAAGTCACCCAGGCTAACCACAACAAAATCTACCCAGCCTTGCTCTGTGCCACCGTTCCTTCCTTCACTTCCTGTTTTGTGGGTGAGCTTCAACACTTTTCCCCAAAGCATATTTTAATCATAATTTCTGCCTCATGGAGAAAACTTAAGGTTGGTTGAAACTAGCCTGGAGATCCATTAAACACTATTCCAAAGCTGTTGAGCAGTATAACCCTAATGTGACTTTCTTAGAGGAGAAAAATGAAGAAGAGAGCATTGCCCTCGATTCCAGGTATTCTGACTTAGGGGCCTGACCAGCTGGCTGCTCCTGTTCTAGGTACAAGGTCAATGGACTCTGACCATTGCCTTTAACATGCAATTGGAGAGTTGTACTTTCTCCTTCTGATAAAATCTTGGCTGATTTATTACAGCTTGGACATTCTGCTCCAGAAAGACGAAACTGCTTTTGGTACTCTGTAACTTTTACATATCTGCCACTTCATAACCAAGTTTTACTTTGACATTTTCATGGCAGTGCTTTCCATAAACACTCTCCTGTTATTCAGGTTCAAGCAGACTCATAGTATACCTTTAAGAGAGAAAGGAGACACAGACCTCTGCAAAAAGGATCAGATATTCACAGCCTGGCTTCAAACTCATTTTTTCTTTCCGGTCTAGCACAAAGAATAACCCCAGCTCCAATCATGCCAGCAATCACCCTGCACTTTATTCATACCAGTAGCTATGTTTGCACTACAACATATATTCCCAATGCATATTTCTGACATGTTGCCTTGTATTTTTTTTCCTGAAACTTTATTGGATAATGAACTCCATAAGGACAATAACCTCTACTTACTTGAAAATGTCCTTCAACACATGTAAGCACAACCTTAGACTTTAAGTCAGTAACTCCACCATTTTCTAGTACTGGCACCTTGAGCCTTTCTATCAATCTCTTAAAGACTTGATGTCTTATCATTAAATGGAGATACCATGCCACTTTCCCTGTCACCTCAACAGGCAGGACTGTGTCTGAAGGTCATATAAATTATAATGTGCCAGAACACTTTGTAAACTGCCAAGGCCGTACAGATGCTCTAACAATTATACTAATAAATACTGCTGACACTTAAACCAGGATATATTTAAAATAAGACACACAGAACAGTGGTTTCACCACTATAAATATAAATATGAACAAATATATACATGGTTTCACTATAGCCAACTAAAATGTGTTTTTCAGTGTTGTGCATTTTTTATTTTATTTATTTATTCATGTATTTAATTATTTATAGAAGAGTACATGGGGGGGTGAGAGAGAGAGAGAGAGAGAGAGAGAGAGAGAATCTTAACCAGGCTCCATGTAGTGTGGAGCCCAAAATGGGGCTCGATCCCACGACCCTTGGATCATGGCCTATGCTGAAATCAAGAGTTATACATTAAACCCACTGAACCACCCAGGCGCTCCTAAAAGGCATTTCAAGTTGTTGTCTTTGCTTATATTCTTGTGAAGAAGCTGGAGACTTAAACACAAAAGTGTAAGGATTAGGAGGCACTAGAAATGTGTAAAGTAGACTTGGCCTACAATTTTATTAAGGCATGCTGAGTGCTGCAGCCAACAGGGAAACCCACGCCTTGTCTACATTAGGAGCTGACACTGAGTTCAGTTCACTGTGTCCTGCAGAAAGGTGGTCAAATATTTCAAGAGAAGGAGCAACCCATATTTTTATAAGTCAAATATCTAGAGTTTTAAATTGTTGGTTTTTAATTCACTTCTTAAAATACATGTAAAATGGTTAAATAGAAATACATATCCATTAATGGAAATGCCCCATGGTTTACAAGAATTTGCAACCTCTAGTGCAAGGTTTACAACAACTGAGTTTGTATGAATAATCAACAAGTGTTCGTGAGCCCTAGTGAGAACTAATTTTGAACAAAGTTTTTTTTTTTTGAAATATCCAAACAAGTATAAAGTATGGTATTTGCTATCAAAGAGAGGAACTATTAATTATTAAATGCTTATGATCTATTAAGTTCCTTGGCATAGGTAATGAGTTCATATGAATGTAATCCTTAAGGTAATTACTATCATACTCATTTTACTGATGATATAACCAAGGGAGAATATGACATAAGTATTAAGTGATATAATAATAATTTTAACTCAGTTCTGACTATTGCTAAAACTCATGTTTCTCTGCCAGGGAAGGGAATGGAATCAAACACTGAAGATCTAAAGAATAATTGAAGTTTAAGCTAGGTGCAGGGGGTTGGAGGGCGGGCACTATGATACAACTTCAAAGAAAAGAACACTGGTGAGGAATAAGTCACTCTGAAATATGCGATGGAGGATGTGGGCCTTGGGTTAGTTAAGATTTAGATAAATTGAGAAGTAGAAGAAATAGTGTGAATGAAAGCTTATGTATGAGTGACTTACCAGGTCCTAATAAATCCTCTCTCCAAAAAAAAAAACAAAAAAAACAAAAAAACCCACAAACTAACAAAAAAAACAAGTGAAAAAAACCACTTCCACCTCCAGTTAAGGAATATCTACTGATTTTGCTTGCCTCTGTGTTCCTTCATCTTTGGGTAATAGTACCTTCTTGTCGTCTTTCCTTTGGGAACCATCCAGTCATTATGTCCTACAGCTTAACTAATGTAGTCACGAGAGCCCCCTGTACAAGAGCCGTCTCCCACTTCGTCCAGCCGAATCTGGAAGTGAAAGGGAATTAACCCCACGGAGGCAATACAGGACTCCCCGTGCCCTTCAATCCCTTGGAAAGACAGTTCTGCTCTCCAGAAGGTACCAGATAGACTGAGTACCAGTTGCCCAAAGCAGTGGCCAAATCAATATCCGCATCGTCTTCCCCTCCTTCTTAGCATCACTCTTGCTTGTTCCTTTGTCTTGCTTCCTACAGTCACTTCCCAAATGAACTACCTGTTCCACGTCCTTGACTTAGGGCTCTGCCTTCGGGGAAGCTCTAGGACAGTTCTTCATGCCAAGATCCCCAAACGGCCCTTTGTCCATCTTTCTAAAGGCAAGATTATTCAGCTTTTATTTTGCTACTGACCTATCCTCTACTTTAATAACTTCCTTGCTTCACATATATCAGCTGCTGCCCATTTCTGTTTCTTGCCACCAAAGAGCCCTAAATGATTCATAGCTTCATTTCAAGTGGACCCATACTACACCCTTGGATAATAGAAAGAAAGTTAGATATACCTACAAATATGCAAGCCTTGCTGAAGATCTGTGTGGCTGCTGTTGCTTTAGATGGCAAGAAACTCTGAAACTTCAGACGATATTATTAAATGGCTCTTAAAAAGTAAACATTGCAGGTGAGCTTTATAGTCATCTGGCAGTGAGTGATTCCTGGTGTGTCTGCCAATGTCCACACCCGGCATGGTAAAGTGTTGAAATCCAAGGCTTCCTTGATAACTGCCAGGTCATTTAAAACTGAGATACCATATGGTTTTATACCTTTTCTATTAGTTCACCTATGATCTCTCTGAAATCATTACCTTTTGTTGTTTCTCACTCCTGTGATAGAGTAATCCTTGGAGGAAAATATAAATTATCTCCTACTTCTCCAGGTGAGGAAATGGAGAAGAGATGCAAGATTCAAACTCACATCTCTTGGTTTTTCAAGTTACTCTTTATCCACTGAATCATTCAGCTTTCCATTGCCGCTTCAATTAAACGGGTTAGATTCCTACAAAGGCCAAGTGTATCTATAATCCATCTATCTCCCCACCTACAAACCTATCTATAATCTCCCTTCCTTCCTTCTGTCTGTCCATCCATCTTTCCTTCCTTCCAATCATCTATTGTTCTATTTAATTACTAAGCAACTCCAAATACAAGTATAGCCCTGAAGAGTGGCCATTTTTCAAAAATCTGCATCTGAAATTGCAAAGGGAAAACCCACATTATTACAGTGCATCTGGTACTTGTTAATTCTTAATCTGTTGTATCTTTCACTGTCATTTGTCCAGATGCAAGAGTCTATCTCATAAGTTAATATTTTACATAAACTACACTAAAGAATTGTTGAAACTGAGTTGAAACTCCTTGGCCCCGAGCACTCTTTCTATACAGGAGCTGTCTATGTCTGGCTGACTAAATGCCAAGATCATAAAAATCCACTGACTAAGAAATTTGCAAATGAGTCCAAGATTCCCCCCAAGTACATGGGGGTATGTGTGTTTCATACCCTGTTGGGTTTATAAAAGAAAAAGAAAATGCCAAGAAAACTCCAGCATGTTGCTAAAACTTAATAAATTTTTGTGAACTTTGTTAATATCCTACAAAGAAATAGGCCTTTTATCTCCTAAAATAGAATCCAGGACAATGGATTTGCTTTTGAACAATGAGCTCAAAAATAGAACTTGCCATTTGGAAAGTTTCTTGAGATTTTCTAGACTAGTGGTTTCTAAATGTAGCTCATCATTAGAATTGCCCATGGGGCTTTAATAAAGAAGATGATTCCAGGATCCCACCCTAAAACTACTGAAGCAGAATGCCTGGCAGGTGGGACCAGGCTTCCTGGTGATTCTGACATTCAGCCAGGTTTGAAAACTATGACTAGAGCCTAGAGTCTGAACATTAAATATTGCCTTAGCAGTTAAAATTTTAGTGCCTGTGATTATAACTTTATTATATTAATTTCCTTTGGATTTATATTTTGGAAGAAAACCCTGGATGGGAAATCATTTGGCCATTATTTTATCCAAAGTCTCTATTTTGAAAAGGCCCTTCAAAAAGTCTAAAGAGATGTTCAAGTGGTAGGTTTCTCTGCCAGTATCCTGATTCTTTACTGCTGTAGTGCTCTAGCTCTGTCAGAACTATACCTCTAAAGAATGAAGAGAGGCCTGCAGGGAAGATGGGAAGTTATTTCTATTCTGGCTGAATCTTCAGGGTTGAGTCAGAAAGCTGGAAAGGACCAGAAAAGACAATCTGGCTTAGTCTATGTCTTGATGTGGTTGTGATTTGCTTCTAGGAATTTCAAGGCAGGGAGAGTTCACTGCTGGTGTTTCAATGTCCCAACACTGAGCACATCCTTCCTTAGGGCCACTTCGTGCTGGTACCAAGCCAGCATCTCTTGGTCCCCAGTGCAGGGGTTTTTCTATCCCTCCCTAATTTAATCCCTAAAACCGAAGAACCTACACTTAAAATAACGTGAGATGGGGTGCCTGGTGTCTCAATTAGTTAAGTACCAACTCTCAAATTCAGTTCTGGTCATGATCTTCTAGTTTGTAAGCTCCAGCCCTGCATCGGGCTCTGCTTGGGATTCTCTCTTTGCCCCTCCCCTGCTGGTATGCTTGGGTGCACATTCTCTCTCTCTCTCTCTCTCTCCTCTCTCTCTCAAAATAAATAAATAAACTAAAAAAATAAAGTAACATGAGAGGATGGATTGTAATATCGAGAGGAGCATGGGACAATAAAGAGAACAATAAATTGAGTCAAAAACCGGAGATAGAGGTCCCAAGGTGGCCACTAACAGAATGTGCAAATCAGGCAGTCATCACTAATCTCATTTTTTAGTTTCTTCATCTTTAAAATGAAGAAGTCAAGCCGGTTTGGGCTTGATGTTGTGTGTGTCTCTCATTCTATCATCCATTTATTTTCTCGTGGATGTCTTCAATTGCCTTCACGAAGTTTCAGGGAGCTGTGTGCTGGGTAAAAGTAGGGAATAAGACAAACATGTTCTCTGATGACAAATAGCTTATGGTCATAAGGAAAACATATAAGTAATAAACAAACAATAACTATGTAATTGCATTAATATTATTTCTGTGGATGAAAAGAAAAGTGTTGAAGCAGCCCAAAGGAGCCACTGAGGCCGGACTCTTCCCTCCTCTGGACAGCACACCTGGCCCTCTAAATCACTGCAGTGTAGAAAGGCAGATGGCTGGCGTGTTCCAGGAACTCTGCAGTTGGACTGGTTTACCCATTAGCATGGAACTGATCAATCTTATTAGATTTTGGCAGCTTCTAGAAGACCATATTGGTGAGGAAGGGTCTGTGTTTGCTTGCCCAACTATATAAACACTTCCAAGAAAATCAATAATGTGTCCAAACTTTAGAGGCCAAACGGACTGGCTACAGTGTCAGCATTATCACTGGCTAGGAATAAGTGACAAGGTCAAAGTCATAAATTTTAGCCCATTAGCATTTGCTTAAATAAAGTATCTCAAGGCCACAAAATAAACTGTTAACATTGGCTCTCCTCCCAAGCAAGAACTGAATATAAAGGAACCAACAATATATGGATACCTTGGTCAAGTTTATCACGAGTAATGGAAAACATCTTTTGTGGTATCTCCTTTGAGGAATACTGAAGCGGAGGCTTTGCCTCGTATCAATAAGCTCTATTAACAGGCTGCTACTTTACACTAGGGAGTTTGTTACATAAGTTTCCAGAATGCCTTCAGGTCAGTTGCCACAAAGGATGTACCCAACAAATCCGTAAGGCAGATGGAATGATTTGTGATGTCACTTGCCTATCCGAAAGAAGAAAACTATGAGGGGAATGAATCACTTCTAAGTCATGTAGCGAATTGGAAAACATGCACACATGTATATGTGTGTGCACATGCTCGGACCACAAAACTGAGTCTATACCAAAGGACTGCCATGTGGACACTGGCAGTCACAAAGCCATAAAAAGAACAGAGTACATGGAAGAGAATACATAACTAGACTACAAAGAGAACAGAGTACAGCTAGCCTTTGGACGTCCCATAAGATTCCACTCTACTCTTTCTTAAGAAGCCGAGTTGCCAGTGAATTTACTGGAAATGCCAGCATAGGTAAATATCACAACGCCTTGTTTCCTTGTTTGTTTTTAAAGAAAAAAGATGTCAAGTAAAACACCCCAGTTACTGGTTTAATTTCACCTGAAATCTTTCTCTATTATTATTGGTGTTAGCAGGCGCATCACTATCATTTTTAGTATTCTTTTGAGATGGAAACTCAAACTCCAACAGTGTGAAGCTGGCCATGTGACACGGTGACAAACACTCTGTCACCTGAGATACCATTCTTCATGCTTTTACTTGCTATTTAAAGTATGGGGCGCCTGGGTGGCTCAGTTGGTTAAGTGTCTAACTTCAGATGAGGTCATGATTTCACAGTTCACAGGCTTGAGCCTCACATCGGGCTCTGTGCTGACAGCTCAGACCCTGGTTCCTGCCTCAGCTTCTGTGTCTCCATCTCTCTCTTGCCCTTCCCTGCTCATGCTCTGTCTCTCTCTCTCTCTCAAAAATAAATGCACATTAAAAAAAATTAAAGCATGAAAGCTCCTAAGCATACAGTCTGAAACAAAACCAGAGACTATAGATGGGTTAGCATTCAACTACATACATGGGAATAACAGAATAACAGACTCTGGTACAGTCAGCTGAACTGACCTCATTAGGTTATCAGAAATTTTCATTCTATGACAGACTGAGTAGTGAACTTTTAAAAATATCTTTTCCTCACAGCAATCATGCAAAAAGCCAACAGTATGATGTAGCTAACTAGAGTCCAGCATTATGAAGTGCTTCTTACTGTTTTTGTTCTGATAAAAACAATTAGTAATCTATTGCTGAGAATCACTGATGGACACCAGTTCATTCAATGGGGCAAAGTGTTTCCTGTGATGCAGTCTTCCCACGCTTTTGCACAAGGGCAGTCATTGGCTGAGGCTTTCTTTGGGGGAGACAAGCCCTTGAAGAAACAATAACTCCAGATTTTCTGAACTGCACCCTGGAAAACACAGCCCAGCCTGCTGGGGGAGGCGGGGGGGTGGTGGCGGTAAAAGGCAGTGCCAGTCCTGCATCTTTGAAAGCATGGCTTAAAAATAGCCCAGAGCACTTTCCTGTTTGGAGGACTCAGTAACAGCTGTTCATAGCCTGCATTTCTTTCATACTTCCCTCCCCACCACAAAGAAAATACAAAGTAGCACTGGCTATAGGAATGGACATTATTCAACAATAATGTGCTTTCAACAATAGCACAGGAAGAGTCACAGACACAATGGAGGGAAAATGGGGAAAACTTAGGAGGAGCAGAGAGAGTAGGGAAGAGATACTTTTAAACAATGAGAAATTTAAAATAAGCAGGAAGGCAAGAAAGAAAGGACAGGATTTGAAAGGTTGCTTCTGAGAGGTGATATGGTAGTGTGACAAAGAGCACTGTGGTGGGAATTCTAAAAATCAGAGTGTCTGTTAGCTCTGTAGCTAATTAGCCATGCTTTCTTGGGCACACTCCTATGTATCTCCATGTCTCTTTCCTAAAATGGGCAGAGGGTGGAGGAAACAGAACCAGTCATCCTCCAAAAATCCCCTCTAATTCTGAAAATGGGGGATGGTATGCACGTGGCCTATGGACAGCCAAGGAATTGGGAGAAACACTGGATTTACTTTCCAAAGATGTAACGTCTAGTCCCCTACAGAAGAGCGTTAAGGAGTTCAGAGATGAGGCAAACTGAAGCATACCCAGCTTCCGGGCCACCTGTTTCCACCATCCCAGGAGGGCTGCTTAATGGACACTGAGAAAGCAGTCCTTACTCCCCATGTTATGGTGGCAACGCCCAGGGAGCCGCATGGCCCAGAACCCACATACACAAAATTCCTTCCCGTCTTCCATGGCTCCTTGAAGTTTCTATCCCAAGGTTCACAAAGCCAAGATGGCAGAGTGCATGGCCTTCGACTAGAGGACATATGTCAGGTGCTGAGCAGATAGAGAATAACAGGTAAAGAACACAGGTACTGGAGCCAAACAGGCTTGCATTCTCAGTTCTGCTGAGTACAGATCCACGACCTCTGCTAAATATCTTAACACTTCTCTGATTTTCAATTGTCATTTTCTTTTTAATTTCTACAAATGGGCTCAGAAATGCAGTTATCAAAGCGCATGCCACAGGGTAAGCTCTCAATATACATCGCTTGCTATTATTTGCTAACATGATTTTCGTGGAGTGTTTTGCTTACTTTGGAGAAATGTCCTTTGACTTTCTGAATTGCCCTGTCATCTTTGATGAAAACAAAACAAAGAACCTTCTAGTATGGGATGGCCAAGTAGCAGTGGATCACATATTGACTACAGCTTTACGAAGCCTGCAAACACGAGTCTGTAAGTTCCTAACATGAGCTACTTAGTAAGTAACTCTAAACACTTAAAAGCAGGACTCCAATTCTGTAGATGGGGCTCCACTGGTCAACAAATGTAAAGTCTTACAGCCAGCAGAGATTTGCTGAGCGTTTCCCTTATGCTCTTGCCTCCCATCAAGAGAAAAGACACAGGAAGTCTCCATTTGGGCAGTCTTACAAGATAGAGTATTTCTTCTAGCTCTCTTGCAGTTGGACCGTGCTGAGAAATCACCCAAAAATAAATGCAAGCTAAAGGCCTATGTGCCTTTCTGAAGTTAAGACTGGCTTCAATGTTAGTTTTTATGTAGACATGGGGTTAGAACATCTGAAAAGGCCCCTAAGGGACAAATCATCTTAACTGAGAGAAGAACCCTCTGAGAAACTAGTTAATATGGATCTGAAACTGAAAAATGGGTGACATAATGGACCTTTCTTGGCAGAATCGGGAGAAGAGACAATCCTCCACCAGAAGGATTCATGAGAGTTTCTGTATAAAAGCCAGGCTCTGACAGAACTGCATTTCCTAGATTTTTCTTTTTTTTTTCTTTTCTTTTTTTTTTTTTTTTACTTCTAACACACTGATACAGTCTTCTTACAGCAAAATAGAATCACAGAATTTTAAGATAGCAGGAAACTATACAGAATGTTTATTTGAAACCCTTTATTTTATTTGCCCAAGTAATTAATTACTTGTCGGTACTTTAAAGTGGGTCCCAAATGACCTAAATCTCAGCCCAGTAAAATCACATACAACATGTGGCTTAGTCATTATTTTTTATTTTTATTTGTTGATGGGCACTAAGTAAATCTGTCTAGATGTCTAAGCTCCTAGACACTGGAGCCTTCAATCTGAAATGGACATGGTGGCAGCTATATGCCTAAGGACCAGCCAAAGAAAACAGAACACCCAGAAACCCAGAGATTCAATCTGATGAAAATTGCCATCACTCTTGGCAAACCTATGGTTTCAATTTCACATGGAACACTGGCCAGGCTCCAAAGGGAGATTTCTAGGGTGCAAGGTAAAGATGGCTGTGGAGGAGACTGGGAGAAAACAGGCCCAGGATGCTGGCAGAATAAGAGCCACGGGGTCTGAGAGACAGGGTGCCAGTCTTACAAAAGGTCAAGGACCTCCCTTTGGCAATTTTGTCCTTTTTGATGTAACAGTTTCCCTAATGTCCAAGTTAGGAGCATTCATGACAAAGCTCCCTCCGCCCAGTATCAGGGATTGAAATCCTGGATCTGGGTATGACCCAGACATGGCAATGACCCTTACTCCCACGTCCTGAGTGGAGTCTCTCTAGAACGTAGGTCCCCAGGAAGGCCAAGAGAGGGCCATGGAGAGTAGCTAAATGCAAGTTCCTCTAGCTCCCTCCCTAGGGAGCACCTATTTTCAGGTGATTCAGAAAGCAACCTAAGGGAATCCTGTCAACACTCAGATTAGTCAGGCCCACTCAGTGAGCAGTTAATATCTTCCCATGACAATAATAGTGTGTGAAGAACAGTGCAAGAGAATCATCAAGGTTATGACTGAATCTAGGAGTATCTCTAAGTAAATAGATCCAGGTAAGAATGAGGAAGAAGGGCAATGGCCAAAGGCAAAAATGAAATCCTCCATCGAAAATTCAAAACGCAATCTCTATGACAGAGTGTGTTCTATACTGCCAGCATAATGAAGACGAGGTCTAGAGCCAAGGGACTAGGGTTTGCTCAGAAGGAATGTCAAGTGAGGACAGAGAGAAAAAGGCACCTTATGTATCCTCATTCAGCATTAGGCAAGTATTTTTAATACCACTGGACATAACCAGTGAGACCCAGGCAAACAGAATTGACAGAGCTGACTATGAAGTTTTTGGTGCCTGATTCCAAGAATATGTTCCTTTTTAGCCACGTCTTCCTTGTGGACTCAACCTCTAGCTGTTTGCTTTGCATTCACTAAGTTTGTTATGTGTTGTATGATTTCTCTCAAGAGCTAGGAGATTTCCTGAAGAAGAGGCCTAATGTAGGCCTATTCACTTTTCCAAAAGACCCAGAAGAACCTTCAGGGGAAACACTACAATGGGGAAATGGGAAAAGAGTGCAATTTGATATTGACAGAGAACATGAGAAATTCTCAAACTCAGCTCACATTCACCTAAGGTTTTGTATCTATCTAGTTCAATATTCATTCAAAGATTTGTGAATTCATGAATTAATTTATTCAATAAATATTGGATGTCTGTAACACCAGACCCTGTTAAGGTACCAGAGAAATCGTAATAAAAAGCTGCTCTTGTGTAGTGTGCCACCTGGCCTGGGAGGTGGACAATACACACGCAGATGAGTGTATTTGTGAGTAATACAAGTAATAAGTGCAACCATAAGCAGAGATCCCTGTAAAGTGAGGCAGGGAGTTTTGGCACGAGGTGGAGGATTAGTGAGCCTCATCTCGGAGGCGAGCAGAGTTTAAGGGGCCTCAAGATGACCAACAGATCCAAAGACAAATGGGCCGGACTAAGGTAGAAACAAGAGACAACGTAATTAGTTACCCCCGGAGCTCCCATTTTCCTGAAGGCTTTCAGTAAGACCTTCCCAGCCACTCCAGGCCAGGATGCTTGCTCTCTTCTGTGACCCTATACCTATTCTGACTCTACATGATTTCTGCTCCACCAGCGTTGGGTACTAGATCTAATTTTTGTGTGTAGGGCCATGTCATCTCTGGAGAGACCCTGGGTAAAAATATAGCCTTTGGAGTCAGGAAAGAGGTGAATTCTAATTCCAGCCCACCACTCACTTGTTGTAAACTAATTTCTCAACCTCTACTATAAATGGGATGATAGTGCTAGTTCCTACCTTACCATATAGTTGTAAAGAGGGTACGGCACACAAAGAGTGCTCAGTAATGGGAGTTGCTATTCGTAGATGTGTCAGTTCTTATGCAAAGGGGCTATGCCTTTGATTTTCAGTTATGTCCCAAGTACCTATAACACAGTATGTTTCCTCTCAGTGGTTTGTGAAAATGGCATAACATGCTCCCCAAAGCACTGTCTTTGGAATCATCAAGGATAGTTTTCTTTACAGATTCTATTATTTACTAGTTATATTACCAAGAACAATGGTTCTTTAACTGCCCCAAGCCTCAGTTTTCTCATCTATTCAATAGGAATGATCATACCAACCTCACACGGGTGTTAGCTATAATGCACGAGATAATATATGGAAATTTGAAAGCATTTCCTGCTCTAAACTTCTGGTTCTGTGCCTCATAACTCTTGCTGATTTAAAGCAAAGTCCAGTTATGTGACTCCACAACATTTTTAAAAGGGAATTCACACACTGAGTACCTTTCTCACAAATCTTCCTGGACTGGAAGACCAGGGTATGGTCAGATCCATCTAGCTTGCCTCAAACCAAAGTCACAGAAGAGGGCCAATGTTTAAGGTATATGTGACTCGGCTCATGGTTATCGGAATCCCATGTATTTCTTTCCAAGGTGAGGGTCATTGATGGTCTCTGCACTGGTAAATATGACAAACTGCTTTGTATTTCTTTCATGTTCTACATGAGTCATGTGATATCATAAATCTCTCGCCAAGCAGCAGTACAAAGCTGAGTGTAGCTAGGGAAGGTCACCATGCCCTAAAAGACATGTCCAACAACTGTATGAAATTCTAAATAGTACTCTGACCTTGATGGGATTTATATTTTATTGATATGCTTCAATGTGTTGTGGATAGATATAAAGCAGTCAAGGAAAAAGGCAGACACGAATGCCAGTACAGGTCCATAGGGCAGGAAGAAACCAGAATGAGCATGGGGAAAGAAAAAATAGCTTGAAAGAAACAATTACAATTAGCCAATGACCAAATATCTCCATACTATTCTTGTTCAAGACTTTTACATTATCCTCATGATGACTTTGGTAAGCTTATAAAATCCAGTGACAGTATGAACATTACTGAAATATTTTGTAAACCCAATCTGTAGACATCATGAGAACAAGGAATTTCATCCATTTTGTTTGCTGATGTTGATTCGCACAAGTTGGTACTCAATAAATAGTAATAAAAAAAATGAGTGAATGGATGAGAATCTTGTTCGGGGGTTTCCTGCTGGATTCCTGGTGTATTTTATATTGCTGTTACACTGCAGTTTGTGTTCATCATGTTCCTTTCACAAACTATAACTTTCCACTGATTATTTTCTATAGCTGACTTCCCTATTCACTTATAGTACAGAAAAGAGTAATAGAGCAAATTGGGCAGTACCGTCAAAAGAAAAGTGAGTGTAATGAATAAATGATGAGATCAAGTTCAGGCAGAAAGACAGGGACAAAAGGGGGGATCCAGAGGGTCTAAGCCCAGCCAGCTCCCCATCCTCCATCACCTGAAGACCTCTCTGCTCACTTTCTGGGAAGTAATACAGCAGAGAAATAGAGGTCAAGTTGTTCTTCCATGGCCAAGAATTCATTCTATCAGGGAAGGATGAGTTTATGAGAATAGGTTGGTAGTTCTGTGGCTTATTCTGTGTGACATACACTCTTTAGGTTGGCCTTTCTATTAAGACATGATGCCACCATAATGCATAATCCACCCCCTCTGACATGGGTGGTAAGAGGGCCATATAGGGCCCCTTTCCATTCCTTTTTACCATTAGAGAGACCTCTGCAACTTGAGACTGATTCTTCATTGTACCTTAACTGTCCATCTTCAACAGAACAGACAGGCTTACCAACAAATCTGATTATAGAGCTGAATCCTTAACTTGCCCCAAAACTAGGCCTGATGGCTTTCCCTTACCCTCGCTTCTTGTATACTAAAATTCCTTAATTCTCTCTCTCATAAAAACCTTCTTCTCTGCATTCCCACTGCATTCCCCTCAGCACAACTTTGTCCTGATTTTCCCTAAACTAACAAATAATTCCTAACCAAACTTTATGACTCAAGTCATGTGCCCCTTCAATCCATTTTCCAAACTTCCATCCCAGGTGTGATTCAAAAAGGCAATCCTGATTATATGCCCTTGCGTTGGAAAACTAAATTCCTTAGCACAGAATATAAAGCGTGTCCTGGCTCCCATCAGCCTCTCCAGCCTCATGTTCAACTTCTCTTCTTATGACCCTCCACCTCCCAGCTCGGCTCACTCTCTTGCCATTTCCAGAGCACCCTGGTTTTCCCTCACTATCGTGCCTTTTCCTTTATAGTTCTTGGTCCAAAATGTCCTTCCTTCTGTCATCTCCCAGTCAATCTCAACTCTAAACCTACCCAAATTTTGATTCCATTCTAAACCTCCAGTAGGCTTCCCTAAATCCATTAGGCAGACCTCCACCCAACCCACCCTGTGTTTCCCCAGCACCTGCTCTTTCCATGATAGCAACTACAACACCAGATGAAAAATTACTTGCTTACTTACCTCTCCCTGAAGTCAAAGGCTATGTTTCATTGATAGGAACACACACACAGAACACAGTCCTCAATACACAGTTAACACTCACTAAATGGCTTCTGACTCAATGAATAAATACATTCACCACTGTCTCTCAGATCTGCCCTTGCATTCTTCCAGCGAATAATTTAGTTGCTGATCTCCCAGATGCCAGAAAACAGCCACTTGAGTACTTAAAAAAAAAAAAAAAAAAAATACCACCTGGGGCGCCTGGGTGGCTTAGTCGGTTAAGCGTCCGACTTTCGCTCAGGTCATGATCTCGCGGTTCGTGGGTTTGAGCCCCGCGTCGGGCTCTGTGCTGACTGCCAGCTCGGAGCCTGGAGCCTGTTTCAGTCTGTGACTCCCTCTCTCTCTGGCCCTCCCCTGCTCACGCTGTCTCTCTCTCCCTCTTTCTCCTAGAAATAAATATATTTTTTAAAAAAAAGTTCTTAAAAAAAAACAACACCCAACTGTACTGTAATGCCACTTAGGAGACTGAAGGGATAGAAAATACATCCTGCCATACTCAGGGAAACTGGTCTGTAAGAAGGAAAGAACAAATATCCAGTTACTGGGTTTGAAAGGAAAAACTGAAAATACAAGCGTTGGCAGAGTTCTTCAATCAGATGTCTTATCTTCCAGCCATCAAGGACAGGCAGACTGGAAACACTCCAACTCTTAGTGCAGTTGACAGGGGATTTGACCAAGCAAAGTGTGCACAGATTTACACACTCAGAATGAGCTGATGACCAGCTGTCACTTGCCAAGAACAATTATGGCTTAGACTCATCTGAGATTTGTCAAGTCCAGGGACAAGGCAGCTCTTTTAGTTATGCCCACTGCTATTTCATGAAAGCCTATTTCTGAAGGGCTATAGTTACCTGCGCATAGAAAGACTTCCCAACTACTGAATAATAGGATGATGCAGAAGGATTCAATCCAGAGGCATGGGCATGGAGACGGAAGATTGGGGGTTCAATGAGTTATACCTAGGAATAAATGCACTAACTCATCTAGGTAGTATAAATAGTAGACCAAAGTAAAGTTACCAGCTAAACATTACATTTAAAATAAACAAAGAGCAAAGCATTTCCTTGCTGATTGCTCTCAGGCAAAATTTTATGCCTGCCTCCTATAAAGCCATGATGTCTCAAGGTCTAAATTAAATAACCCACTTGCTTTGGCAGATCATTTGTTTATTCAGAAGTTCATTAAAACCAGGAGTGTGTACAAAATCTAACAATATTCAAAGCTCCAGAATGTCTCTTAACCAGTATTTCAGTCAAATATATCTAACAAAATGCTTTTGGAAATGACATTAGCACACAAGGTTGATTCTGTGATATTATTTATAGACAAGCTGGCATCACTCACCTAACAAAGCCATGCTTGTCCAAGTCCTGATTAATTACAGCAGAAGGACGCCTCATTGAAGGGGACATCTTGCTCATCTGGAAAAGGGGCTGCCTTGTGGGTGACACGTGGGGCACCTCTTGAACCCAAACCTGACCTACTTGTTAATTTCTGACTGAAGATTACATACTTTATGAAAATTTCATTTTCACCTGCTTGGTGGCCAGCCACAGCCCAGTGTCTTCTCCCAAACCACCGTGCACCCTCCAGCCTATGCTCACCTCTCCTGCCTCGGCTACTTAGACAACCTTGCTTTTGCATGTAACTTACACGTAATCGAGATAGTAGATACATCTGACGAAATTCAGGACAGTGCTAACTATGCACAGAGCAACTACCTCCAAAAATGCTTTCTGAGCTTTGTGGCTGTTTTGACAAAGCTTGTGGTTCTCAAGGTGTGGGGCCCAGCAGCAGTAGCAGCATCACCGGGGAACTTGTTGGAAATGGAAATTAACGGCCCCACCCAGACCTGCTGAATCAGAAACTGGGGATGGGAGCAGGCACCTGTGTGTTAATGAGCCTTCTACATGATTTTGCTGTGGTCTCAAATTGGAGAATTACTGCATTAGGATTTACAAGTCTGCACCTACTTGCGAAAATCTGACCAGTTTACGAGAAGGGGAAAATATCAAGGTTCTTGTGATGAATCCAAACTAAGTTCAAAAACAAAAGAATTTCCAATTATCTTTGCAAAGAACTACTTCTTGCAGAAAGTAAACACGGTAAGATCAGGCATCTGAAAAGCACACAAACAAAGACCCAGGAAAATGTTTGTCTAATAAAGCAACACAGATTATATTTCTAATTATCAGGAGAATCATTTAGCACTGAGTGTCAGGACAACCACAGCCTCCTGAATTAATTCTGATTCTGAGCTGAATGAATGTGCCAAGCTTATTCCCATGGAAACTGAGCACTATACACACTGATAGGGTTATAGAACATATAACTAAGCTCAGGCAATTGCCAATTTTAGAAGATTAGCATAGAAAATTTGATGCCACACATTTATTTTCCAAATATCAGATGTGCTTCATCTATATTCAAGGATAAGGGACTGTCAAAATTTGATTTAAGAGAAAGGAAAAAGCCCTACTAAAACACAGCCTATCATCTTTGAGTTCTGGCCAAAATGAGGCAGAAGTTCTGTTTTCTTAATACTGCTTTAATTACAAGGAGACTGTTTTGAACATTGGTATTAAACAGGTTGCTATGGCTTCCTGCCTAAGAATTTGGCATTCAAGTTGCAGTCACGGGCAAGCTCTGAATGGTCTGAATAAGGTGCACACGAATAGAGTTTCTCACCCTAAACCCCTGCCACAGGGCATCCATCAGGAAGAATATTGGGAGGTAACGGAGCACTAACAGAGGCACAATCTCTCTTCCCTTTCCTAGGCACTCCCTCCTCGGTTCTTACTAATCACCTGGTCACATAGAACACTCTCCCTGAATAAAAAGGGGCTGCTTTGAACAGCAGCAGACCTGCTGTGGCCATTTCTGAGCACAAAGAACCATGTGGAATGTTGTTTAGACTTCCAGAAGGTTTGTTTGTTCCTTGGGCAACTTTGGCGTTTCCAAATTTTATATATGACTGTGACTAACAAGGAAGAAAGCAAACAAGAAGTTCAAAGCAGAGCTAACTATGCTCAGATACAGGTTTTTGTCTCTGGCAAATAATAGAGAAGTAACCACAGGGGATTTTATCGTTGTGTTCCTAGAGAGATACAAAGACCCTCAGGTAACACAAACCAGAACGTTCAAAATGAGCAAATACAATCCTCAGAGTTATGTTTATGCTTAATATCTATTCAGATATCTAAGACTCCTTCTGGCTTGAAAACTCTCCCTTCTCTGATCTTATAGCTTCTCATAGGGATGGAGCCTTTGAAATTTCATGCCAGGCTTTCGCAATTTAGGGTTTTGTCAAGAAAAAAAGTCCATAAGCAACACATGCCACAAATTTGAGGTTGTTTTGGTAAATGCTCAGCACTTGAGGGTTGTGCCTTTCATTCTGCAGAGCTAGTGGTAGAGTTTCATATTTTGAAAGGGAAGGGGAGAGAAACATAGTTTTGGTAAGCAAACTGTCTGGGTGGGGGCCCCAGACAAGTTCATGGGTTCCTTTCAGGATACAGTAGTCCCCCCCGTATCCATGGCAGATATGGTCCCAGACCCACTGTGGATGCCGGAAACACTGGATCGTCCTGAACCCTATATAGACCATGTTATTTCCTATACGTACACTCCTATAATAAAGTTTAATGTATAAATTAGGCACAGAAGTGATTAACAACAGCTAATAATAAAATAGAACAATTAAAACAATATACTGCAATAAAAGTTATTTCAATGTGGTCTCTCACAATACCTCATTGTACTATGCTCATGCTTCTTGTGATGATATGAGATGAATAAATGCCTACATGATGAGATGAAGTAGGGGAACTGATGTAGGTGTTGTGATGTAGCATCAGGCTGCTACTGACTTTCTGATGATACGTCAGGAGGAGGATAATGTGCTTCTAGAACGCAGCTGACCAAGAAATCCTAAACCACAGATAAGGCGGACTACTGTATCTCCATTTACATGTAATTAATTATAATACATGTGAGGGAAAGGTGAGACAGAGGTAAGAGATGGAATAAGTGGTAATGAGTATTTATTTGTAAGTAAAGGAACAAAGAGAAAATGATAAAAGCAGCAAAGACACTCTGTAAGAGAAGAAGGAAGTGATTTCACCCTATGTCTTGCATTCAGTGGTGCTGACCTGAAGGTTTAGAGAAGGTGAAGGAGTTTGTACTCTTTCTCCAAAAGGCTATCAACTCATATCCTAAAGCTTGACACAATAACTTCATAAAAATGATAGTTCATTATCTCAGCTTCAATAGATAAATATTTTTTATGGCTCCAAGAATAACCCAGTCTTCTCTGAAAGCTAACACTCACGCCCAGGCCAGTGACCTTCTGATTCAAGGAACTTGCTGGCTGACAATATTATTTGAGCTTTAATACAGGTTTCCAACCCAAGATTGTTTTCTTCACATGGAAAGAAGTAGGCTCTGCAAGACTACTTTGGAAGTTATGGGCAATATTTCAGTTACTGGATTGGGGCTGACGGATGTCATTAGCTTTATCTTCTTGTTTGCAAACTTGGGGCACATTGGCCCAAGTCACATAGGAACTTATATCAAAGAATTATTATCTATTTTTTGGTTTAAATCCCAGTACCAAATCAGTGAAATGAATCAGACTTTAATTGGGAAGAAAAATTTTCTATTATCTGGATGTGATATATTTAATTCACAAAGCTTAAGTGCAAGTTTAAACTACTAGCACAAGAGAAGGAAAAATACTCAAGTCCTTTGTCTCAAACGTCTCTGGGTTCTAAAAACGTGCAAGCTAGTTGGAATCCCTTAGACATTTTCAGAAAGTTAGGTGATAAAAATCCATGCCAGGTGGACACATCTTGCCACCTTGTCCGAGACCAAAACCACAAAATCCAGCCAATGACCCAAGGCCAAGGAAAAGTGACATGCAAGCCATTTGTTAATCTGCAGTTCCCTTGATTTTCACAGGCAAAGAATGGATTTCAACTTGTTTCTGACGCAGCACTATTTTTTCAAAGAGTTTCTCTCGTCATTCACAAGGATTTAGGAGAGCAAATAGTTTAAGTTAAGCATTTATAAGCTTGGACTTCATTACCTAGAAGAAGAGAAGTATTCAGTCTGAAAACTGCAGAGTCTAAGTCATCTTGCAGCAAAAGAACACAGAATCTTATGAAAAGGACACGCACTGCTTTTAACAACTTGGTGGTCTGATTTTAGATGTGCAAAGCAATCCCAACCACAGATAATTCATTTACTTTTTGTTCTACTTATTTTTATTCTGGTATAATTAACATGCAGTTATATTACATTCAGGTATATATGAGAGGACGATTCAAGAATTCTATAAACTTCTCAGTGCTTATCAAGGTAAGTGCACTCTTAATCCTCTTCACCTATTTCACCCATCCCCCCCCACCTCCCCTCTGCGAACCACCTAAGTGAAAAAAGTCAGAGAAAGACAAACCATATGCTTTCACTCATATGTGGAATTTAAGGAAAACAAATGACCAAAGAGAAAAAGAGAAACAAAAAACAGACTCTTAACTACAGAGATAATTCATTTTTCAAAGCAGACAGAGGAAAATTCTATTTAGTGTTAGTGTTAAGTCAACTAAAATCTAAATTTGGAAAGACTTAAGGTTCAGTCCTTTAAAAAAAATATTCACGTGGGGAACCTGGAGGGCTCAGCCAGCTGAGCGTCTGACTTGGGCTCAGGTCATGATCCTGTTCATGACTTTGAGCCCCACATCAGGCTCGCTCCTGTAAGCGTACAGCCTGCTTCAGACCTTCCGTCCCCCCCTCTCTCTGCCCTTCCCTGCTTGTGCTTTCTCTCTCAAAAATAAATAAATATTAAAAAGAAAAATTAGGAACATTCAATACGGTAGACACTGTCCTCCATATCTTCCACATGAGTGATGTCTTACCATTTACTCAACCCCTCTGAAATTCACGGAAGTGTGCACTTTGGCAAGGCTTTTCCGTGTAATTTACAACTCAAGCATACTTATCAGACTGGGGACACTGCTCCAGTGACATGTCTTTCTGCAGAGTTTTGGAACGCAAAAGAGTCCTGAGGTACAACTTGAGTGGGAGGTCTGCACACCAGACACGGCAATAATTTATCTCAAATATCAAAATGTCAAATGGAATAGCCACACGTGAATGGGCCAATAATGCCCTTGGCAAAACAGAATCCGTAAATTGATTTTAAAGCTGACAGGGTTTCCATCGATAGATGAATAGACAAAGAAGATATGCTATGGATCTATAGTGGAGTATTACTCAGTCATAAAAAAGAATGAAGTCTTGCCATTTACGACAACATAGATGGACCTAGAGGCTATTATGTTAACTGAAATAAGTCAGATAGACAAAGACACATATCATATGATTTCACGTATAGGTAGAATCTAAGGAAAAAAAATCCAAATGAATAAACAAAAACCAGAAATGGATCCATAAATACAGAGAATAAACTGATGATTGCCAGAGGGAAGGGGGATGGAGAGATGAGCAAAATGGGTGAAGGGGAATGAGAGGTAGAGGCTCCCAGTTAGAGAATGAATAATTCATGAGGATGAAAGGTAGAGCCTAGGCAATGCAGTCAATGGTTTTTAATAAGGTCGTATGGTGACAGATGGCAGTTACACTTGTTACAAGTAGAGCACAACAGACAGATTTGTCAATTCACTATGTGGTACAGCTGAACCTAATAGAACATTGTGTGTCAACTAAAATTTAAAAAGTAGAAAAAGAAAAGTTGATAGGGTGGCTCTGGCCAAAATGGGAAAGCCAAACGGTAAACTGGGATTGCAAACTGATTTTCAAAAGGTCTATCTTGAAACATTTGAAATGAACTTAAGTAAATAACTAATTCTTAGGTAGTATAAATTATCCAATATTAAATTTCCCTCAGAACTGAACCTTAGGCTTCTTATGACAGTGATATATTTGTGACATAAATTTTTTTCCCTGTAAGACTTCTCTCTTCCATGCTCACTGATGCCTGCAGTTCCATCATTAGAAAGTTCCACTTTTACCACTTACTTAAATGCAACACAGAGGCGAGGCCCATTAGGCTTGCTCAGCCACTGAAACCCATCTGCAGGGAACAGGCTGATAACCTGAAATCTTCTTTTTTTCCTTTCTTTGGTATCTCCCACCTTGTGCTAGACACTTGATATCATAGGGTTTCTGAGCTCTAAGGAACTTGACAGGTCACTGGGGTCCCAACCTGTTATCACAAAGAAAAGCCAGTGACGCTGAAGCTCAGAAGGAAAACGAGAATTCTCCAGAGTGAGCCCGTGAATGGCAAAACTGGGAGCAGAGTGTGGAGCCCACAGCCACGTAGAATTCATCCCCTAGCCATTTGCTGAGCCCCACTAGATGCTGGACACTGCATTATATGGGGGACACGGTGACGAGAACTACAAACATCTTTTCCTATAGAAGCCTGAGATCAAAGTGGGTTCCCAGACTCAAAACCCAGTACAATGAATCTACCCAACTAAGTGTAATTATAGAAGGGCCTCTTTGATTAACTCTTTTCAATTCAATCTAAGGAGCTTAATGATTAAGATATAAAGATTATTTCCTTAGAAGTTTCCACTTGAAAAAAAGTACTAGAATTTAGATTCCACCGACATGTTTCTGACTGAGATTCCAGCAAATATAATTTAACTTTACTGATGAGTTTTTTTTTTCATTTACAGAGCATGAAGAGACAGCTCAAGCATTTTAGTTACATATTTAAAATTAAAGCTGTTTATTCATTTACTCTGTTTATGAGGTGTGTATACAAAGATTATGAACACAAAAGTACTGATGTGATTACTCCTGATACTCAGATCTAACTAGTTACTATTAACAACAGCTAAGTTATTAACTTTTCTAATGGATCAATTTGTACATTGTCATGGATGACGGGGAGTCTTATTCAAGTGTGAAACCTCAGTCCATTCCATTTTCCATGAATTCTCTCAGATAATTAGTTTCAAGAAATACCACCATGTAACACCTTATATTTTTCTAGTCCCCCTGGGAATATCTGAACCATGTGACGGGAACAAAAAACCACAAAATCCTATAAGGAAGTAGCATTAACATTCAATACTGGACAAGCAGTCTTTGCTCCATCAAGCCTCCCTACATTTTTTTTTTTTTTTTAATTTCTAGGAGAGAGAGAGAGAGACAGCGTGAGCAGGGGAGGGTCAGAGAGAGGGAGACACAGACTCTGAAATAGGCTCCAGGCTCTGAGCTGGCAGTCAGCACAGAGCCCGACGCGGGGCTCGAACCCACGAACCGCGAGATCATGACCTAAGCGAAAGTCGGACGCTTAACCGACTAAGCCACCCAGGCGCCCCAAGCCTCCCTACGTTTTTATTCACACCATGTACTTGTCATAACTGAATGGCCACTGCTTTGGTCATTGGCTTCGGGTTTCCCCTCAAAACTCGATGGTGGCTCTGTCAGTCCATGTGCACATAGCTTCGTCTAGTTTACGGGCACCTTTTCCTGAATGTGCTGTATTTATAGAGTGCGCAGAAAATACAATGCTTCGTTTGTGATCTACCATTTCAGTACCTTTTTCAAAGCCTCCTCCAAAGGGACATTATGGGCCACTGCTCCGTTTCATTCTGGAACATTACATAAATGCCAGCTGCTTTCTGAGGGCTGAGTGAGCGAAGAAGAAATTGGATCCATTTATTGGAAAGGAGCTGTGGATGCTGTTGTTGGAGGATTTTTCTAGTCTTTCTCCTTTGGCCAAAGAGTCCTTGCCTGGCTGTAGAGAGTTACTCCAGTCTCAAAACTGACTCAGTTCTCTACCCTCATTCCTCTTTCCATCATATATGGAGGTTACATTGTTGGCATTCATACACGGCCAAAATGGGGAAAGCCTCCTGAACTCAACTCCTCAAGTGCATGCTTCAAGCTTCTATGACTTCCATCTGTGCGGCTCCCCACTGGGCCTTACTCACCCCTTCAGAGCTCTGAAAGAAGCACTGCAGAAATTCAGAGGGGGAAAAAGAGCTCAATTTTTAATACAGCTATATTTTTTAAAGATTTTAATAGGAGCACAGAGCCTTGGACATAAGGTGCTCAATGAAAATGTGATAAATGGAAGAATGGATGGTGAACTTCCAGGTGTGCCTGGGAAATGATAAAGCTCCCTGTGGAGGTGAGGCCGTGGCTGGAGGTGGTGCCTTTCCCTCGCTCTGCACAGTGGCAGGCTTCAGGAATTATCTTCCATCACGTACAAATGAGCAAGCCTGCTTCTTGGGCATCTGAGAGCTGAGAGTGGGCTGAGCACCTCGAGCTCTCAGGAGCGTGTCATCTTTGGTTATTTAATTAAGAGTGTGTATGGATCACTCACAATACTCGCCAGGATAAAGCTTTACTTAGTGGCTACAGAGACACATAAAAGGAACAAAGCCAGTGCCGCCAGCAAGGACACTTTATTTTCTATTTATTAGAGTGACTGTTATCATTCATGTTTTTCTTTTACCCAGCCATTCATGGACCATCTCTCAAAGCTCCCCTCTGCTGGGCACCAGGGTAGAACTATGGGCCAGTTAAAACCCCTGCTCCATTTCCTAGTTCTTGCTTTATCCCATTTCTCCCTGGTACTGGGGCTTAAGTTTTCACTTTCTCAAATATATATATGATATATATAGATATATTTGCTCTTGTGTCACTTGATACTTTATAAGTGGAGAAGGAAATAGAGGCTCAGAAAAATGTAAAGGGTTGAGGAGGGCACACAACTAATCAGTCGCAGAGCTGGTCTTATTTTATAATACTGTGAGCTGTGTGTCCTTTCTGTGAGCTGGTTTCATTTTCCTTTCTAAAGGATCCCTGCAGCAGCATGCTTATCAACAAGGGCAATAATCTTGAGTGGGATCCTCTCTCAGCAGAGGACTTTGAACACGACATGTGTGACTGGAATGGCTGTGCCTTCAGTAACCACCACTATATTTGCTTTTTTCTAATTTTCCCCTGGGATCCGGTAATCACATAGGAAAAAGGATAAACTCTCTTCCTGCTCCTGCAAGACTAAGACTCCTTTTAGTTAATTTCTCATTTAAAACAAGGTTTTGTGGCTGTTGTTATTTCCAGACAGTTTTCCATTAACCAAGAAATACAGACTTGATCCTTAATTGAGTGTTATAAATAGTACAGAGTATAGAATAACCAAGAAACTGGCCGTGGGTCAGACTTGGTTCTGGTTCAGAAACTCGGTGTCCACTCTTGCTAACTTATGTGATTCAGAGCAAGCTATTTAACCTTTTGGAGCCTCAGTTTCCAGATCTCTGAAAGAGGAATTATGCTACACACATCACAGGTTGCTGGAAGAATTATATGCATATCAGCTCCATGAGAGAAGGACAACTATTGTCTTGGGCACCACAGAATTCTGTGAAGAAACAGGCACAATAAAGATTAGTTGAATGGAATGAAAGAATTAATCAAAATATGTATGATGGATCTGTGCAGTGCTCAGCACATCACCAGTGGCCAGTGATCTAAGTCTAAGTTAATTTTCCATCTTTCTTTTCTTCTTTCATCTATCTAGAAGATCGGGTTCCACGGTACATGTGAAAGTAAACATTAATGGATATCATCTGCAACAGTGGAAGAACTTTTGTACACTAACACACCAGAAGTCCTTCAGAGATGAGCGGAAGTGTCTGAAGATCTCGGAATCACTCTGGATTACGTGTAGGACATCAGCCACTCTTTATGATACAGCACACTGCTGATCATCCCTACCAGAGCTCAGAAGGAAGAAAGACACTGCCAGGGAGGAATCAAAGCCTGGGATTCCTGGCTATGACTTTCCTTTTTGTCCCCTGAGGAAAAACTCCCTCCATGCATGATGACAGGCACTCCGGGCTTTTCAAGGGCTCCTGGGGAAAGCATTTCAACCCAAAATATCATCTGTGATCTGGTTTCCATCACGGGGTATGGGGGGAAGGTCTGATGTTGGACATTTAGCTCCATGGGAAACTACCGCCGCAAATTGAATTTTGAAAATTCAATTCAATTTAAAATGCATTAAGGTCTATTAAAAAAAAAAAAATTTCTGGTGAGTCCTTTGTTATGTGAGGAGTCTCTCTGGAAAGAGGAAAAGCAACCACCGATGCATCTTTTGTATAAACCTGGATTCACATAAATAGAACTTTCTTAAAATGAGGTCTGAGGGCCTCGGGGCCTGTATCTCTTCCAGGAAGTTTTTCAGAGAAGCTTTCCCCATTCTTCCACGGCTCAGCATGCTAGCGGAAGCCCTCATCACAGCACACAGGAAGGCCTCTACACACAAGGGAGGCCAGACTGTCATCTGAGTAAAAAGGTCGAGGGAAACTACTATAGAGAAGAGCCACTGTGAAAACTGTCACTGAAGCCACGGCACCGAGATGGCGTTCGGAAAGAAGCCAATCCCAACATCGGAGGAAGGGAACTCCAGAAAGCTCACTGATCAAAGCACAGAGAGATATGCTCCCCTCAACTCTGAAATGTGCTTAAGGTACACTTAGATGGTACAGGTATTAGTGGTGTGAGTTTGTTGGTAAGACGGACCTCGGTGCTTCCTGGTCACTTGATCTGGGAAAAGCTATTAAATTTTAAGCATCAGTTTCTTCACCTGTATAAGGGAGATGCTATAGAATCTCCCTGTAGAGTTGTTGTGAAAATTCAATGAGCTAATGCAAATAAAATATTTAAGTCCAGTGCCCAGGATATAATAAATACAATGTTAGTGGTTATTATTATTGTTATTGTTATCAATAGCACTAATTCAGATGAAAATGGAAAACCATATGGAATGATTGAAGGTCATCTGCTTACACACTAACACCATCATCCTCATTCCATAGTAAATGATCACACACCGAAGGGAATGTGTACTGGCCACTCCTCTTTCCATCCCCTGAATTCAGGATCCTGAACCAATGGCCGGACCGTGGTCTCTTTCCATCCACAGAACTCAGCTGTCCTGTGCTTCCTTTCCTCGAAGTCCTTTCTCAACCAAACGACAATCAGATAAGCTTTTTGTCAGCCCTTTCAAGGGACATAAGGCGGCTTGGTTTAGCGCTTAAAAAGTAATTTTAATTCTAGAATTTCAGTACCACTCAGCGCTCACATCCAAGGTACCAACATACCCAAGCAGAGGATTAGGCTCTAATTAGAAGCAGGCTGTAAATTTTATATGAGGACCCTGGTGTTTCTGCTCAGTTTAAGTTACACTGACTTCCAATCATGCATTTTATCTTTTGGCATGCATACATAGGTGCCCAATAAATGTTACCTTTGGTGATAATAAAACAAAAGCCTAAGTTTCAAAAGTGAAATAACCAAAAGACCATTGTCTGCATTCTTGGCAGCGGCCAGAGAACCAGTTTTTCCAAGTCAGCAGCCTCTGAGGAGGCTGGCCAGGGGCCAATTCCCAGGGTTGGTGCATTCCTGGGGCCTGGCAAGAGGCCACTGGGACCCTGTTTCCTCTCGCGTTCTCTTTATGTAGTGGAAAATCTTTCCCGCTTCGAACCCTCTGAGTCTGTTTCGCCCCCTTCGAAGTAAAGAGAGACAGTCACATGGGAAATGATCTTCAGCCCCTTCCCCAAATCGAGTCTCCCGCTGCTCCGAGTTGGCACAGCTCGAAGCAATTGAAGGCATAAGACCAACAAAAGAGAGCTCGGCTCCGCAGCCCAGTCTCCAGCCTGATTCTATCAGGGGCAGAGGGCCTGGGGCCGAGGACCCAGCGGTACCCTGCGCACAGGGAGTCATTGTACACTTGTTTAGAAGGCTATGGGCACTTCTGCAAGCCTCTGGAATAAAACTGCCTGTTATAAATAGATGTTGGCTGAGCTTCAAGGGTGACAGCAGTAGGCCAAAAGTTCCAGAAAAATATAATACTCCATATAAGAAGGTCTGGCGTACAGCTCATTAACAGGGGACTGACTACTGAGGCAGTTGGCCTAAGAAGAAAGGAATCCAAGGTCTGATCTGATACAACCTGCAGGCAACACCTGGGGAACATTTCTGGCTGATAACATCATGGATACGCCATTCAGTTTCTAAACATCATATATGAATATACGCAAATCAAACATTTAGAAAAATGTCTTTTCTGAATGTCTCCTTCCGTCTGCAGACAAAGAAAACTGCCATCTGGAGTCACTACGTCAGCTGGCTCCACATATTTTGAGTGAGGAGGGGGAGGTAACATGCCAAGCACTGTGCTCCATTTGACCCCCTTGCCTTGATTCTCCTAACAGCCCGAGCTCTTTCTTCTATGTTATGCAGCATCTATTTCCTCTGCGCCCTTTAAAATGAGTGCTCTGCACACAGTAGGCTCTTCAAATGTGCTTTTCCTGACTCTTCCCCCATTGCTTATATTTTTGAGAGGCTGAAGTTCAGCAGCGAGGAGCGCCATCATGGCTATAATACGATACTTTTCATTGGCACAGAGTCCTACGGTCTCCAAGACAACTTTCTGGGTCTATTTCTTTGATGTTCATGGCCACCCCATGACCGAGGAGACAAAGAGTCAGAGAGTTTAAGAAACTTGCTGAAGGCCACACCTCTACTGAAGGGCTCACCTCAAGTTCAAATGTGCAGACTTGGAGTTCTAATGCAATGATCAATCCATTATATGACACTTGTACTTCAGCCATCCCACAGCGCTGCACTGGGCACTTTTATCAGGACCTCTTAGAGAGCAACGTGTCACTGGCCGTGTGGAACTTGGGCTGTGAAGATGTCCCATCACATTGTTCTGGTTAAACCACGTTGTTACCAACTTCCAAGGAAATGGGCTAGAAGGCAACTCATAAGAAACTGTTTCTAATTACATAGAAATAGTAATCTCATCTTGCTTATGATAGTGTTTTCTTCCCATTCTAGACTAAGTGTGGTATATAACAGGATAAATGTGCTGACTGGGTTCTGCTGGCACCTAAACATCCACTCTCCATCCTTCTCTACCCTTCTCTGTCCCCCGGGGTGCTATGTGGGCCCCTTCCCTCTGGTTTCCAAGTAGGTTCAGCAAATGGGAGGTCCCAGAGGGCCCTGGAGAGTGGGAAGGGAGGGGGGAGTTTTCCTGCTTTGATCCCCACCCTGCTGGGCCAACACTGGTTAGCTGCATCCCTCCATCTACCAAGTGGCTACCTACTTGCTACCTACCTACTTGCTACCAAGTGGCTCTCTCCTTCTGGCCACATGGTTGTATGGCCATGTCATTCCCTTGCCCTGTTATCCTGTTGAGTTCCCCACATCCTTCTCTACCCTTGTAAGAGGCCTTTTATTAAACTGTCCTCCAGAGGCATCTGAGTGGCTTAGTTGGTTAAGCATCTGACTCTTGATTTTGGCTCAGGTCATGATCTAGCAGTACGTGGGATCACGCTCCACATCTTGCTCTGTGCTGAAAGCATGGAGCCTACTTGGGATTCTCTCTCCCTCTCTCTCTCTCCCCCTCACTCCCTCTCTCTCAAATTTAAAAAAAAAGAAAAAAAAAAGATAAACTAACTTAAAAAATAAATAAATAAACTATCTTGAGCATGCCATCTGTTTTCTCCCAGGACCTCAACTGATGCATAATAAAGGAAATAATATTGTTGATGCAGTCTTTGTAGGCAAAACTATGGAAAGTTCCTTAGGTCCTCCTAAGAGGATGAAAAATTCTGATCACATTAGAGCTGGCTCTCTTCTACCTTCTCTTCCTCTTTGCTAGACCTCACCAAACAGGAAGTAGGTCCGATATTCTGCCTCAGGGGCCTACCAGCAGAGCTCCAAACTTGATCCAGGAGATCTCAGAGTAGCTACCTACTGCTGCCACCTAGCTAGGACTCCTCCACACAAAGGAGGTGGCAATGACACCACTACCCACATCCCAGTCACATCTGGCTGGTAACTTCAAACACTTTGTACTCAGCCTTGTGCTCGCTTACACCAGATAACAGCATAAGCAAGCAGCCTCCACGGCCTGACCATCCCCAGGTACAGCAGGCCTCTGACAATAGCTCCTCCTCCCAAAAAGGCCAACCTACTTATCTGCTGGCTCTGACAGATAGATCCCAGAGTTTATCAGATGATTTTATTTCCCTCAATGCCTCTATGTGCATGAGAGCAGTCAATGAATTAATTGTATTAGGAAACCTACCAGGCCGAAGACAATTGCTTATGACTAAGGACTAGAAAGGTGCTGAAAGACAGAAGGCAAGCAAACCTCAGAGGCATCTTCGGAAATGGACAATTATGATCCATTAAGCCTAGTTAAGGAACTGAAATTTATGAGGAGGAAACATCTGGAACTGCCTGGAATGCAAAGGAACCAAGAGGAACCACTGTTTGGGCTTGTAGAGAGCAGCCCAGACAAATGGAATTCCGTGTTAGGCGAGAATTGCAAAATTAGTACATGAAAGGGACAGCATTGAGGCAGTGCATCTGGTGTTAAGTGAAGCGTTTTAATACAATGACTCCTGGTTTTGCTCTTGAAATATTAATTGAAATGGGGATGAGTATGAGGGCTGTCACATGAATAGAGAACTGGCAGAAAGATCATAAATACTGGCTAAGCTGAGCCAAGGCAACAGAACATGGCAAGGGAACAGAAAGTAATGAAAATGCTGCCTAATTCCCAGCGATGAACCCTGTGGATGCTTACTAAATATTAATTGATAATAATGAACTATAGTAGAGGATGGTAAATTAGTGGGAGACAGACTGCTGGAATACAGCTAATATATATGTACAGTTGGTATAACACACTGATAAATGAGAAGAAAGGAAATGAAAATGATTTAGCTGAGCGATGTACCAGGAAGTGTGGGTAAGAGGATGGGGGGGGGGGGGGGAGGGTGTTGGCAAGAGGGACAAGAGGAACATTAAGATGATAATTCAGGATCACAACAGAGCTTTCTTAGGGTCTTGGCAATTCCTTAAGTATAAGCCAGGCACCTTTGAGTCATACTCTATTCTTTTAAGACACTATGGTTTATCTCACATTTCTGCTTCACAGTCCTCAAGGACACCACAGATTAAATCTGGACCAGTTTCATGGAGGGAGATAAAGCTCTCCTCCTTGGGAAAGCCCTCTCTGATCAATACAGCCAGAAGAGCAAACTCTTCCCTAAATCGCACCACTCTTATTTGCACCACTGTATACCTCCTGGTATTACTATGATTTGTGTATATGTGACTAGATTTTGTAAAGCTTCATAAAATGAAAATCATCTTCGCATTTCTAAGTGAGTGCTAAGAAATAGCACTTCACAGTGCTGAGTGACCTTCGTAGGTGCTCAATTCCAGTGCTGATCAATCAGGAACCCTAGAGAGGAAAGCAGGCATCTATCAGGGAGAACACCCAGCTGCCTACTGGGTTGGAAGACCGGAATCTAAGGAGATTGATAAAAGCTCTACCTCTTGTTATGGACAAAGCACTAGAGAATCTGTCATGGGAACAATCTTAGGCTGCCAGAGGAGGATACAGAAACCTCAGTTGCCATGGAAACTTGTATGATCTGATGATTCCCATTGTTCAAAGATGGTGAGACACCAGGAGAATGACAAGCAGATCTCTGAGCCCTAAGAAAGCACAGAACACTCCAAGCAAAAGTCTCTGCTCATTTGTACTTATTTCTTACAACACATTATCATTTTATCATCTATCAATAACAGAGCATTTACAAAGGGCTTTCAAAATGTTCCCAGTTCCTATTTTGCTTACATGATCTTGGAGACCCCAGGTATGTACAGATCTATGTCTGCAGCAGGCAGACGGGACTCACTGCAGCAGCCAAGACCAGGTGATGGACCCAGGTGCTTCTGAGATCCTGCTCTGTGACCTGGGCAAGGCAAGCCATCTGTGGACAGGTCTTACGGGCCAGGCTTACTAGACTAATGGCAGAGGAAGCTACCTAATCACTCTTGGGTCACAGATACCTTTCAGAATATGATCATAGTTATGGATCCCGTCCCTATAAAAATGCACATATGCACATACATATAAAATTTAATACAATGTATTTCAGAGAATTCAAAACCCCTGAAGCCCTCTCATAAATTTGCCTTATCAAGCACCTTGGAACTCAAGAGGATCCAGGTATCGGGTTAAAAATCTCTGATGTAAAACAAAAGTCCTTATACACACACTGGAATCATCCTTGATCAAACTGAAAAGGTTGTCATCCACTCTCCCCAACTTCTGACCCAGCGCTCAGTGCCTCCCTCCTCCTGGTAGTGCCTCCTTACTCCATACCCAGTATCTCCTGATAGTGTTAGTGAGTTCACAAATGGCCACTAACTGGTGAGTTCACTCATTCATTGAGTCATTGATTCGTTTATCCATAGCACTGCATGTTTTTCATGTGTCAGACCTGAGGGACCCAAATGTGCCTATGACAGGGCTCATGTCCTCTAGGGCCTTACAATTCAGCTCAGTCAGGCCTGATTTTGCTTCCCAGGGGATATTGGGCAATATGTGGAGACAGTTTTGGTTGTCACAGCTAGGGGAGGGTGCTATTGGCATCCAGTGGATAGAAGCCAGCGGTGCTGCTTAACATCCTACAATGCACAGAACACCCTCAACTTCACAACACAGAAATACAGGGTCCACAATGTCAAATAAACTGAGAAACCCTAATTTATGATAGACAGGCATGTGACCAAGTGTTAAACACAGTGATAAAGACCAGGGGTAAACATTATGGCAGTTCAGGAAAGGGCATTTTAACAAAAACTTTGGAATATAGGGTTATGGCAACAGACTGCATTACTTTCAAGACAAGAGGAAGGAAGAAGAAGGGAAGAGAAGCCATTTGGGGTAAGCCATCACCATACTGAAGGGAGTCAGTCCTCTGAGTAATCCCAAACAAGGGGGGAATCTATTTCAAGTGGCGAGCAAAAAATGGTATTTTGGGGGGAATTCCCTCATTGGAAATGATGTTGACACTCTACCCACCCCCATCAGACAGTGGCTCAGCCAAAAGAATGTGTAGCCACTTGATCGGCTCATCACTCAAGTTATAAAACCTGTTGCATTCTGGGTGACAACTATACTTTCGATGCATCTTGTAATTCATTCCTCCGTACTCTACTCCCAATCCAGTCAATATCTCCATCTTGTACATGTATACATCACCATGAATCCCCACATGGGTAAAAACACAAAGTTATAGATACAATATATTATATATAGATAACATATATGTGTATTATATATATGTGTGTATGTGTATTATATATGTGTGTATGCATACACACACACACACACACACACACACACACACAAAATCATAAACGTCAATCTCTGTGGAAGCTGGTTCCAAAATTTGGTTAATCAGAAAAGGCACAATACCAGAAGTCAGACCTAGACTGAGTTCCAACATAGGCATTCTTTATTCTTTGTATTCTCCCTCCCAACCTCAAATCATTTGGCAACTATTCCACTAAAATCAGATCTGGCCTCTCTCATCAGCAGGCACAGGTATGGGAGATGTGCTGATAGACCTGTACCCTCTAGCCCTGTTGAAGCTGGGGCTGTTTAAAATTGGAAGCACAATGTAAGGAGCTCCCAGTCACCAGCATACAAGGTTTTCTGCTTCTCAGCTGCTACCTATGGAGGGACAGGATGACCTGGAGGCAGCCACAACAGAGTTGAAATCCCATCTACCACATACCAGTTCTATAGCCTTGAGGAAGTTCCTTAACTTGTTCAGTTTCAGATTCTTTATTCAGAACATAGGAATAATTAAGGGTCATCTAAGTCCTGAATGACAACTTCTATCTAAAGCACTGAGCAGAGTGCGTGGTGCATATAAGCCTCAGTAAATTTCAGCTATTATCACTGAGGGCAGAGAGCCATCCTGGTCCCCACTCAATGCAGGGCTCACTGAACATGCTGAGCTCTCTGCTAAAGTGGCTTGGATGGTAGGCTTTACCATAACATCCTTGTGCAAGGGCCATGCTAATTTTCCCTGTATCATTCCAATTTTTAGTCTATGTGTTGCTGAAGCAAGCACAAAGATTTTTTTTTTTTTTAATCTTTAAGTAATCTCTACACCCAATGTGAGGGTTGAACGCATAACTCCGAGTCACATGTTCTACCGACTGAGCCAGCCAGGGACCCCACTAGACTTTACCAGTCCACACTGCTGACATACTCGATGTCCACTGCTTGGGTGTATTCTATTTCTGCTCCTTTGTCCTGCCTTCCACTCAGATTATTTTCAGCAGCAGTATTGCTCATATCTCCAGCCTCCCTCTAGGCACTGTTCTTGGTGGGTTCTGATCTTTTCCTGCTCATCTGGGGCCCATTTAAGACCCTTAGCAGCCAGGTATTTTGGGCTGTGCCTACCTGGACAAGCCTCCCTGTCTTTTCCCAACCCATGTGCACCAAATCTATCCATAGCCTCCAGGAGTCTGTGCTGCTGGAGGCAGCTGGGCAGGACATTCCTCCAGCATGTTCTTGACCTGCCATGATGGGCTCAGCTAGGCTGTTCGGCAGATTCGCTAGGTATTTATTTAAGCATTTGACACTTTTCTCACTCCACCATCACCTGCTGTCAAGAGGGAGTAGTCAAAGATTCAGCACAGCATTTTGGAAAGGCAGCTAACACAGGCCAGAGCCAGTCTGTTCCCCACCCATTGCTTCTTCCCCAAAATGTGCTTTGGGTAGATCCTCAGAACCACACCTTCTCCCCCACACCCGGATCCAGAGCATGGTCTTGTTCCTCTAGGGACACCCAGGAGACAGCCGAGATAACAGCCCTGTTGGGGGGATAATGTAGCTGGGGAATAAAAACCTCCCTCTTATTTACTGACATTCCTCCATTTGATGCTCACGTGAGAAATTTCAAACTATCTTGATATCAGAGCCAGAGGTCAGGCTTCCTCGAGGGCAAGCTGATCTTAGCTCAGTGGTGAAAGGCATGAAGTAAACCACATTTCATACAGGCTTTCATTAGTAGAAGGGGGAAAGGATAGCTGGGATTTCAATGGCTGGAAAACTCTAGCAACCTAGTGGTTTGTGCTCTGTATAGCATTGCTTATGGTGAGAGGTAGCCTAACTATAGAACCAAGAGTCAAGAAAGCTACAGGCATTCCAGAAGCACTACAAAAATGCAGCTGTGGTTCTTATTCACAATCCACAGGCTACACTGAGCAGCACTAACAATGCCCCTCTTCTGCATTTAGAAAAAGTCTCAGTGAGTTTTGAGCTTTCCAAAATAGTTACCTTTGCTCAAATTCATGGACTTGGGAACATATACCTTTGTTTGACATCCTAAACCCATTCTTTTGCCTGCTTTAGCATATTGCGCATCCTGGGGGTAAAAGCAAGCCATTACTCAGAAAGTCAGCACCCAGGAAAAGTGAACTGGATCTTCAAGTTTGCTATTTCTCTACCATGTACAGATATCCTTTAGAATCCAGGATGTTGCCTTTGCAAATAAAGTTGTATTGGAATATAAGCCACATCCATTTATTCACGCACTGTCTGTGTCTGCCTCCCTGTTCCAAGAGCAGAGTTGAGTAGTTGCGGCTGCTCATCTGGCCTATAAAACCAAAAAGATTCACTACCTGGCTTTTCAAAGAGCTTGCTGATCCCTGCTTTACAATTACTCCCAGTCACTGAACAGGTCGAAAATAACTGAAGATAAAACAGTAAACATCTACATTTGTGTATTTGTCAGGGTTTGTCCCTCTGTAAATATAAGTATACATATACATGGAGATTTATTATAAGGGATGGGCTTGTAATTATAGAGGCTGAGAAGCCCCATGATATTCGGTCTACAAGCTGGTGACCCAGGACACCCAGTGCCGTAGCCCCAGCCTGAATCTGAAGTCCTGAGAACCAAGGGAGCCAATGGTGCCAGTCCCAGCCTGACTCCAAAGTCCTGAGAAGAAGGAGGGGCAGTTTACAAGGACAGAAGAAGATGGATGTCGCAGCTCATGCAAAGGACAGGTCTGACCTTCACTGCCTTTGTATTCTACTTAGGTCTTCAGTCGATCAGATGATGTTCACCGACACTGGTGAGGGCAAACCTCTTTCCTGGATCTGCTGGTGCAAATGCTAAGCCCTTCTGGAAACACTCTCACAGACACACCCAGAAGCGATGTTTTGCAAGGGATCTAGGCATCCTTGAGCCTCGTCAATTTGACTAGGAAAAAATAACTCAGCAATGAAATGAGTTGTTACGAGAGGGTATGGGACACTATCCTTGGGTTGCCCCTTTCTTCTCTGCTCACCTAACAAATTTTTCCCATTGTTTTAGTCGTAGTCCATGTGCTACCTAAGCAAACTCTCAAATCGCCTCAGTGCACATTCTAACTCCAGCTCTTTCACGGTGTTCCTTACACATTCCTCCCTCAACTTGGTGCTTCTCACAGTCACTGCCACGCCGTTTACTTCCTCCATGTACTATCATTTTTTCTTCTTATTAGCTTGGTTTCCAAAAATCAACTATTGCCTTGTATCAGTCAGGGGGTTCTGCAGGAAAATGATGACACACAAAAATTATCTAAGTGAGAAGATGTGGGGGAAAGACCCATGCAATAAGGTATGAGCAGACCCAAGGCAAACCAACATGAGATGGACTGAAAACATCCGAAAGTTGTTACTACCAAGAAGCCTGAAGGGACATGGTGAGAGGGAAGGTGCCAGAGCACAGAGAGAACTGTGGTTTTGTGGGAGAGGGTTTCTCAGCAGAAGCTGTGATCTTAGACAGAGTGGTCCAGTCACTGTGGTCCAGGACCAGTCAAGGACAGTACAGGAAAACAATGATCTTGACCTCCCTCTCCCTCTGACCTCCTATTTCCTGCTAGGTATCCGCATTGGCCAAACCCAACTAGATGGCAGAAGACATAGGAGCCCACTGACAAGGTCCGTGTGATATATCCCCCAGGGGCACACAGCCAGATAGAGGATGGAATAGGTCTGGAGGGGACATGGTGACTATCCAGCATATCCCATAGCTACTAAAAAGTCTTAAATAAAAATGGGTTTTCCGTGATGCTCATTGGCTGACTTAATATGTGCCTGTGGAAGGCCAAATTACTCTAATGGTTTTAATACAAGCCATTGAGAAGCTAAAGGATGAATTGAAGGACTTCGTGTGGGGCCTTCATGCTCTTAGGAGTTTATCAAAACCGCACTGCTTTCAGAGCTGAAGAGCTAGTGTGGCCAATGTTTTCACTTCCTTCTCGTAGGGGAAAAAAGGAACAGGGCACCATGAAAGAATCTGCCATTCATAAAAGAAACTTACTGCCATCTGTGCTTGAAAGCAAAAAGTAATTTTTCCTCAAATTAAAAGAGAATTTTTGCTATTGATATGTGAGCTGGTAAAACAGATAATTCACTCCCCAGCCTTCTCATCAGCTAAATACTATCACAGCCACAAGTTTCAATAGCTGTACAGGCGGCCTGGGAATGGTTCTTATAAGTAAAAAGGCACAGTGTGAAATGCTGACATTTTCTGATCAAAAAACATCCTGGGGTGGGCTGAACAGCTTCAGGTCAAGAAGAGGGCTCGACTTCTGGGGTGATTTTTATTGTTATCGCAGAGAAGACTGTACTTGCCGTGAACACGCGGCTGCTCGGCACACTCCTACTGGTGAAGGCAAACTTGCAGTCACTTATCTTTCTCTCAGGGTATGTACCCCCCACCTTGAAACATATTTTTCATTTCAGTTTCACTTACCTGTCACTTTCTTCTTAAAAAAGGGTGATTTATCAAGTAAAAAATCAACATCAAAGAGCACTTTAACGTTGCCCGGGTGCGCACACACAGACACACACGAAACCACACACACTCAAACCCTCCCGTGTCCTGTCCTGAAAGCCAAATGATGACTAAAGGACCACCAAGGACCATTCCCCCCCCTTGAAGGCTTTTTCCAGTATCTGGACGGTGGGTTTCTCTATGCTGTGTTTCCTCCAGCCTACAAATTTAAAAGCTGTTGCAAGGGAGCTATAACTTCTACTCAACACTTCATGATTTGATTATGTAAAATAAAAAGTATAATGAAGTTAATAGCACCTTATTCTTGCAGTACATTATGAGGAATTTTTTTCCCTGCAAAATGTGAAAACGGAAATTACCTCTGGGCCTTCTAACTCTCAAAAATGTAGGTCATAACGGTTACTGTGGTGGAATTTCACGACTTAAGATTTAGTTTATTTCTCTTTCGTCTCTTCGGTTTTCCGAAGGGACATCTTCTCTTACTGGGATTTTATGCTATAAAATGCACAGAAGTGGAGTGATGGGCATGAGACCCCACATTGTCTGCTGATTGTGGGACCCCAAGAAGAATATTTAACCTCACTGAGTAATAACCTCTCCTGCCAAGGGAGGAGACTGGATAACCTGGCCCCAAGTTAGCATTCTAGGATTAAAAAAAATAATAACATAAAGTGAAATAAGGTAACCCTGCCTGGAGAAAGAAGTGTAGTATAGGATGCCAGGTGCTCCTCTTCCCTTATATTTTCCAGCAACCCTTATCTGGAATCATCACCCTGTGCTTCTTTCCTTATTATTGGTGTGGTTTCAACATGGAGCCAAAGACGAGGACAATGTCTTGGGTTCAAGTCCTTTACTGCCAGTCAGTTTGATCTCATCCCGATCTATCTCTCTTCCTGATGGTTGCAATAGAATCTGCTCAGGGGACTTCCAATGGGTCTCACTCTCGAAGACCAAACCCAAAACAAGTATTCTTGCTGTCACTGCCTCAGTATCTTATGGGAGGAATAAAGAGAACACTCAAACAGAAGGCAAACTTATAGTCACATGGCCTAAACCGTATACTGTTGAGTAGCATTTAAGGGCTCCCAGGCCACACAGTCATTAGAAAGCACACTCTTTCAGGATTTTCCCAATTATCCACATGCGGACATGACACACAATCTGCCTCCAGGAAAGAAGGGAGATCTCTCACTAGTGTAAAAATTCTCCTAAGCATCATTTGAAGAGATTTAAGGGGATTACGTTTCTCAGGTGGTGCCAAGCAACACATTCTTATTTTTCCAGTGTGCTTTCATGCTGGAAATAAGAATTTGGAACCTCAGGCCCACAAAACCCAGGGTAGAACCATATGCCAAGGGGAAGCCAAGCTTGGCTTTGAGCTTTCAGCTAGCACCGGGACTATGACAGGCTTTGATTTATGCTCACAGTCAGGCCTGTCCCTGAACAAAATTTAAATGTGGACAACGATTTCATTAATGATGTTTCCTCTTTCTCTGATTTGCAGGTACTCAATCCCCTCATGATAATTCACAGCCTCGTCCCTCATCGCCCCAACCCAGCACTCTGCGCTCTGCATCCTTCTGTTTACCAATTCCCTCAACAAAATGTTGCTCAGCTGCTTGACATTTGGGAACAATCCAAGACCTTTTATTAATGAGGGCTACTATGAATTATTGAAAGACAATAGCTTAGCATGCTTGCTTGCATTTATAGCATCTTTGCATATTCTCTGGGACGGAAAGCTTTAGGGACTAATCAGCAAGGGTATTTTTGGGTGAAGAGAACCGTTCCCGTGCTGCTCATATCATAATATATGGGCATCTCTGTCCTCTGCTTAGGTATATGACAGACCCTGTAGGCAGGTTAATCGGTAAAATGTGTTTTGTTTGGCAAAAGAGAGGCTCAGAAATTATCTTTTTATCTTAAGTTCCCCCAGAAACTATCCCCAAGGGAATAGACATATATATATATATATATATATACGTATATATACGTATATATACGTATATATACGTATATATATATATATATATATATAAACACACACACACACACACACACACACAATTTTCTTCACTTTCTACCCAGAGGTAGAAAGACTTAAGAGATGAGAAGAGGGCACAAGTATTTGGAGGAGAACCTAAAATACTACCAAATTTCTTAGCATCTGAATGTAGGCTGAGTGGTACACAGCCCACAGAGACACAGAAATTGACTCTAAGAATAAGAGAGGAAGTAGACACAAAAGTGTCATGTAATCCTTCTCCCATTCCCGGAAACTCACATCTAGGAATAGTCAGTGATGTTAAGCCTCAGCCACGATGGAGTGACTAGCTCCTCTACAGGCTGGCAGAGCAGGACCCACAGTAGCAGATTCAGAAAAGTGCAACTCATCAATCAAGTCAACAAATATTTGACTGGATACCTACTCGGACCCAGACTCCAGGCCAGGTGCTGGGAGCACACAAATGATTAAAGCACATCCTTCCACAACATACAAAAGAAGATCCTAAGCTAAATTTCTATTTCAGTAGATGATCAACAGACAAAGGAGTGACTCGTCTGATTTCTTACTCTGTTCATATGCATTAGGGAACAGGAGGGGACATACCACTGTGAAAGAGCAGCCAACCTTCCGAAATCAGGGACTTCATCTCTTTCCTTGGCTGAACCCGATTCTCATACACGAAGGCAAACACAACCAGGTCGTTAAGAATGACGCTTATTGGCATTAACAGAGTTGAAAAGAAAGCTCATAAACGACTGAACCATGGTACGCACCTAAGAAGATCTTAGAGAGAGACTCTTTGCTCTTCCATAGTCGAAGCTCTCTTGAATTCTTGTTCAACTTATCCCCCAGATTAAGATAAATGGGTGATGGAACAAGTATATATAGGCTTGGCATTTGGCATCAGCTTTACAGTAGTGTTTTTGTATAGGTTAAAGTCTACTTCAGCTGGAATTAATGTAATTATATATAATGTTGACAGATTATGACATTTGCCTATTAAGACACTATACAAACATTCCAATTATTTGCTGGCTTTTGACTTTGTAAAAACTAAATGAAACAAAATCCCAGGGGATATGGCTAATGGGGTAACTGGAATAGAGGTTTCAAAAGCACAGGGTTCAGGAAATAACAGTCAAAAAATAATGCATTTTAAGCCAAAACATATAGAGCGGTAAATGAATATTTAGTACTTACCACAAGACTACTGTCTAGAGACAGTCTTTTTCCAAAGTCCCTTTTCTCAAGCTGTCTCTTTCCCTCCATGGGTGAAGTTATTTATTTTCCTTTGTGATTTATAAGAATTCCCCTTCTGTTTCCAGGGTCACTGCAAAAAGTGAGCATGTGTTTTACCATCCGAGTGAACAGTGTTTAGACCCTTGTTTTTAGCTTTCTAACCAGAAACAAGTGTTGAAGCCAAAATACCCAGACCCAAATCAGAAGTGCGGAACTGGGCTCTCTCAACTCAACAGACCTCTCCGTGTTGCAAATGTCAGAGTCGTCTTTATGGAGGCCCCTGTGTTTTTACAGGTCTCGCTAACGGAGCTGGGGAATGGGTCTGCAGGTTGAATCAGCAGACTGTGGAATAAAGCAAACAATCCATTTCATGCCACGTTTGCTCCACCCTCGTCTTCCGTCTATTAGCCAGAAGCAATCTGTTACTGTGCACAGAGATGCCGTCTGCAAATTCCATGAGATCAAACTGACAAAACCAGGCTCCATATCCCAGAGCTGCTGAGCTCAAGGCCCGAGGAGGAGAAACTGAAACCTGAACATTATTGTTAATACTTCATAAAACATTTCATTTAAACATACTGGGGGAACATTAGAAGATGCATTCCCTCTGGGACACGTGGATTCCAAATGGATGGCGGAGGACATGTTATGGTCAATGAATATTCCGAATGCCCACTGCAGTTTTACCATATCAGATATAGCTAATCCCGGTACTCCACTGTGGCTGCTAGTTCTAGAATAAGTCTGGTTAGTAAGAATAGATGGTATTTATCAAGCACTAGCTTCCAGTTTTCACGAAAATATAAATGGCATGAAGTAAAAGAAATAGGTTTTAGCCCAGGCTCTCCTACCCGCTAACCAAGGTATCCAGGACAAGTCATTTAGCCTCTCTGAAACCCACCTTTTTAAAATGAGATTTTTTTTTATGTTGGTGATCATATGATATGTGTAAAATGATTTAAATGCAATAAACTACAATTTACATGTAAGTTATAATTATGCACAGATTACATTCAAAATTAGTTAACCTTAAATACTAGCTTGAAATAGTTTGTCTTTGATGATTCAGAAGACACTTGGAGGTACAGAAATTGCTAATAATTCACACAAAACACATAGCTATTGTGCTGCTATTGTAGAAAAGCTGAACTTAATAAAATATCATACTAATCAGCTCTTGATAAAATTGAAAAGAAATATTTTCCACGGCTCTCTCAATTGCTCCAAATCTAACGAGGATGTACCAGACTTGACCTCACAGCCCACAGCACGTGGTCTCCTTCTCCTTGCTTCCCCCACCAGGAGGAGGGCTGGGACAGCTGTGCCCCCGACATCATATGCCCAAATGATGGCCGGTTGTAGGAGAGTGATGGACTGCCTTCCCTGCGATAGGCTCTCTCCTCCCTCTACCACCTCTCACTTCAGGAAAACCAATTTCAATTCATTATTTGTCCACTCCGAAACTCTTAGGGGGCGCCTGGGTGGCTCAGTCAGTTAAGCCTCTGACTCCTGATTGTGATCTCATGGTTTCACAAGTTTGATCCCTGCATCAGGCTCTGCGGAGGCAGTGTGGAGCCTGCTTGGCATTCTCTCTCTCTCTCTCTCTCTCTCTGCCCCTTCCCTACTCATGCTGTCACTGTCTCTTTCGAAATAAATAAATAAAAGTTAAAAAAGAAACTCCTGGAAGTCCATTGTGAATTCAGGATATAAAAGCAAATTTCTCAACATCGTGTTCAAGGTCTACTTCCTGCCAACTAGTCTCTTACAGTCCCTGAACACACAGGGCACATTCCCCAGACCACGCTTTAGATCACACCCTTCATCTCCACTGGGTCTAATTTTTGCCTTGCTCCAGTGCCTGGCACACAACCCATCTCCTTCACATGACTTTCCTGGTCACCCGACTTGGCAAAGACTTCTTTCTCTCCCAAGTTCCATAGGGGTCTTTAGGGAGTTACGTTATTAATCACCATCATCACCTACCGTAGTGCAAATATAGCAAGCTCTTACTATTTGCTATGTGGTAGCAGCTAGTAGTGAAAAATAAACTCTTGGTAGCATCTTCCAGAACAAAGTTAGTTGTGTACTATTACTGTAGGCAAAACTATTAGCCAAGTGAGATGTGTTCCGAGGGCTTGCCTTTTCTATGTTCAGCAGCTCCCGTCTACTCCCACCACTACCTCACCCCAGTGGTAGCTCAGCAGACTCTCTGTAATGATGGATCCAGCTACAGACACCACTCAGACCCTGAGATTTCTCCCTCCATCAAAAACATACCTTCCTAAGTCATTTTCTTGTGTCGTTTTTTGTATGTTTCTTGCCATCCTAAGTCTTATTCCAAAGAGCCCTGGCATTTGATACATTATGATAGATAATCCTTTGGCATTTAACATGTATTTATTAAATGCTTAATGTAGGAAGGACCCAGTACTTAGGTGTTAGTGGCACAGCCATGTGTAAGGGAGACTAGTTCCTGCCTATGTGGAACTTCATGGAAGATACAGGAAATAAATAAGCAAACAGCTCCAAACCATGATAGGTACCTGCTACAGAGGAAATAACCATCAGTAGGTGGTACTACAGAGTGTCAAGCATGTGGAAGGGGAGCACATTTTAGGCAGAATGGTAAAAATAGAAGCCAGCTATATAAAAATCCAGGTAAAGAGCATTTGAGAGAGAGGGACCAATCTTCTAATGGGAAAAAGCTGGAAAGAGGATCTGTGTCCCCAGAATAGAGGATCAGTTTTTTAGGAATGAAGGAAGCTGGGAAGACAATGTGTGAAAAAAGTTCCAAGATGTAAGCAACAATTGTATCACACAGGGTCTTGTAATCAAGGTAAATTGTTTGTTCTAAACACAACAGTTAATCTTAAGGTTTAATTACTCCTTACTAGAGGATAACATTGAACAAACTATTTAATCTATATAGGCTTCAACTGACTCATCTATAAAATGGCATTAGTAATATGACCTCTTTCATTGCAGTGTTGTTGTGATGATTAATGAGATGATTCATTTAAAGAGTTTTACCAGTACCTAGCACATAGTAGGTAAGATTTAAATATTAGACATATTGATTATCTCTTCTGGTAAATATAATTAAACTTCCACAAGCAATGCTAGTAACTGGATTCTATGTTCCATAACAGGCTGTTGGGATGATCATGTTGGGAAACAGAGGTCTTTTCGATAGTACTTCAACAGCTCGTCTGCCATGTGGAAGACTGAAAGATTTAACCTGATCAATTTTTTTCATACTTTATGGTCCCAATTATATAGGCATAGATCGTCCTTCAAAACACTTAGCAACTGATAAACCACAGGGACTGGCCAATCAGAAGGCACAATCAATGGCAACAAGGACTACAGCTGTAACAGTGTCCTGGCTGGTTACCATCCTAAATGTATGTACTACCCCCATCCCAAGGACTTAAAAATTCACAAATTATACCATAAAGCAATCATAGAAAGGATTAAAGTTATCCAAAAGGATCAAGGCAAGAGCACTCCAAAAACAAAATGGCAAATAGGATATATCAATATGAAAAGAGGAGGGGTCCACAAAGGAAAAGCCAGAAAGGCTGACACACTTCATCTCCAGACTGTCGGTGAGAGAGTGCCCACACTGAGATACACCCAGCAAGGACTGCAAGTCTAGAGGGAAAAGGAGTATGTCAGATCCCAGCCACTTTGATACGACACCAGCCACTTGTATCATCCAACAAACTTCCTTGCTCAGAGACCACTGCCATAAAGCAATCTTCTAACTTTATTTGATTCCCAAGTAATTTTACTTATAGAAGAATAATGTGCTGACCAGCAAATATAAGTAGGCAATCTTGTGGAAAGCTACATTTTTAATATGAATTTGCAAATCAGCCTCTGACTCTTCATGTTCATCATTTACATATCTGCTTAGTATATGAGTTGAATTGAGCTGCCATTACAATATCAGACTCATTGGCTTAAACAATAGACATAAATTTTCTCACAGTTCCGGAAACTGGAAGTTCGAGATCAAGGTGCTGGCAGTGTGGGTTTCTTGTGAGACATTTCTCATTACCTTGCTTTTAGTCGCCTTCTGTGTCTTCACATGACCTTTTCTTTCGCACACATGCTTCTGTGCCTCTTTCTTCTCTTTTTCTTATAAAGACATCAATCCTATATGATGAAGCCTCTACTCTGAAGACTTCATTAACCTTAATTACCTCCTAAAAGGCCTTATCTCCAAATAAAGTCACTTTGGTGGTTAGGGCTTCAACATGAATTTTCAGGGGTAACAGTTCAGTCTATAAGAGTTAGTTTCAGGGCACCTGAGTGGCTCAGTCGGTGAGACGTCTGACTCCACCTCAGGTCATTATCTCATGATTCGTGAGTTCGAGCTCTGTGTTGGGCTCTGTGCTGACAGCTCAGAGCCTGGAGCCTGCATGAGACTTTGTGTTCCCCTCTCTCTCTGCCCCTCCCCCACGCATACTCTGTCTCTCTCCATCTCTCAAAAACGAATAAATGTTAAAAAAAAAAAATTTCCAAGAGTTAGTTTCAGTCAGATACCCAAGTCTGATCACATCTCAGTGTGCTAATAATCAAATTTCTGAGTCTAAAACCTGACAGAAAACACCAGATATCAGTGGCTACACCCAGACCCGATCTCTCTCTGCTGGTTAATTCACTGTTGGATTTCACCACCACTCCTGCCCACCTTTGCCTTTCCCTGCTAGACTCTTCTCCGTACTGCAGGTCTAGAGGTGCAAACATTACCAAGGCTCCTTAGTCAGTTGGCCCACTTGGATTCTGCCAAGAGGAGGCAGTGAGAAATCAGAAGGCAACTGCAAATGAAAAGCTCTGCACTTCCAGCTGCAGATGAGCAGCCTCAAGAGCAGGTGACTACACAGTCCAATAGTTCTGTGACTCAGTCTCCAAAAAGCTGAGTCTCAGAAAAGGCGGTAGGCAGGTGCCTAGTCTTTGACCACCAACTTCTGCCTTTTGCTCCTCCAGCTTTTCCAACCATTTGATTACAAAATTCCTCGCACTAACTCTCCCCCTGCTTAAACTGTATAGAGCACTTTCCCCTTTCCAGGCCTGACAGTAACTGATTCACACCCCCATAAAGACCCCGTTGGACAGGCAGCCAGCCTTCCTTGGGCAACTCCTGGTCTCTTTTTTGTGACCCGCCAGAACAGCGGTGTGGAATTAAAAATCCTACCGGACACTGAGTTCCTAGAGACCAGGGGCGATATTTTATGTTCTGTGTTTTCCTAGGTAGGATAATGCCTGATGCATGGCAATGTGGCCGACCCTCAATGAGAATTTGTTGTTCGCGTGAATAAATGACTAAATGAAGGTTTGCAGCTGTCTTTGTGAATGCTTCAAGAGCAGGGAGGCAATATAACATTGCTAAAGCAAAGAACTGCTATACACATTTATAACCCTGAAATTACTTTTATAGCCAAACACAGGGACATACCCAAACCTCAAGGAAAACACTGTATCATTATTTTAAAACTATTATCAACCTAGGGGTGCCTGGGTGGCTCAATCTGTTGGGCGGCCAACTTCGGCTCAGGTCATGATCTCACAGTCCGTGGGCTCGAGCCCCGCATCAGGCTCTGTGCTGACAGNGTCATTATCTCATGATTCGTGAGTTCGAGCTCTGTGTTGGGCTCTGTGCTGACAGCTCAGAGCCTGGAGCCTGCATGAGACTTTGTGTTCCCCTCTCTCTCTGCCCCTCCCCCACGCATACTCTGTCTCTCTCCATCTCTCAAAAACGAATAAATGTTAAAAAAAAAAAATTTCCAAGAGTTAGTTTCAGTCAGATACCCAAGTCTGATCACATCTCAGTGTGCTAATAATCAAATTTCTGAGTCTAAAACCTGACAGAAAACACCAGATATCAGTGGCTACACCCAGACCCGATCTCTCTCTGCTGGTTAATTCACTGTTGGATTTCACCACCACTCCTGCCCACCTTTGCCTTTCCCTGCTAGACTCTTCTCCGTACTGCAGGTCTAGAGGTGCAAACATTACCAAGGCTCCTTAGTCAGTTGGCCCACTTGGATTCTGCCAAGAGGAGGCAGTGAGAAATCAGAAGGCAACTGCAAATGAAAAGCTCTGCACTTCCAGCTGCAGATGAGCAGCCTCAAGAGCAGGTGACTACACAGTCCAATAGTTCTGTGACTCAGTCTCCAAAAAGCTGAGTCTCAGAAAAGGCGGTAGGCAGGTGCCTAGTCTTTGACCACCAACTTCTGCCTTTTGCTCCTCCAGCTTTTCCAACCATTTGATTACAAAATTCCTCGCACTAACTCTCCCCCTGCTTAAACTGTATAGAGCACTTTCCCCTTTCCAGGCCTGACAGTAACTGATTCACACCCCCATAAAGACCCCGTTGGACAGGCAGCCAGCCTTCCTTGGGCAACTCCTGGTCTCTTTTTTGTGACCCGCCAGAACAGCGGTGTGGAATTAAAAATCCTACCGGACACTGAGTTCCTAGAGACCAGGGGCGATATTTTATGTTCTGTGTTTTCCTAGGTAGGATAATGCCTGATGCATGGCAACGTGGCCGACCCTCAATGAGAATTTGTTGTTCGCGTGAATAAATGACTAAATGAAGGTTTGCAGCTGTCTTTGTGAATGCTTCAAGAGCAGGGAGGCAATATAACATTGCTAAAGCAAAGAACTGCTATACACATTTATAACCCTGAAATTACTTTTATAGCCAAACACAGGGACATACCCAAACCTCAAGGAAAACACTGTATCATTATTTTAAAACTATTATCAACCTAGGGGCGCCTGGGTGGCTCAATCTGTTGGGCGGCCAACTTCGGCTCAGGTCATGACCTCACAGTCCGTGGGTTCGAGCCCCGCATCAGGCTCTGTGCTGACAGCTAGCTCAGAACTTGGAGCCTGTTTTGGATTCTGTGTCTCCCTCTTTCTCTGCCCCTCCCCTGCTCACACTCTCTATCTCTCAGAAATTCAGAAATAAATAAATAAATAAATAAATACGTTAAAAAATAAACCTGTTATCAACCTAAAAATTACTGCTTAGGATCTGCCTCACCTAACAAAGTATCATAACCAAGTCCTGTCCGTGCCTTTTCTATGGCTTCCAACAACTCTTGTTAGAAGGAACACACATCTAACTCTGCGTGATGGTTTGGAAGCCTCTCCCTCCTCGTAATGAGAAGAAAACGGTCAAAGAGTTGAAGGAAGACAGGATATTAAGCATATTTTTTTGACTGATGGACATAGATACTGGTCTCCCTCCCCTCTCACATACATCTCTCCCTAAGTGATGAAAATACCATTTCTTGGTATCTGTAGAATCTGTTTTGGGCTTAATAAACTCTTTTTAATTTTCCTCACAGACAGTAATGGCCTTTCAACACTAGACAGACCCTTTAATATTCCTAAAGATGTTAGTAATTTCTTTTTTCTGCCAGACTTTATTAACAGACTACATAATTTTCAAGGGACAATAACCAAACAACACCATTAAATAAAAGCCCAAAGGCATATTTCCTCACATGCGCGCAGTGATACACATGCAGACACACACACACTCGCTCTTCCACTCACAGGGCTCTTCTGAGAACCTTTCTCCAGAGCAATCTCTGCCTCTCTGATCCCCCCACACCCCAGCTCTGCTTTGAAATTTTAATGGTAGTGGCAGAAGAAATGGAGGGGAAAAGCACCAAAGGCATGAGACGATCTGGCTCTCAGCCCTCTTTGCCAGGTAAACTTGAACGTGTTCCCTAATTTCTGTGAGTTTACATTTGCCAATCTCTTCGCGCCAGGTTACTGTGAGGTTGCAATGAGGTGACATATGATTCGGAGTATTTTTCAGTCAGCTTTGGTAAGCAACAAACTATGCAAAATAGGATTGTTTGCAGCCCCTGTTCTGTTCACATCCATAGAACGGAAAGTGCATCAAACTCATTGACATGGCCCCTGCAGTACCCTGCACTCTAGCCCCTACATGGTATAAATCCTGCAAAGAATAATTTCAGACTTGGGCATGCCAAAGACAAATCAAAAGGGTATCAAGGTTCTTGTCCCCAAGAAGGATGAAATCCTTTCCATCCATGCTGGATGCTCCTTCGAATCACCTGGGAACCTTGTAAAACACACCAATGCTCAGACTCCATCCCAGACCACTGGAAGCTCTAGGGGAAGGGGTCCTAGGCACCAGAGTATGGTGACAGAAGTCTGGGTTGGTGACCACGGGCTGAAGCAGTGGGTCTCAAACTGTGCCATTAATGAGAGTCACCTGGATAGTCACTGAGATCAAGTGAATCAGGATTACTAGGGGTGGATGCAGTCATCACAATGTTAAGTTCCCCAAATGACTCCAACCTACAGCACCATGTGAAAGGGTGAAGCTGTGCCCCCTTTCATGGCCTCATTCCCTTTCTCAAAGGCTGAGGGACATGGAGTTGCTGGTAGAAAAATAATGCCTTTCTTTAGCCACTGCAACCAGCAATTCTTAACCTGGAAACACTGATCCCAAAGAAGAGGGTCAGATACAAATAATTCGCATCACCTTCCTCTGTAGGCCCGTTCTGTCCAGCTCATGAATCACCCTGCTTAAACTGGTCTTTTGCTCTGTGCAAAAACTAATGTTGGCGGAAGACAGAACTATCAGATCTAGAGTCCAAATTAATGCACAAACAGCCCAGAAACTCAGAGTGAGGCCACCATTAAGAGAATGAGGGAAAGAACCTCCAATACCAAGTACAAGAGTAGAAGGAAATTCTGATTCAAATGCTCTCAGACTCGCCCCTTCCTTTCTCCCTGCTCTTCTCTAAGAGTACCTGGCTCTCATTTCTAAGCAAAAGGAGCAGGAGGGAAAAGAGGAAAATATGAATCTGTAAGATTTTGCTTAGAGCTACCAAATAGAATCTTTGAAAGTCCTGTCAGCTTCGTATTGAAATCTTTTCATCCACATGCATCAAGTCCTCATCAAGGAAGGCAGTTGGCTTGTCTTATACTTGAAATACATACACACAGCAGTTTCCTTTTAGAAGATATATTGCCTCAGTAACTTTCTGTTACTGATACACCTATTGGTGAAGTACATGGGTAGGGATGTGTGTGTGTATTGGTGGGTGGGGGGTTGTACAGATATGTGAATGTGTAGGAGTATGTGTGTACACACGTATGTGTGTGTGTGTGTGTGCACACACTCCAAACAGAAAACCACAGTCTCCATTCTGGACAGGAGAATTTTTAAAAAATGATGGACTTTCAACCACAAAACATCTATTTAAATCCGAACAGCACCCTGAAACCGATTTAGAAGACTGAATGCTAACAGATTTCCCGAACATGGTCCATCCTTGCCAGATAAATGAGGGGAAACATTCTCTTCAGGATGTGACAACAGCTCTTTTCTTTGAAGTGGAGGAAAATTCTGCATGATGATGAAAATTGGTTTTTAAAAAATGATTTCATGAGCTCATGTTTATTAGACTTCTCACCCTAGAAGCTACTCAGTAGCCTATAGCTGATAGTTAAATGCCAGAAAATAATCCGAGGAATTACTGCCTCGTGGTCTCCATACACGGCTACTTCCCCAACACAGAAACAGGCGAATTTCACTCAAGTCAGGCTCTGGAAGTCTAGGCGGGTGGTCAACATGCAGCTTCAGTCCAATGCAACAGTTAACGACTGGATACTAATCTGAATTAAGTTCCTTAGGAATGGAGGACAGGAAAAGCTCTTTAAACCTCTAAGAACTCCAAAATGCAGTAATTTCCAACTCTTAACATGTAAATGTTTTTTTTAGTTGAGATATTCTTTACATACCATTAAAGTTCAGCCTTTCAAAATATACAATTCCGTGTCAACCCTTTTTATTACCCAAAACTTATTTGCTATGGAGACTCGGGTTATTATTCTCCCTAAGAACACAAAGAAGTTTCCTCATTACGGCTTCATGCTGCATCAATCCTGTGTCATGTCCCCATCATTCTGGGTAGCAGCATCAGGGATAGTCTTGAGTTCAAATTCTGCAACTTTCAGTTCTAAGACAGTAAGCAATTTCTGTAAGCTTGAGCAATTTAACATCACTTGGCCTCATTTTCCTCAAAGATAAAATTCAGATAATAACTATAGCAGCCATCACCTTAACAAGATGGCTCTGATGTTTAAAACGTTTGTTTTAAAATAGTTAGTAATAGGGTGGCTGAGTGGCTCAGTCGGTTAAGCATCCAACTTCAGCTCAGGTCATGATCTCAGGGGTTTGTGGGTTCAAGCCACACATCAGGCTCTGGGCAGACAGCTCAGAGCCTGGAGCCTGTTTCAGATTCTGTGTCTCCCTCTCTCTCTGTCCCTTCCCACACTTGTGCTCTGTCTCTCAAAAATAAATGAATGTTAAAAAAATTTAATTAAAAAAATAGTGAGTAAGATACTCAATAACTATTAGGCATAACTCAACAGAATTCCTTTTGTTAAGAATTCAATAAAGTGTTTATTCAATATCTATTTTGGTTCCAGACCTGTTTAGGCCCCAAGAGAAGGAAGGAAGGAAGGAAGGAAGGAAGGAAGGAAGGAAGACAGAAAGAAAGACAGAAAGAAAGAAAGGCAAAAGATATAAAGCACACATCCTCAAATTTTAAGGAGGGTAGGGATTTATATTGTAAAAAGGTAAAAAAATGTGAATGAATGGATATTTTGGTACAAAGAAGACTCACTTTCAGTTGGAATAATCCTGTAAAACCTGCCTTTATTTCATTCAAGTATTTCCAGCTGATTTCCAGACAGAAACTATTGCTACATTTTTATAGTGTATGAACCAAAAGCTAAGAGACAGAACAGCAGGGCCTTGCACCAGGATACGCCTTCCATCTCTGGCTGCTCTTGTCCAACCATCTGTTCTTTCTCTCCCGGTCCTTCTCAGTAAAGCTGCTCCCCCCATTAAGCTCCTCCTCTACCTTCTCCATTTATCGCTTTAAGAAACGTTTCTAGTTCATTATATGAAATGCCCGTACATTGCCCAAGAACTCCTCAGGGGAAAGTCAGTGTAAAAATGAAACAGGTAAATAAATAGCTTTTAAAAATAAATAAAGTGTGCACACAACCCCAGAGGACTGGAAGAGTATTTAGATAAGTGACTAGGGAAAAGAATTTTCACACTGTGTCATCTGCTAACTCTAATGAGTTAATTAAATTAGAAAAATTCCACAGCCAGAAGCAAAAACATCCAAATATGTGGGATGCTGGGGGAATTATAGACCATGCTACTAAATGCATTCTGTTCAAGCTTTTTTTTTTTTTTTACCCTTTGAGAAGGCTGTGGAGAGCTACACTTAAAAAACCATCCAATTTCAAGAGCGTATTTTCCATCTGGGGCCAGTTGGGTAGAATGTGCTCTAAACTCTGCAAACCTGCTGAAAGACAACATGACTTGTTAAGAAAACTGTTTATGAAAAACAATGTTTTGAGAAGATCCAGCAAAAGGTTTAACTGTGATGTCCCCCAACAGTGTTGAATTCATTATTTCCCATTATATGCTTTAGCACACAAGTGAAAAGCCAAAATGATTCAAGAAATGGATACAATCAAGTAAGTTGGACATTTTTGCTAAGGCTTCACATGGTAATTAGAATATTTCCAGCTACCTGGAAGCTTTTCCTCTTTAAAAGGTTTTCTCTTTTCTTTAATGGTAACCTCCTTCCACAACTGTTATATCCCAAACAATCCTGATGTGGAAAAAAAAAATGCTCACAGCCTAAGAAATCAAGGTTGAAATACCCATTAACATGCTGAGGCCAATCAGAAGAATTTCTAAGAAAGCATAAAATGTAGAATATGATATTAAAGATGTCCTAAGTAATAACAGCCATCAAAATCAAATGTATGAAAAAAGTCTCAAAGATGTTTATCTTTTTCGACTCCTTGTTTAATTAAATTGAGAGCACTATTCACTTGTGGGGAGAGAGGTGAGCTGAAGTCCCTTGCAAAGGTGAAACAGTTGATGACCACTCACTTATGCCAATATCTATAGAGACTGAGGTTAAGGGTGTGCGTGTGTGTGCGCGCACGCGCGCACACGCACATACATGATGTATATATGTACTACACATACACCGATGTGTAGATACTTATGTGTGCATATATGTGTGCATATACTTATGTGATATTTTCCTTCTTGTCCTCATGTCTCCCAGATTCTGAGCAGTGCTAATTAAAATTCCTAATTATTGAGGATTTTTTTTTCTTGTGATGAGTTGTTTCTTTTTCTTTGGGCTTTGAAAGCTCAGGAATAAGAGAAGCTTGATGTATAATTAGATAAACCAGTGCTTCTCAGATTCAAGAATAGGAATCACCAGTGGAGTCATTAAAATGCAGATTCTGACTGAGTACGTCTATAGTGAAGTCTGAGATTCTGCATGTCCAATAAGCTGATGCTTCTTTGATACTAAAAGGATGTGAAATTTAAAATGGAGAATGTATCTGTGTCCACTTAAGAGTAAAATTCCCCAAATGTTTTCATAAAGCTATGCTCTTTATAGCTAAGTGTCTGGACTCTGTTCTGGACATAATCTAAGATACTGAAAGGAGTACACAGGTCATGTAGCATAGGTCTTGCACAATAATTTTTATGTGAACATCTATTCAGGATATTTGGAACCCCAGAAACTGAGGTTTAATTTTTTTTTAATTTATTTATTATTGAGAGACAAAGCACAAACAGGGGAAAAGCAGAGAGAGAATTAGACACAGAATCGGAAGCAGGCTCCAGGCTCTCTCTGAGCAAGCTGTCAGCACAGAGCCCGATGCAAGGCCCGAACCCACGAACCGTGAGATCATCTGACTGAGCCACCCAGGCACCCCTAGAACCTGAGGTTTAAATGGTTTCTTCCAGGGGCACCTAGGTGGATCAGGCAGTTAAGCGTTCGACTCTAGCTCAGGTCATGATCTCACGGCAGAAGCTCTGCCTCTTCTGACAGAAGCTCCCACCACATTTCTCAGAAGCCCAGCTCATATTTGGGGTCGTGAATAGTAAGCAAGTTTCACTCTGTCTCCTGGATTTCTACCTACTTGACCATAATTCTGTTCCCTGCAGCAAAATCAAGTTTTCTCTCATTCAAGCAAAACACGCCCAGTGTCTTCAACACTTTCTCTTGTGGGAAAGTTTCCATAGCCCTTGGCTTCCTTGTCCCTGTTTCTGAAACTTCTTAGAACTTAATGAAAATCTAGAAGGTAATCATTTTTATTTTATTCAGATTCCTTTAAAAATTATAATATACACATTTATTCTCTTAGTAAAAGACACAAACAGTAAAAAAAAAAAAAAAATACACACGTAGACTGTAATGTGTAAAACATACCCTTTTCACTCCTGTCTCCAGAGTGAATGACTTTTAGGTTTTCCCACTTGTTTCCCTGTAGAAACATGTAAATATATAAATATTGATTTTTTTTCTTTCCATATAAATGGGATCAACATCTATTTCTTTGTGACTTTCTTCACCTAATGTATTCAGTACAGAGGCACCTAGTTCATTTTTTTATAGCTCTATGTTGTTCTATAGAATGAACAATAAATCATTTATTAACTTGTGGGTAGAAAATGAAACAAGCCCTGTTGTTTTCTGATTTCAGACAGTGCTGCCATTAGAATTACATATGCCTCTTTTGTGACTGTGTCAGGTTCTCTATAAGGTATAGATTTCTAAAGGTAGAATTATAGTATAAAATTGTGTAATTTTGATAGAAACTGCCTAATAGCTTTTTTTTCCCCAAGATTTTCTTTAGATTTAAGTTAGTTAACATATAGTGTGGTACAGGTTTCAGGAATAGAATTTAGTGATTCACAGTTACATATAACACCGAGTGCTCATCACCACAAATGCCCTCCTTAATGCCTATCACCCATTTAGCTCATCCCTCCCACCCACCTTCCTCCATCAACCTTCAGTTTGTTCTCTATAGGTAAGGGTTTCTTCTGGTTTGCCTCACTCTCCATTTTTATCTTATTTTAGTTTCTTCCCTTGCCCTGTGGTTCATCTATTTCATTTCTGAGGTTCCACTTATAAGTGAAGTCATATGGTACTTATATTTCTCCGACTTATTTCACTTAGTATAATACACTCTAGTTCCATTCATGTCATTGAAAAGGGCAAGATTTCGTTCTTTTTTATGGCCCAGTAATATTCCATTGGTAGGAATGCAAACTGGTGCAGCCACTCTGGAAAACAGTAGGGAGGTTCCTCAAAAAGTTAAAAACAGAACTACACTAAGACCCAACAAGTGCACTACTAAGTATTTATTCGAAGGATACAAAAATACTGATTCAAAGGTCACATGCACTCTTAATAGCTTCTGAAAATATTTTAAGAATGCATGTGTATGGGACTACCTATTTTCCACATAAGTGTTATTACTAGAGAGAATCAACCTTAGACATTTCCAAAATTGTTAGCAAAAGAAAAACAAAAGATCTCATCGCTGTAAATTACATTACATGATTGTTAGTGAAGCTACGTATCTTTATAAGTTTGCTAGTCATTTGAATTATTCTCCTCTGTATTGCCTACTTGAGTTATCTGCCCATTCTCCCACTTGTATTGCTTTTTTGTAATCTTATAGAAACTATTAACACTTCGAATGTTAATTCTTCATAAATGAGCATTCCAATATGTCCCCTCTGTCTGTCTTTTGGTTTTTCACTTTGTTCATCATTGTGTAGAATCTTATAATTTATTTATGGTCAGCTATGTCAATATTTTCTTTTATAGCTTCTAAACTAAAAAAAATCTATTATATTCTCTCAATACTTTTATGGTACTCTCTGAATATACTTTTGGCCATGGTATAAAGCATAGATTTAACTGGGTCTTTGAAAAAGGTATTCATTAATTCTGTGATTAAATTTCTTTCACTGATTTGAAATGCCCCTGCATAACAGAAAAGTTCAATATATGCATGGTTCCTCTCTTTGGACTCTCTATTGTAAAAATAGAGGATAAATTAATAAAAAAATTAATAGCAGCACCTGGCTGGCTCAGTCAGAAAAGCATGTAACTCTCGAACTTGGGATTGTGAGTTTTGAGTCCCACATTAGGTATAGAAATTACCAAAAAAAAAATCAGTTAAAAAATACTAATTTACTTGCCTAATCTCACACCATTACCACCCACGCTGCTTTAATTATGAAGTTTTAGTAAACTCTGTTATCTTCTCGGTCAAATTTCCTTTGGTGTTGTTCTGTTTGGAAATTTTCTTTGCTATTTGTGCTCAGTTTTATCTTCCAGTTGGGCTTTATTATTATCTCATTATGTTCCACCAAAAGTATGGTACAGATTTTTATTGGATTGTATTTAACTTTACAGATTATTTAGGAAAGAATTTAGATTATATTTTTGAGTCCTCCTGCTTAGTTATGTAAATGTGTTCAGCTACGTAAATTTGCTTAATGGCCAAAAATTCCTCCCATCTGAGGATGCTCTTTCTTCCTTTGAAATGTGTCTTTTGCAGTCCAGAGGCAGTGTCCATTCCAGTTCTTGAATATGAAAGGGTTTAGGACTCTTTTGACCAAGGAAAAAGCAAAAAAAAAAAGATAATGAGTTCTGACACTAAACCTTAAATGAAGTCTCTATCTTCTATCTTAGAACACTGAAACTACTGTATTATGAAGAAGTCCAGTATAGCTCACTGGAGGAGGAGAACTGGGGCGAGGCCACCTTGGACTCTCCAGCTCTAGTTAAGTCTTCAGATGACCGCAGCCATAAGAATGAACTCAGGTGAGAAAAACAAAAAAACTACAGAGATTGCCAACTCATGGAATTATGAGGAAAAAAACCAAGACATTTTTGTGTTAAGTAACCAAATATTAGAGTCATTTGTTACGTAGCCAAAGGTAATCTAAACAGAATATCTCTCCTTTAATTTGGGTTATGGTTCAGGTCCTTCAATAAAGTATTATCAATTTCAATAAACAGTCTTTAGGCATATCGCCTTTACATTCAAGATATTTATTTATTTTTATTGTCTTGAAGTTAAATACTTTCTTTTCCTGATTACATTTTCTGATTGGTTATAAGAAGTATAGAAATAAACTACTGATTAATAAACGTTGAACTTCAAATTGGACATTATCCTGAACACTTCTGCTAGTTCTAAATATGCTTACTTTCTTTTATTGGGTTTTCTAAATAGAAAATAGCAACATTTTGTGGCCCTTTCTCTCCAACATTTGCTATTCTTATTTCTTTCTCTGGTCATATTGCATTGGCAAAGATAAGAGGTTGATAGTGGGAACTTTTGTTCCTTACTTTACTAGAATTAGTTGTAACTTTTTCACCAGTGATTATGAGATTATCTGATTTCTTTGTAACTAAGACTTACCAGATTGAGGAAATTTCTATATATTCTTAGATCACTACAGTGTTTTGAAATGTTTTTTGTTATTAAATTTTTTAAAAATTTTTTAACGTTTTATTTATTTTTGAGAGAGAGACAGACAGAGTGAGCAGGGGAAGGTCAGAGAGAGAGGGAGACACAGAATCTGAAGCAGGCTCCAGGCTCTGAGCTAGCTGACAGCACATAGCCCGACGCCGAGCTCGAACCCACGAGTCGAGTGGTGAGATCATGACCTGAGCCAAAGTAGGATGCTTAACCTACTGAGCCACCCAGGCACCCCTGTTATTAAATTTGTTAACATATCAAAGGTACATAAAGTAACAAACTGCCCATATTTAACACAGTTAATCTTTTGCCATATTTGCTGTAGTCTTTTAAGAAATAAAGCATTACAAAGTACAATTAAAACTCCATTAGCCATTACCCTGTAGTAACAAAGTATTCTTGCTATAAATGAGTTATATTTTACTACATATATTTATAATACTGTTTATAATTTACCTATGGGAATGTACCAAGAATGATAAATGTACTATTTAGTGTGCATTTGTTTGTTTACATATATGGCATCATGCTTTCTCTACTTACTACTCTTCTTTTTTCACTTAATATTATGGAACCAAGATTTATCCATGAAGAATAAAAAAGACTTATTTATTTTAAATATTAATACCATTAAATTGATTTACAAAAGTTTACCCAATTCCCAAAAAATAATTAGATTGTTTCCAATATTTTGCCATTCACATTACAAATGATGCTGCTATCAACATTCTTGCTCACTCTTTTGAACAAAGACAGGAAAATTTCTTTCTCATACAGAGAGTTCAGTGGGTCAGAGCTTATGCACAAGTTCAATTTACCAGGCAGTATCAAAACACTCTAGAAAGATGGTTATCCTATAGTAGTTTATACATAGGTCAGCAATGATGAAATCTGCTTTTACCTGGATTTTCAACCATATAATGCAGTAATCCCACTTCTGGGTATATATCCAAATGAAATGAAATCAGTATCTCAAAGAGATACCTGCACTCCCTTGTTTTCTTTGCAGCATTATTCATAATAGCCAAGACACAGAAACTGAAGTGTCCAATGACAAATGAATGGATTAAGAAAATGCGGTACACACACACACACACACACACACACACACACACACACACACACACCACAGAATTGAATACTATTCAACCATAAAAAAGAAGGAAATTTTGTCATTTGTGACATGGGTGGACCTTCATAGCATTTTCTAAGTAAATTATGCCAGACAGAGAATAAGAAGTATTGCCATGAGACTACTTACATATGAATTCTAAAAAAATTGAACTTGGGAAACACAGAGTCAAATGCAAGGAAACAGTGGCTTCAAATGACACATTAGACCAGATGGACCTACCAGATAGATCTAGGACATTCCATCCTAAAACAGCAGAATACACATTCTTCACAAGTGCACTTGGAACATTCTCCAGGATAAATCACATGTTAGCCAACAAAACAAATCTCAATACATTTAAGACTGAAATCATACCAAGCACTTTCCAACTACAATGGTTTGAAAGTAGAAATCAATTACAAGAAAATAATATGGAAAGAACACAAATACCTGGAAGGTGAACAACATGCTACTTTGAATGGGTCAGCCATGAAATCAAAGAGGTAATGAAAAACTATGTGGAGATAAATGAAAATGAAAACATAATGGACCAAAATCTTTGGGATACACAAAAGTGGTTCTGAAAGGAAAGTTTATAGCAACACAGGCCAACCTCAAGAAACAAGAAATATCTCAAACAATATAACCTTATACCTAAAGGAATTAGAAAAAAAACAAAGAAAACAAAACAAAAAAAAACTAGTAGAAGGAAGGAAATAAGAATGATTAGAGCAGAAAGAAATGNAGAAAGAAAGAAAGAAAGAAAGAAAGAAAGAAAGAAAGAAAGAAAGAAAGAAAGTTAGTTCAGTGAAACAAACATCTGGTTCTTTTAATAACCAAAACTGATAAAATTTTAGCCATGTTCATCAAGAAAAAAAGAGAAAGGACTCATAAATAAAAACAAAACCCAAAAACTGAAAACAAAGGAGGAGAAAACAACCACCAATACCAGAACACCACAGAAATAGAAAGAATTATAAGAGAATATTATGAAAAGCACCCTAGAAATTGAGCACCCTAGAAGAAACGGATAAAGTCCTAGAAACATACAATCTTCCAAAACTGAACCGGAAAGAAAACTTGAATAGTCCAATTAATAGTAGTAGAATTGAGTCAGTAACTTAAAAACCTCCAATAAACAAAAGTCCAGGACTACATGGCTTCATCAGTGAATTTTACCAAACACTTAAAGAAGAATCAATACTTAGTCTCCTCAAACTACTCCAATAAATAGAAGAGGAAGGAAAGCTTCCAATTTCTTTCTAGAAGGCTAGCATTCCCTTGATACCAAGACCAGACAAAGACACTACCAATCAAGATAACTACAAGTCAACATCTCTGATGAACATAGATACAAAAATCCTCAACAAAATATAACAAATAGAATTCAACTATACATTCAAAAAATTATTTACCATGATCAATTAGGTTTTATTCCAGGGATATTAAGAGTGGTTCAGTATTTGCAAATTGATCAATGTGATACATCACATCAGCAAGATAAACTATAAATGGTTTAATATGGTTTTTACCATATTATTATCTCAACAGATGGAGAAAAGACTTCTGACAAAATACAATGTCCATTCATGATAAAAACTGTAAACAAAGTAGGTTTAGAGGAAACATACTTCAACATAATATATGCCATATATGAAAAACCCGTAGCTAATATGATAGTCAATGGTGAGAAACTGAGAGCTTTTCCTCGAAGATCAGGAAAAAGACAAGTATGTCCACTCTCATCACTTTTATTCAATGTGGTACTGGACGTGCTAGCAAGTCCTAGTCTTGACTGCAGCAATCAGACAAGAAATAAAAAGCTGAACCCATAGAAACACAGACTGTAATGGTCGTTGCCAAGGGCTAGGAGGTGGGGGGAAATGGGGAGATCAAAGGCCACAAACTTCCAGTTACAAGATGAGTAAGTTTTGGGGATCTAACGCACAGCAGAACTGTAGTTAATAATAAGGTATACTTGAAAGTTGCTAGAAAGTAAATAGTAAATGTTCTTATCACACACAGGCAAAATGGTAATTATATGATGTGATGAAGGTCTTAACCAACCCTGTTATGGCAATTATTTCATAATGTATACATGTACAAATCATCACATTATACACCTTCAACTTACACAATGTTTATTGAGATCGATTATATCTCAATAAAGCTTGAGATTAAAAGAAAAGAAATGCTTGGTTACTTCTTGCAGTTGGATTAGGTAGCTTCCTGTGAAGATGGATTGAAGACAGTATCTCTACTCTGACTTGATTCCTACTTTTTTATACACTTCAAGGTTCTTTGCATAAGAAGGAGCCACATCTGACAGGAAGACATTGGCTTGGCCATTAGTCTTTCTGAGGACCGAGTCCTCCCTCTATTTCACCATTTCTCAAGCTTTTTAAAATTTTGTATCCCCTTCTTTCAGCAGCCTTCATTTGATTTTTTTTCCGAGTTGCTCTACTTCTCCCCATGAAATTTTAATACCACAGATATACTATAGATCTAATTTAGTACTATAGACCTTTGGAGGGCCACAAACCATTGTGATTTCAAAGATGTTTGGTCTCAAAAGCCAACTGTCTTCTCTGTTGAGAATGTTTCTATCTAGAGATTCCAAACACGTTCAGGTTTCTCAGTTTCCTGTTTGGAGCAATTCAACTGGACCCTCTTACATAATCAGCAAGGCTTGTTATTCTCTTGACCAAGAGAAGTTGGCCATGGTGCCAACAAGTTCTGAATTATTTCACTAGGTGTACGTGCATTTCATGAAGCATCTTATAGAGGGAGGAGAGGAAAAAATGATTGGGTAAAGACAGGGATGCAAACCCAAAGAGCTCATCAGTCAGGAAGGTGATGTAAATGAGGGAAGCAGGCCCCAAAGAAACTATGTCCACCTAAAAGTTCACATTCTGCCTCACATGGGCAGCTAGCACTCAACTGCCTCAAACCCACCAGGCAGGAGTGAAAGTTTATTTTATCAAAACCCTCACTTTCTAAGAGAAGCCAGAAATTCAGATATTTGTGTAAAATCTCTCAGTTTTTAAAGATTGCTTAGTGGGGGAGAGGGAGGGAGGCAAACCATGAGAGATTCTTGAATGCAGAGAACAAACCAAGGGCTGATGGGAGTGGGGGGAGAGGGGGAGGGGGGTGATGGGCATGGACGAGGGCACTTGTGGGGATGAGCATTGGGTGTTATATGGAAACCAACTTGACAATAAACTATTTTCAAAAAGATTGCTTAGCTTTAAAAACTCTATTTCACAAGCCCCCAAAATTATTCTTTCAGAAGTATGCAGCTTACGAACGACAAATTTGCAAACTTTGGCTACATGAGTCCTGAGAAACCTTCCACCTCCTCTAAAGTTTGAAGATTTTTACATTTTTAAATTACTGTAAAACTCCAAGAAGACTCAGTCTTAAACATTAACACAAAAACTCTGAGCAGCAATGGGGGAGAAGGGACTTAATTTTTCCATCACCTGCCAATGCAACGGAGAAAATTCAAACCTTCTTTTCAAGGATAATTTATAGGCCTTTTATGTGAAGTCAAAATGTGAAAGCAATTATCATAAGATACAGAATAAGTCTGGAAAGCTTAAAAGTTTTTCCTCCTTACTTTAAAATTAAAATAATACTTGGGTTACTAAATAATTTTTAGATATTCATGGATGCCATTACAGTATAGAGATTAAAAAGCCTTTACTTCAAAGCCAATTTTATATATTTCTTTAACTTAGTAAACTCTCTGAGTCTGTAACTATATGCTTCTGTAATGTTTTGGTTGTCTTTATGTTTTTCATTCCTTGCTGGCTTTAGGATGTCTGTCTAAGCCACCAAAAAAAAAGTTAAGGCCACATGTGGATATTTTGATAGGTCACACTAATTAAATGGCCTGAATTATGGCCATGTTTACATCTCATATTTTGCTCTGCAGATGGTTTCTATGGGGTTTAGCAAGTCTTATTACACTTTAGAAATTCAAATATAAGATTTGGAGAGCTGCTTCTGTTAATAACTACCTATACATCTTCAGACAAATTATTTCTCTATTCTTCAGTTTCCCCCTTTCATATATAAAAGGAAATGAACTAAGTGATCCCTAAGGCCCCTTTTGGCTCTAAAATATTTTTATCTAGAAAACAATTTAAAAGGATTAAAACCTTTAGTTTTAAATTCATTGCATCTTTTTATTTAAAGGTTTCTTGAGACATAATTCATGCATCATAACACTGACCCATTTAAAACGTTCTTTTCAGTTGATTTTAGTGAATTCAGAGTTGCGTACTCATGACTACAATCTAATGTTAGAATACCTTCAAAAACCAAAAAACAAGAACAAAAATCCACAATGCAGGCGCCACACCCACCGCCCACCACCTAGCTACAGGCAACCAATAATCTATTCTGTCTCCAGGGGTCTGCTTATTCTGGACATTTCATATAAATGGAATCATAACAAGTAGTGTTTGTGACTTTTTTCACTTAAGTTGATGTTTTCAAGAGTTATCCATGCCTTAGCACATAGTGATACTTTACTTCTTCTTATGGTTGAATAATAGACCATTATATGAATTACCATATTTTATTTATTCAGTCTTTAGTCATTGGACATTTGAATTGCTTCTGAATTTTGCTACAAACATCCAAGTACAATTTTTCATGTGGATGTATGTTTTCATTTCTCTTGGGGATATACCTGGAAGTGGAATTGCTGGATCAAATGGAAACTCTTCGTTCAGCATTGTGAAAAACTGCCAAACTGTTTTCCAAAGTGGCTGCAACGTCTTATATGCTCACCAGCAATGAATTAGAGTTCCAACTTCTCCACAGCTTTGTCAGCATTTGGTATTGTCCATCTTTTTTTATTGCAGCCACTCTAGTGGGGTGTGAAGGGCTACCTCACTGTAGTTTTTATTTTCATTTCCCTCATGTCTGATACTGTTGAGCATCTCTTTATGTGCTCATTGGCCATTTGTATATCTTCTTTGGAGAAACATCTATTCACACTTTTGCCCATTTTTTTACTTGGCTGGTTTGCCTTTTTATTGTTGAGCTATAAGAATTCGGTTTTTTAATTTTCTACAAATCCCTTGCCGGATATACAATTTACAATTACTTTCTCCCATTCTGTGGGTTACATTTTCACTTTCATGATAGTGTCCTTTGACACGCAAAAACGTTCAATTTCACTGCAGTCTAAGCCATCTATTGTTTGTTTTGTTTTGTCATTCATGCTTTTGATGTCACCCCCAAAGAAACCATGACCAACTCCAAAATAATGAGAATCTACTTGTGTTATAAGAGTTTGTGATTTTTACCTCATACATTCAGGTCTAGGTTTTATTTTGACCTAATTTTTTATGCTGTGAAGTAGGGGACCAGATTTATTCTTTTACACATGGATAACCACTTGTCCTAGTACTACTGATTGAAAATGCTATTTTTCTCCCCAAGGAATTTGTCTCAGCACACTTGTCAAAAATCAATCAACCGTGAGTGTGGCAGTTTATTTCTGTACTCTCAGTTTTATTCATGTGATGTCTATGTGGAGTCTTATGTGTACCACACTGTGTGGGTTACTACAGTTTTGTGGTAAGTTTTGAAATTGGGAGTGCGAGACTTCTAACATCAGTCTTCATTTTCAAAATGGTCTTGGCTCTTTTTTTTTTTTTTTAATGTTTTTTAATTTATCTCTGAGAGAGAGACAGCATGAGCAGGGGAGGGTCAGAGAGAGAGGGGGACATGGAATCTGAAACAGGCTCTAGGCTCTGAGCTATCAGCACAGAGCTTGATGTGGGGCTTGAACCCATGAACCATGAGATCATGACCTGAGCCATAGTTGGACGCTTAACCAACTGAGCCACCCAGGCGCCCCGGTCTTGGCTCTTTTCCTTAAGAATATACCTTGTATTTCCAGATGAATATGAGCATCAGTTTATAAACTTCTACAAAAAGTTAGCTGAGATTTTGATAGGGATTGCATGCGGTCTATAAATGGCTTTGGGGGGTATTACCATGCTAACATACTATGTCTTCGGATCCATGATACTGAGATCTCTTCCTGCTTATTTAGATCTTTTTTTAAATCTCTTTCAACAATGTTTCATATTTTTTTTTGGTGTACAACTCTTACACTTCATTTGCTATATTTATTCCCAAGTATTATATATTTTTGGTTATATATTTTTGGTTGCTATTCTAAGTGGGAGTGTTTTTCTTTTTAAGTTTATTTACTAATTTTGAGAGAGAAAGCGCACAAGCAGGGGAGGGGCAGAGAGAGGGAGAGGGAGAGAATGCCAAGCTATCTGCACAGGGCCGAACATGGCACTCAGCCTCATAAACCATGACATCATGAGTTGAGCCAAAATCAAGAGTCAGACACATAACCGAATGAGCCACTCAAGTGCCCCTGTTTTCTTAATTACAGCTTTAGATTGTTTATCGCACTGTATCACTTTCAAGTTTCAAGAGAAAACCTACTCCATCCTTCATTCATTCCAACTTTCTTGTGTTTTGCTTTAAATGATGTATTCATTTTTATTTTACTTCTAAGGAATATATTTCCATCTTCCCATTTTATTTTTAAATTTCATTTTTATGAAGTCATGACAAGACTCATGAGAACTATATGCTGTATATTCGAATTGAAGTTAAGCTAGACACAGTGCAGTCAATTAAACCACTTAGGGTAAAGAGCAACAGACTTGTATCATCTGCACCCAGTGAACACTTGCTGAATGTACAACACTAACAGCGTCTCAGTTGCCGCCATTGCTGAAAACACACATTCACCGTCTTCTAACACGCAAACTGCATTGAATTCCCATGACCTCAGAAAAACAGTTGTTAAGAGACCAAAACATAAATAAACACCCTCATTACTTGAAACTTGTTGTTTTGATTAAATATTTGCATTTTTTCCATTAAAGGAAAAATGTCCTTTGACTGCCAAAGAAAAAAGTACTATGAAGCTGAATTTCAATTTTATTATTCAAACCTTTCCAAAGCCGCCACTGTACATTGCCTTTTAAATTTATGTTAATGGTGTTGAAGGTATAAAATGTTATTATATGGAAAGGGAGAGGAACAAAATATATTCTGACTAGTAGGGATTTTCCTGACAAATATAACATGTATTCAATGGAAAGAGTCACATTAGGTCAGTTGCTCTTGAAAACTTTGAGGATCAGAGAAAGTTAAATACTCAACACCCTGAAAAAATACAACATTTAACATATGTACATTTTTGTGCCTAATTTTAAGAATTCAAGGTTACTCTGCAATCCAGTCATGGATAAATGGACCTTAAAGTAAGAACTTTCCATTAAATAATTTTGAAAAAGATATATAACTGTCACAGACAAATTCTCTGGGAAATATAAACAAGATAAATATCCTTATGAACCAGAAACTAAGCTCAGAGAATAAAAGAAGATATACTGAAGTCCTGGGTTTACTGAGTTCTGGGTTTAGATGCACATAAAAATGGGAAAGATTTTGACACCTAATATGTATTAGTTATTGAAATCTTTCTATAAAGGTTTAAAGACAAAAGCAGCAGCTCTCCTCATGAAAACATAGAAAAAAGGATCCCTCAATCTTGGAAGAAGGTTGGTAAAAACTATCACTGCCTGAGGCTACAGTTTTTACAGGATGCTGATCTGTATGGTTGAAGGAAAGTCCCAAAGTTTGGACTTGAATCAAGTCATTTGCTAGCTCAGCTTCACCTGAGATGTGCCCAATGTTAGTTTACAGAGAGATACACCACGTTACTCATATAAGCCCTGGTTGTCTGGTAAGCCTGCAGAAAGCATCCACAAATCCTCTAGATGGAGAAGGGTGTACAGAGAAAAGGGAAAGGGGGGTGAAATTCTCATTCAAGATAAAATGGAAAACTTAAAGTACATGAAAACTAATAGTAACAAAAGAGCCAAATTAAAAAATAAAAAGAATTCACTGATGAATGAAAGCAATGAAAAAATGAACATCAGAAGAAGACATACTAATATGACAAGCACGTACAGGAAAAGGTGCTGGACATTGCTATCATCAGAGAAATGCAAATCAAAACCACAAAGAGGGGCACCCGGGTGGCTGAGAGGGTTAGGCATCCGACTTTGGCTAACGTCATGATCTCACAGTTGGTGAGTCTGAATCCTGCGTCAGGCTCTGTGTTGACAGCTCAGAGCCTGGAGACTGCTTCGGATTCTGTGTCTCCCTCTCTCTCTGCCCCTACTCTGCTCATGTACTGTCTCTCTCATTCTCTCAAAAATAAATAAACGTTAAAAAATTTTTAAAAATGCAATGAGATATCACATCACACCTGTTAGAATGGATATTATCAAAGATACAAAAGATAACAAAGTGCTGGCAAGGATGTGAAGAAAAGGGAACCCTTGTGCACTGTTGGTGACAATGTAAGTTGGTGAAGCCACTAAGGAAAATAGTATACAGGTTCCTCTAAAAGTGAAAAATAGAACATACAATCCATCAATCCCACTTCTGAATATATATCCAAAGGAAACAAAATCACTGTCTTGAAGAGACATCTATAGCTCCATGTTTAGTGAGGTAGTATTCACAGTAGCCAACATATGGAAACAACTTAAGGTATTTAAAACACACACACACACACACACACACACACACACACACATCCTGTAAGATTATTCAGCCTTAAAAATTAAGAAAACCCTGCCATGTGCAACAACATGGATGAACGTGAAATAAGCCAACTCAGAAAGAGAAATACTACATTATCTCCCTGTATGTGGAAGCTAAAAAAAAGTCAAACTCATTAAACAGAGAGTAGAAAAGGTGATATCCAGGGACTGTGAGGTGGGGTGGAGGAAATGGGAACATGTTGGTCAAAAATTCAAAGGGGACAAATATTCAGTTATCCTGGATGAATATGAAGATCTAATGTATAGCATGGTGCCTACAGCTAATGATACTTCACTGTGTACTTGAAATTTGTTAAGACAGTTGATCTTAGGTGTTCTCTACACACACACACACACACACACACAATGAGTTGTAACTATTTGAGGTGATGTATACGTTAATTAGCTTGATTGTGGTATTAATTTCACTACATATATATATCACATTGTATACCTGAAATATATACCGCTTTTGTCATATAGATCTCAATAAGGTTGGAAAAAAGAGTAAAAATCAACACATAAAACTGGAAAAGCATTCAAACAAAGAGTGAGAATTTGTAATACAAGAACATGCATATAAGAAACACGAAGAAGGACCTATTCTAAATCTAGAAAAGAAAATCAGTCTGAAATGAAATGCCACAACTAAATCAACTTTAGAGAAGACAATGAAGAGAGAATTAATGAATTTAAAAATTTCACTGAAGAATTCACCTAGAATAAAGCATAGAGAAATAACTGAAGATAAGAAATAACTCAAAGTTTCTAAAATACATCTAAGTAATTCAGGAGAGAATAACCTAGAAGAAATATCTTAAGGAATAATGGCTAAATTTTTTTCAAAACTAAAGAACATGTGTTATGATTGAAAATATCAAATAAATAGGGGCGCCTAGGTGGCTCAGTCGGTTAAGCGTCCGACTTAGGCTCAGGTCATGATCTCGCGGTTTGCGAGTTCGAGCCCCGCGTCGGACTCTGTGCTGACAGCTAGCTCAGAGCCTGTAGCCTGTTTCGGCTTCTGTGTCTCCCTTTCTCTCTGACCCTCCCCTGCTCACGCTGTCTCTCCCTCTCTCAGAAATAAATAAAACATTAAAAAAGAAAAGGAAAAAAAAGAAAATAGAGAATAAATAAATGTATACCAACATGTATAATATTAAAGCTATTGAGCATACCCAGCAAGGAGAAAATCCTAAAACATACTCGAGATGTTTTTTGTTTGTTTTTTATTTTATTTATTTTTGAAACAGCACAAGCTGGGAAGGGCAGAGAGAGTGGAACAGAGGATCTGAAGAGGGCTCTGCGAGCCCAGTGTGGGGCTTGAACTCACAAACTACAAGATCATAACCTGGGCTGGAGTCAGGCGCTCAACTGACTGAGCCACCCAGGTGTGCCAGAGCTAGAGATATTTTTAAAGTGACATACAAATGAGCCAGAGGAGGCAGGCGGGAGGATGGGTGAAGTAGATAAAGAATACAGACTTCCAATTATAAAATAAATAAGCCACACAAATGAAAAACGCTGCATAGGGAATATAGTCAGTAAGTCTGTAATAACTTTGGTGACAGATGGGGACTACGCTGAGTGATGTACAGAATTGTTAAATCATGTCACACATCTGAAACCAATATAATACTGTATGCTAATTATATTTCAATTAAAACCGCCTTTTGTTTAAATAATATCATAAAAATAAAAATAGAAATACAATATGATTCAACAATCAATTTAAAAATCAACGTAACTCTATTGCTGGGTATTTACCCAAAGAAAAAAAACATATGCACCCCTATGTTTACCGCAGCATTATTTACAATAGCCAAGATACGAAAGCAACCCAAGTGTCCACTGATAGGTGAGTGGATAAAGATGTGGTATATAGATAGACATACAATAGAATATTTGCCATTAAAAAGAACAAGATCTTGCCACTCACGATAACGTTAATGGACCTGGAGGACACTATGCTAAGTGAAATAGGTCAGACAGAGAAAGACAAATAACCATATGATTTCATTTACATGTGAAATCTAAAAAAAAAAAAAAAAAAAAATGAACAAACAAAGCAGAAAAGATCCAGTAAAAATAGAGAACAAACTTACAGATGGGAGGGATGAGGCAAAATGGATAAAGTCAAGTGGGAGATACAGGCTTCTAGTTATGAAATGAGTAACTCACAGGGATGAAAGCTACAGGACAGAGAATACACTCAATGGTACCGTAGCTGTGTTCTACGGTGACAGACACTAGCTACACTTGGGGTGAGCACAGCATAATGTATGAACTTGTCAAATCACAGCGTTGTACACCTGAAACTGAAGTAACATTGTATGTCAACTATACTTGATTTAAAAAAAAATTTTTTTTAATGCTTATTTATTTTTGAGATAGAGAGGCAGAACGTGAGCGGGGGACAGACAGAGAGAGAGAGGGAGACACAGAATTAGAAGCAGACTCCAGGCTCCCAGCTGTCAGCACAGAGCCTGACGCAGGGCTTGAACTCATGAAACATGATATCATGACCTGAGCCCAGTTGGATGTTTAACTGACTGAACCACCCAGGCATCCCTTTCCTTCATTTTTTAAAAAGCCTATTAGATAGCTAAACTGCCAGCATACTTACAGTCAGCACAAATAAATTCCTGAACACAAAAAAATTATGTCTTCAAAGTGTGTAGAGCAAGTAACTGTGGACCTAGAATGCCAAAGTGAGCTAAAATATACCCCAATAATGAGAACAGTAAGAGTCCAAAAACTCTTTAGACTTACTAAAACAAAAATGTTAAATGTTTACCTTTCCTAGTCACTAAAAATCTACTACTGAAAAATGTACTGAACATAAAGTTCACGATTTTTTTCTTATAGTCTTTTTTACTCTGCTATAACTTTTATTTACAAAGAAGATGCGGGGCACCTGGATGGCTCAGTAAGTTGAATGTCCCAATCTTGATGTTGGCTCAGGTCATGATCTCACAGTTTGTGGGTTTGAGCTCCACTTTAGGCTTTGTAATGACAGTATGGAGCCTGCTGGGGATTCTCTCTCCCACTCTCTCTCAGTCCCTCGCCCCTCCCCCCTCTCAAAAATAAATAAGTAAACATTTTTTTTAAAGTTGTAATAATCTTGTAAACTTAACAATCAAGTTGCTTTTTCAAAAGGAAAAGCAAATTTAACTGAAATAGGGAATTATGTAAATGAGAACAAAACTGAGAGCGACATCCACAGAAAAAATAGTCTAATATAGTAATGGATTGTAATTCAAAGATGGTTACAATAAAAAGTTTTAATTGTATGCAACATATGCTGATTACATCATGGTCCTTCAGATTCTTAAGATCCTCATGCATCCTTGAGAAAAGCCTTGCCAAAATTACTTAAAGAAACATTCCTGGCAGTGTACACAATCTGTCCAGTGGAGGGAGAGAGAGAGAAGCCCAAGAATCATTACCTATAGTATCTGGCTTATTACACAGTAAATAGCAGGTAGGTGATAATTTTCTGTTGAATGAATACTTGCAGAAAACCAGAAAAAGAACAGTAATTAAAAAACCAGTGTCAACACTGTTGTAGCTGATGCTACGAAATAAAAGACATTATTTTAAGAACCTAATGTTATCTCACAAAATGGTTGGTAGGGCTGGGAACTCAACGCAGGGCTCAGCTGCCGGAAACGACCCCCAAACCATTCTGCAGAGCTAGATGATGAGGAAGCTCTTGTGCTGCCTCCACAGCCCACCTCCCCCTGCACCCCAAAAAGCTCAGGGCCCCTCACATCAGCCATTCAATTGAAACAGAAAGCTTTGCACAGAAACTGTTTGCACACTTTACTCCCTTCAGAGACGAATTCTGTCCCCCAGTACATCTGGTTGATGGAGCTAAAGTCATGTGCCTGCATTCCAGCTGTAAGGGAAGCCAGAAATTTGAGTTCTGGTTTCAATGTTGGAGAGGAGGTAGTCACAATGCAGGAATGTCCCCAAACATAGAAAAGCTGTTTATGAGATGACAAGCAGCCACAGATGTGACAAATATCTATGGCAATATACTTACAAAAATGGGAATATGCTATATAATTCTCCACCTCCAGCTATGTAGTATCACTTAATGTTATTAAATATTTCTCCACTGTATGAGCCTTGAGGACTGTACGGCATCTCACTTGCTGGATATACCATAATGTGTGTGAGCCATCCCTCATCATCAGTCATGTAGGTGGTTTCTAAATCTGCATTATGCTGGCTTAACTTTGTGAAGACTCATGACCATTTCCTTCAGGTAATGTCATGACNCTCATCACAGAGCCTGGGGAGATCATGACCTGAGCTGAAATCAAGAGTCAGACATTTAACTGACCGAGCCATCCAGGTATCCGACCACAGAGATACTCTTGAATGTCCTCCGCCAGTCCTTTTCACCCCATGGCACCTACTCCTACTTCGCACTCCTATTGTCTCTCAGTAATAAGCTTTGGAAAGTGCTGCCAAGTTTGGAGCTCAGTTCTAGTTCCGGGTTTTCCTTCCCTCAACTGGGGCTGGAGCCAACCTTCCCAGGATTCCCTGGACATCCTGTACACTGTGATTTTCACTATATCACCAGNTCTAAGAGAGAGAGAGAGAGACAGCGTGAGCATGGGAGGGTCAGAGAGAGAGGGAGTCACAGACTGAAACAGGCTCCAGGTTCTGAGCTGGCAGTCAGCGCAGAGCCCGACGTGGGGCTCAAACCCACGAACCGCGAGATCATGACCTAAGCGAAAGTCGGACGCTTAACTGACTAAGCCACCCAGGCGCCCCACTAGGTGTTATCTTATCATCACCTCAAAATGCTTATTTTAGTAGATATTCCTTTTAGAACAAAACCTAACAGTTTTAGGTTCTGGGTGCAGAACTGGCATAATGGGGTCTGCAGCTATTTGGGTCTCACGGTATAATATTGTAGAAGATACCTTCTTTGAGTTTCAACTTGTGTTTGTAAAATGGACATCACCACACTACTGTATCATAGGTAGGAGTGCAACACTATTTATATCATAGGCTATAAGTAGGATTCAGGAACTCATATCAAGCACCCTAGCACCAAGCACAACAGCTATTAAAATTATCCATATAAAATTGCCTCATCTTAAGACTCTGGAAACTTCACATCCAATATTATTACTTTAATCCCATATTATCACTGCTCACTTGAGAAATAAACTTTCCATCCACAATAAAATCTCTAAGCCTTTTAACAGTCATTGAGCTCCCAGGCCATCAGCCCTTTTCATGTCTTCCTTTCCCCTGTATCCATCTCAGGCCCAGCATCTGCTCCATATAATCCTTCATGAAAACCTATTTTTCATCTCACTGAAGAAACATTTGTTTATTTGTTTGTTTTTCTTTTCACGTTCACTGCTTGTTCTCCTGTGAAAAATTTCACCCAGACTTCTTTTGGAGGGAAGATCCATGAATTATTTGTGCGTGCTCACAAGTCTGTTCTTCCCACAACTATTTGTCCTCAAAGTCAGACCACACCTGGTTAATCTAGGCCCCCAATCCCAGGGCTGAATATCTGAGACAAGCTCAATGTGTTTAAAATGAAATCAAGCTTCTGAGCAGTGAGTATCTTTGCAAATAACTTCTGCTTCATGCCTACTTAGAAGTGGCTGGTGATTTGTATCTTAACAACTTTGATTTGTATCTTAAATTAAACATCACCATGTCTCAAAACTAACTCAGCCAGACAAAAGTTGGGATTCTGTTTCTCTTTTATCCTACCTTTGGTTACCTCAGGTTACTTATCTGGATAAAATAAATCCTTTTCTCATGATCCCATGAAATATTCCAGCAGAATATCCTCTTACTAAAACATATAAAAATTAATATACATGTATATACACATACATATACACATGTCTTTTTAAAAAAGCAATGCATAAGGGCACCTGGGTGGCTCAGTCGGCTAGTCACTTAAGCATCCTACTTTGGCTCAGGTCATGATTTCACAGTTTGTGGGTTCAAGTCCTGCGTCAGACTCTGTGCTGACAGCTCAAAGCCTGAAGCTTGCTTTGGATCCTACATGTATCTCCCTCTCTCTCTGTCCCTCCCCTCATGCTTGCTCGCTCTCTCTCTCAAAAATAAAAAAAACATTAAATTTTTTTAAAAAGCAATACATGAATATATTCTCAAAGTAAAAAGTTAACATTATGTAGAAATCTATGTGGAAAACAGTAAAAGTTACCTTTTCACACACTGCCAATTACATCCAACAGGAAAAATAAAACTATTAACAATTTATCTTTCTACAACTCTAAGCATTTCCATACATATATGTACATATTAAAATATATATGATTTTCATACATAAATGGTACCCTATTCTACATATTTTTGACAACTTGATTTTCTTATTTATAATATATTGAAGAGTCTTTCCATGTGAGCGTATAAAGAACTCTTCTTTATTCTTTTAATGGCTAGATGGCTCTGTAGTGTGAAGAGAGCATTATTTATTTGACTCTTGCCCTGTTGACGGCATTTAGACTGTAAATCACTTATCACTATTGCCAACAATGCCCCAATGTGCATTCTTGGGCCCTTCTTCATACATAGATGAACCGTTTTGTAGGAGAAATAGCAAAGTCCCCTCTACTTTAGGAATTTCTATGAATCTAAATCACTGACTCTTTCCTAGTGTGCCCCAATGATTGCTTACAGTTTGGGTTCAGAAAGGGAGAGAATGATGCCTCCAAGTTCTGGGAAATGTAACTATCAGCCTTCAGAATCAAATTCACATCTAGCTTAAAATGTCCTCTGCCTACAGAATAATTCACTTTCAAGTCATTCTGTCTCATTAACCCAGAACTCCCATGCCACCATTTTCCAGTGTTCCGTGAATCACAAACTTCAGTGTAAGGTTAATAATTCTCATTAGTTCTCAAAGTCTGATCAAGGGTTCACAGGAAGACAGTCTCTTTGGATCTTTAGGCAACAGGGGTTCATGCAAAGTCTTGATTGGGTCTCAGGAAGGAAACACCCAAAAGGAAATAGAGAGACATGCAACAAAGTATTGAAGACAGCTGGTGTGGAAAATTTGAGGCCAAAATAAATTTTATCTTCATCCAATTTCCTTCATTATCCATTACACAATATAAAACGTATTGCTTAAGCTACTCTTGGCAAAACTTTCTGCCTGTTGCTGTTTGAAGTCAATGCGGCAGGAGATGCAGAAACAGCTGAGTTGGGTTGCCTAATTTGCAAGGTGGTTCCTAGGATGGGGCTTCTTTCTCAAGGAAACTGACCAACACACTTAGGTCTCTACTTATCTCTGTCTGTGCCTGGCACAGATTTAATAAACTGGAGGCCCAAACAGAAAATTAAAATTGTGATGGAAACCAAAAGGCTGATATATGATCTCTGAAAATATACATTTTCATTTCAACTGATAGCATCAAAGTGTGGTGTGTGGTGAGTTGCAGGACAGCCTCCTCGGCCAATTAGCTTCAGCGATCAGCATGTGAGAAGCTCTGCATGCTACATGCTAGCTCTAAGGGTCTACACTGTATACTACTTCCATTAGCACCCACTAAGTATACATCTACTGCATATATGAAACAAAATTGAAAGATTTTAAGTCACCAGGAAAATTTTTGTACCCTTACAAGACATGGAACAGCAGTGTGTGGGTCAGGAGTGGTGTCAGAATTCAATGGCCCACACACTTATCTTTGAAAACAACTTATAATGGCTTAAGAATAATCTCAATGTTGGGGCGCCTGGGTGGCTCAGTTGGTTAAGCGTCCGACTTCGGCTAAGGCATGATCTCACCATTCATGAGTTTGAGCCTCGTGTCAGGCCCTGTGCTGACAGCCAGCTCAGAGCCTGTTTCAGATCCTGTGTCTCCCTCTCTCTCTGACCTTCCCCTGCTCACACTGTGTCTCTCTCTCAGAAATAAATAAAAAACATAAAAAATTTAAACAAAAAGAATAACCTCAATGATATTGAAGAAAACAGCACGGGGGCACCTGGGTGGCTCAGTCAGTTAAGCATCTGACTTTAGCTCAGGCCATGATTTTGCAGCCCCTGAGTTCCAGCCTGGCATTGGCCTTTGTGCTGACAGCCCAGAACCTGGAGCCTGCTTCAGAGTCTGTCTGTCTGTCTCTCTCTCTCTCTCTGCCCCTTGCCCACTCATGCTCTGTCTCTCAAAAACAAATAAACATTAAAAAAAAAAGAAAACAGCACAAAAATCTCTTCATTGAACAAAAAGTACTATTGATTATAGTAGAAAAGATTGGTCCCGCTAGTTAAAATATCCAGGAATTATTTTATTTGATAATAGTCTGCTAAAATGACTTCTAAGTTCACTGATGCTAACTTGGAAATCTGAGGATATATAAAATAACATTGTTTTTGTCTAACTGAAATGGCAGAAACAGAAGCCTGGAAACTCCAATGCACGTGCTCATATGCATATATACACACCCCTGCATGGGCATGTTTGCTCACTCACTCTCTCTCACAGCACATCTTACCATGCTCGTCTGGCTCAGTTCAGACCTTCTGTTACTGTCAAATACATTGAAAACCAATGGTAAAAATGAACCCCAACTGAGGAGAATCTATACAGAAAGAGACTTTCAAAAAAGGACAAGGAGAGAGAAACCATCAGGGGAACTCAACACTGTCCAAGAAATTATGTAATTCTAAGACAGTAGTAAAGTCCTAAAAGGAATATTTAAGGAAGATTTATCAGATTTTCCACAATGACTACCTCTGTAGAACTTCCCTAGAGCATTTTTCATCTCTGTAGGATACACCTGCTACCGCACTCAGTTATGTTTCATTTACCAAATACAGCTTGAACTGTAACTTTTTTTAAAAATATTTTTATTTCTAGGAGAGAGAGAGACAGCGTGAGCAGGGGAGGGTCAGAGAGAGAGGGAGACACAGACTCTGAAACAGGCTCCAGGCTCTGAGCTGGCAGTCAGCACAGAGCCTGACGCGGGGCTCGAACCCACAAACCGCGAGATCGTGACCTAAGTGAAAGTCGGACGCTTAACCGACTAAGTCACCCAGGCGCCCCTGTAACTTTTTTTGTTAACTATAACATTTCAAGTGATATCATGGGTGCTTGCTTTGACATAAAGACATGGTTACCATCTTGAGTGCAGTACATCCAATGGGGCTTTGAAAGGGGAAAGAGTAGTGCCAGAAGTCTGAGGCTTTTACCCCCAGCCCTGTGTCTGGAATGTACCGGTCCACAGAACCAAGAAACAACAAAACAGCTCAGTGTAAAGCCATTTCAGGCAGATGAAACACTTTGAGAGGCACAGTGCCCTCTTATTTACTCTAAAACCTTATCTACGCATTGTGTTAGCTTCAAATACAAGGGTCTAGGGGAAAGGGCAATTAATTGTTTAATGTTTCAAAAAATATAAGAAAAGGTCAAGGGAGGAGAGAGAGAGGAGTGGAAAAATAGAAGAAGGAACATCATTTGTACAAGGCAAAGACCTTTTCTTATCAGTCCAACTACCAGCCTTTAGTTTTCCGAACTCAGCTTCTATATGCTTAAATCCTACAAGATATGATGAAGGCATGAGAAAAGTAGAAGTCAGAGTCCATGGTTGAGGAAGTGTTGCTATTGCCAGGGAAACAAGATTCGTGTACATTAAAGTATTAGGGAAGAGGAGTGCATTGGTTTTTCTGCTTCTTCATTTATTTATTTCCAACTTCTTTCCCTCTGAGGACTTGCAATTACCTATAAAAGTACACACAAAAACAAAATGATAAATAAATAATTAGGGAAGTAAAGCCAAAGGGAAAATACAAGCAGGAAAATAATAAAACTGGGGTTAAGATTAAATAAGGAGATCTACAATATGCTGTCTAGGCTAGAGGTGACGTATATATTTGGCTTGAAGTTTTGAGAGCCTTAAACACAAGCAGTAAATCACACACCACACTGTGTACAGAGTCATAAGACCCTGGTGGATAAGAGGGACAGGGCAGCCCTGGCCAAACCTAGCTGCCCAGTGATATCACCTGAGAAGGTTTCCCAAAACTCAATAATGAACCCCAATTCCCAGAGCAGGCAGAGAGGGAGGGAATGCTGAGCATCTGCATTCTTCAAAATGAAGTGACTAGGATGCTGTTAGCTCTGAACCTAGGAACCACAGCTGGAGAGATTTAGAAAAGGGGGGACCCCCAAAAATCAGATGACAAGAATTATAGAGGATGTGAGGCTCTAGCTGAGCCTCTAATTTTGGATGGAGTTAAGAGATGAGGACAGAGGGCATTCCAAGTGTAGGTAGACACACGAGCCAAATCAGAGAAGAAGAAGGGACCCTAACACCATGGACATGACAGCACCATTCGTAGTCACTCTGAAATGGATGTGAGGGGCCCTAGGACATATTTAATTCACTCCTTAATCCATTCAATCATACTAAAATTGCAAAGGAATTAAAGAGGCATTTACACAATAAATGATCAAACTGAAGTGGAGGTGATAGACATGTATGTATTAGCTATCTACTGCTGTGTAACAAGTTACCACACATTGAGTGGCTTAAAACAATACACATGTATTATGGCACAGCCTCCATGGATCAGGAATCTGAGGACTGCTTAGCTGGGACCTCTGCTCTGGACCTGCAAGGCTGAAATCAAGGTGTCAGCAGACCTGAGTTCTTATCTGAGACCTGGAGTCTTCTTCTGAGCCCATGTGGCTATTGGCGGGACATCTTACATCTGTGGATCTCATGGCTACCTGCTTTTTCAAGATCAGCAAGAGAATCTCTAAGATTTCTATTCTCTCTCCTTGAGGCTCTCTTTAAGAGACTTACTGGATGAGGTCAGGTCCACCCCAAGAAAATCTCCTTTTTTATTAGCTCACAGTCAACTTAATTACATTTGCAAAAATCCCTCCTCCACCTTTGCTATTTAATGTAACCTAGTGACTTCCATGACATCCATCATATTCTCAGGTTCTGCCCACATGCAAGAGGAAATTATACACCAGATTCATGTGTAACAGGCAGCTGGTGTCTTGGGCTTCATCACAGACGTCTGTCTACCACAAAGATCAGAGAATGAAAATGGCAAACATGCAAAATAGAGGAGTCAACAGACCATATGTAATTAAACATGTAAATTTGGCTCTGAGCTTCCTAGCAGGTTAAGTAAAAAAGGAGACTTGTTCCAATTTCCCAGTATTCTCTGATGAGCTTTTAGTACTGATTTATACCAGTCTTATAGAACACGTGATAAAAATACCTTGTCTTTACAGAGAAATCATGAAATGATGCAGCATTAAAATAAAGTAAAAGAAATAAGAGTTAGTTGAAATCTGATCCAAAATAACTCTTTGTCAAAGGGGGGGGGGGTGTTGTCACCACCTCGCTCCCACACCACAGGGGAATACTCAGCAATGATGGGAACAGAGTTCGATGGTGCTTGGTCAATAGCGGGTCACATGGGCTGATGACCCAGGCACCCATAACGGAGATTAACCGTGAAGAGGCACCATGACCTATTCCAGGGGAGGTGAGGACATTGAGATGCAAACAAACTCAAGTTAGAAATTAGACAGACCAACCGTATGGAAGAGACAGAAGCAGAAGTTCAAACACCACACAGCCTCCAGTGGGTCGCACAGGAGTATCGCCTCATTCTTGTTGCCCCATTAAGTTTTACCTGGCCACCTCCCTGTGGAAGAGCTTTACTCCTTTACCCCAGGGCATCTTACAGGCATCATTTGATCTCTGACAGGGCTGGTCAAAGTCTGCTTTACTTTATGGGGCTCATAATTTGTTCTAAGCATTCAATAGAGTGAGCTGGCTCAACCTATGTGGCATTCACACTCTAACATATACCTGTGGTGGCATGCAAACTTTCCTACTTGCTTCCATCCACTAATAGACTATCTTTTTTTATGACCCCCACTCAATTTCACCCTTCCCTGCTCAGGCACACGTAGATGCCTCCCTTCCTGGAGTGGCCTCTATCCTCACGCACCACATCAGCGTGGTCTATGGAATCATTCTGTTTATTGTGTCCCGTCTCCCAGTATCTGACCATGTGGGGGGCCGCAACAGCCAACCTCCTTCCTCTTTCAGTTTCCATAGAGCTTATTAGTTTAGATTTACAAAGCTCATAGATGGGAGAGGCCTTGGAATCCGCCATCTCACTGACTTCCTCAATTAAGTCCAACCCATCACTGTCTGAGCACTTCCAGGGACAAGGAACTATTTCATAAGGTCCAAGACTGTTTCTGTGAATTTTCAAATGATCAAAAGTACTACCTAGTATTAGATTACAATTGCTTCTCTTTAACCTCTACCCTCAAGCAGTAGAGAAAGTTGTGTCTATGTTTACTCACTGATGGACATTTCCTAGAATATTCATAGCACCACCATTTTCAATGGTCTCAAACTGGAAACTATCCAAATGCCCATCAACAGTAGAAAGGACATATTAGGACATAGATACAGTCATACAATGTAATACTACACAGCAATGAGCCTGAAATGTGGTATGTTATATGGATGAATCACATTCCTACAGTATGAATAAAAGAGTATAATACATAATGTGTGATTCCATTTACATGAAGCACAAAAACAGCCAAAATTCATCTGTGCTACCAGATGTCAGCATGTGAATTACCTTAGGGATATAACTGACGGGAACCTGAGGAAGGCATCTGAGCTGCTGCTACTTCTTGGTCTGAGAGTTAGAAACACAGGTGTATTCAGTTTGTAACAATTTATCAGGCTGTATACTTAGGTACGTTTACCTGTATCTATGTTATACTTCAAAAAAAAGTTTAAAAATCCTCTTTCTCCTCCAGATGACCTGAATAAACAAAATTTCTTTAGCCGTTTCTTACAGATATGGATTTTAGAATGTTAAAGATTCTAGTCATCTAAAGTCCTTCTAAAACCTTTGATCATTCCTTTGGAATTTAATCACATTGACTGGTTTGTAGTGTTCTTTATTTTTTTTTTTTTAATTTATTCCTAGGAGAGAGAGAGAGACAGCGTGAACAGGGGAGGGTTAGAGAGAGAGGGAGACACAGACTCTGAAATAGGCTCCAGTCTCTGAGCTGGCAGCCAGCACAGAGCCCGACACGGGGCTCGAACCCACAAAACCGCGAGATCATGACCTAAGCGAAAGTCAGACGCTTAACCGACTAAGCCACCCAGGCGCCCCTGTAGTGTTCTTTAAATGTCCCATGTGAGATTACTTTCCTCCAATATGTTGTGAACTTCTTAAAGATACGGACTTTCCCTTTTGATTCACTAGTAGCACTTATATTCAGTGTCCATTATATACTTGGAAAATATTCTTCTCCTCTTCCTTAATAAATGCAGATGAAAGAGACAAAATTTACGTAGGCCCTATGTAATTAAACAACCTAAGTATTTTCTCCCTTTTCTTTTTCTCTTTTTTTTCCCCAAAGGCTTACTACTAATTTACCCAGTGAAGCCAAATTCTATTTTGTTCTTTTCCTTCAAATTGGTCTCAGGACTGTCCTCTGCCCTGATTTATGAGCCCTTTTCAGTTGTTTCCATATGGAGAGGTGGAGACCTGTTAGTAAGCTGACCCCTCTCCAATACTGATTTAGTGTTCCTTACGTTTTGTCTTTATCATCCGTAAATTGACCTAATGTTGTACTCCTTCCATATAATTTTCTCTTCTTAAGGAAGAAATGCTAATTTGGACGATGATACAATGAGAAAGAAGCATTCTAATTTCATGTAAAGTTAGTGGTATCATCTTTCTTTGATGGGCTAAACGGAAGGTAAGATAAATAATAGAACACAAGCCACATCTCTAATGGAAAAAAAGAATTGTGGGTTCTAAACTATGGCATGAAAATAATGCTTTTGATGTTGATAAGGCTCCCAGCTGATAACTTCTCTTTTCAGAGCAAATATTGCCAGAGAAATCTATGGACATTCTCATCACGAATGCTGTTTTCTCTCTGCTCACACACTCGCTTGCACACTTAGCACCTGGCATGCACAAGGTTTTCTGAAATTTTCTTTCCTGCATTGCAGTTTTTCCCAGAGAATATTCACAGACATCAGTCAGTTCCATGAACAAATGATAGAGAGGCCAGCTTCTTGACCATATTCTTATTCCCATCACCCAGTTGCCTTTCTAACCAATGGTTCAGTCTATAACAGTATAACCCACCCTACTCCAGGTTTTCTAGATATATAGATGAGATATATAGATACATAAATAAGAAAGAGAGAATGAAATGATGAATCTTGGAAGAGTCTTACCAAGCCTGTTGAAGAACAATCTCTAGAAAATTGAAGACACATGTCTGTTCTTTATAAGGATCACACAAAACAGAGAAGGAAAATCTAAGAAAGCCATTCATGCAGAAACTATTTAATCAAAGAGTAAAGACAATTATAACATCTGTTAATCTTCTGGGGAGGTTATAATTAAATGCTTTGGGGAAACACCCTTTCAAGGGTGATCCTTTAACATCTGTTGTGAGGACACACAGCATTGTGCAGTGACGAATCACTTCGGCACTTTGGGAAAACGGGACTTCTGGGGATCACAAACCCTGCAAGAGCCCCCATGCACGCAGCCCAGACCTGAGCCCACTGTGCTTGGCTCCTCAGTGCTTTGGATAATTGTCTGTGTGGTGAGTCAGACTATAGTCATTGTGTGTTAAGGAATAACAGGATCACAGGGCTAGAAATGGCCTTGAGACTATCTGATCTCCCCCTTCATTTTGCAGATGGGGCCACTTGATCCTACAGCTGGCTTGTGGCACTTTACAAGGAGGGTCATTCAATTCTCCCCAAATCACACTCCACCCCACGCCACTGATGCCTCTTTGGTTGCTCTCTTTGCTTGGGCTTATAATTCGGATGTGTTCTTTGTTTAATAGGATCAGCATTATTAAGAAACCCTAGGGTTTTGGAAGTTTGTGGAGAAGTGGGGAAACTAAAATGGTTTCCTTCTTCTCTACCTCCTGGTCTGCTGAGAAACACTGACCATCTTCACTCTCCCTCCAATCATCTTTCTGGGGAGAAGAAGGGGAGGAGAGAGAAATGAAGATAAAGGAGAACAGCAAAAGATAGAAAGGAGAGATGGAAAGAGAGGGAAGATTGAAAGAAATAATGACAGAAAAGTAAGGTGAAGTGAGAGAGAGAGAAAGAGAGATGGGAAAGAGGTGGGAGCAAGGAGCTAGGAAAGTTGGTCCAGGGATAAATAAAAATGATATAAAAAAAAAAAACCTCACCAAAAGGAACTGAACACTCCTTATACCCACCTTACTCCATAACCAAGTTCTACCATACTTCAAACAAGCAGTTCTACACATACAAAAGTCCACAGGATTTGGCAGTTTTGTGAAACAAAATGCAGAGATGGTAAAGCCGGGGCAGCACATAAACAGATGCAATGTGTTGAAAATGAAAAATACATCCATATGGTGAGAACATAATAAATGCATTCACGGCCAAAAGGGGTTTGGGGTGGGCAGTCTCCTTGCTAGTTGTTTGGGGCTGCAAATACTAGTTATGTGTCAGAATGCTAAATACATGGGGCTCTTGGTATTTGGTGCCAGGATTAAATAAGTCCCTATGATCCGGATGCCGTGTTGCCATCAGCCCTTCCAACCCCCTCCAGTAATCACCTACTTACAAGGGCCAAAAAACGTCTTCAACAATTAGGGGCAACTAATGGTGATAATGGCCATCATGTACTGTCTATTTTTGTGCTGACGTTCTAGGTACTTCATTTCATTTAATCCTCACAATGATCCCATAAGGAGGTAATAGAATCAAAATATCCAGTTCAAAGTCTTAACTGTGCAATCTGGAACAAATTAACCTCTCAGTACTTTGGTTTACTGATCTATAAAATGGGATTAATAGTAATATCTACCTCAGAGGGCTATTTTGAGGATTAAATGAGACAATATTCATAGAAAACACAGCAAGACCAAACACAATATAAGTATTTCATAAATATTAGGTGAAATCATCGTTACTGCTAAATTTTATGAACAAGGAAGCTGTGCTCAGTGAAGTTAAATGACTCACGTCAAGTCATTAGAGACCAAAACAGAAACTAGAACGCGGGTCTAACCAAGGGTAAATGCCACAAGGGCATGAGCTGTGTCTATTTTTTTCTGTTACTCCGTTAACTGAGTCCAAAGGTCCTGATCTTCCTAGGATATGATGCAACCTTTCAGGAAAAAGTTATCCAGAACATCTCTGTCCCAACCTAGTAAACATAAAAGGGCACATTACTCAGTTCAGGACATCATCTTCTCTCCCTTTTCTTGTCCTCATCAATGAGAGAAGAAGAGAAATCCCTGTCCCTTCTTTTCTTCATTTATTCTCATATCTTTAGAGCTCCCATTTGATAAGTGCCATGAACAATGATGCTTACATGACTGGAAATAAAGAGCCACTCACTCACTCATTGAAAGTTAGGTAAAAAAAAAATAATACCATGCCTCTGTCTTACATCCACAGGCATTTGAATGCCATGAGATTTGAATGTCATCAGCTAAGGTATAACAAGGAATGTGTTCATAAGTATAAAAAATGAAGAGGCCAAAACACTAATCAAAATCAGAAGACTTGTTTATATCCATCCATTCACTAAATACTTGCTGGGCACCTACCATTTGCTGGCTACTGTTCTGGGTGCTAAGACTACAATATTAAACAGTATGGATAAGGCTTTGCCTTCATGGAACCCATACCTTAGACAGGAAGATGTTCTTAATCAAATAGCTGACCCCACCTTTACACTAGTGACAATTGCAATGGAAACACAAACACCTGAAGCTATCAGAGTATATACCAAGTAGGGGAAGACATTCTGAGGAGGGGCCATTTAGGGTGAGCAGGAGAAGATCCAACCAGGGTGGTGGGGAGGGGGAAGCCTTCCTTCCCAAGAAAGAGACATTTCAGTGAGTGGGAGGAGCTGAAGACAGCCAGTGAGGATGGAAAGGGAAGCGCTGCCCTAAGGTATTGAAGGATTTTACATAAGACATCTCATCTCCCCATAGCTCTGTTTCCCTTCCTGGAAAATAAGTGTGAAGGGGAATGTAATCAGTGCTCTCCTGCTCTCACGTCCTCTCTTGTTTCTCTTTCCCTGAGTCTTAATCAAGGCCATATCATAGGATGAGAAGATTCTGGTCCAGGTGCAGGAAACAGAAGCGCCATTTTTGTTGAGAGTGGGACTCACTCAAATGTAGGAAGCAAGTATACATTGTTCCTCGGAGAAGAGAACCATCATGCATTTCTCCCATATCCAACATCCAATACTAGGTCCCAGAAGGCTCCAAGACCAGTGCCTCAGTTCTCTAAGAAACATCAGGTACAGATTAGATATCTTAGCATCCGGAGTCCGGGTTTGATTGATGGGCTATCAATATATCTGAATTCTACAATTTTCTCCCCTAAGAAAACAATGAAAATGAAAAGTTAATACTTCTCATTTCTCCAGATAGAAAGAAATACAATATGGTTGAAAAAAATTACTTTGGTAGTTTTACTGCTCTTAATCAGGTGTCCTTAAAAAAAAAAAAAAATTGGCTTCTTCAACAAGGTAACTGTTTGAACTAGTCTGTGAATTTTTATTTAGTTTAATAAGGCCCTCTACTGGCAATCTTCAAAAAATACAGTCTCTTTCAAATAATTCAAAGCATTTCAACTACTCCCAATAATAAAGTATCTCACATTACTGATTATATAAATCTGGACTGAAAGAATGAATGAGAAGAAAATGAAAAAGGAAAGGAATAAATGTCATTTCGAGTGGGCCATTCAAATTCACTATTCATAAAATAACTTACACGAAGCACCATTTGCTTTCCTCTGGATAAAGCTATTCCAGATGTCAAAGGTACACAGAAACATGTATATTTATCACATTAAAATGTATTGAATATTTGTGGAATCATAAAACCAAATTATGAATGCTATTTACCAACTACAATAAACCAGATCATTTCTATTTACCCACATGTGAGTAATTGACCATAATTAGAATTTTTAAAAATGTTGAAGGCAGGCCCTTTAATTGCTTCTGACATGGCACACAACTGATAATTAAGTTCTCTCGCTTGACAACTGACAAAAAACAGCATATGGTGACCTGAGAATTTAACTATTCATATAATAAGAATGTTTTAAAAAGAGGTTACCTTTGACACATTTGTCAAAGGGCAGGTGGAACTGAGAAAATTTAACTATATGTAGATTTCTACAAATTAAGTACTTTTTAAATGAAGCAATTAATAACTTCAGGAAAATTTGTTTAACAGAATGGAAATGTGATAATAAATTATCTGACTCAACAATAAGCATTAAAAATGAGCACTAAATATTCATTTAATCAACAATTAGGATATATAATTCTGTTGGAGAACAGAGAAGGTGTGTGAGACATAAGAAACTGATACTGTCTACTGTAAGAGAAAATAAATCAATAATTTTATATTACAAAAGATATAAACCATTATGTAGAAATATTATAGGGCTGTCTGGGTGGCTCAGTCAGTTAAGCATCTGACTTCAGCTCAGGTCATGATCTCACAGTCCATGGGTTCAATTCCCATGTCAGGCTTTGTGCTGACAGCTCAGAGCCTGGAGCCTGCTTCTGATTCTGTGTCCCCTCTCTCTCTGCCCCTCCCCGCAACTGTTCGTTCTCTCTCTCGCTCTCTTTCAAAAATAAATAAACATTAAGAAATTTAAAAAATATATTCTAGAAAAAACAGCTAGAAGAGTACAAAATTTCTCTGAAAAGCAGGACTGGGGACTGGGGAGGAGGATGATTTGGGGACTGCAAGATACATATATCTTCATATAGTACTATACATGCATGTCTTTATACATGATATATGTAGCTATATATTGGCGTAAACATTTTAGCACTATTTGTTTTTCTAAATTTTCTAAACTGTTTCTCTAAATTATATATATTACTTTGATTTAAAAAATTTTTCTAATAATACATCACTACTGACAATGGAAACCATTTGGGACCTATCTTTTGAGCTGGCCCGGATCAGTGTTCTGTTTCCAGATTCAATTTGCCAAATGGAGCAAGTACCCTTCATGGAGCAGTTTGTCAGACATGCATCTCGACAGTAACATTTGTTCCCACATTTCAGAACTAACAGCTCTTCTTTCAACACCATAATATTTATCTGCCATATTATGGACTGAGCTTATATTCCAAAATGGGTTTGGGACTTTCCTCTTGAACTCAGTCCATTGGGTTTCTATAGTCTATCCAAATTCTACTCAAAGGACTCACTAATCCAGAAAGTTTATTTCTAAGAAGGAGAGATCTGGTTTCTTGCCCTGAAAATACCAAGATTAATTTATGTAACCACTGGGAAGTACCTTGTGTAATTGAGGCTTCCAAACCGACAAGACACACTTCATTAGACAAGTATGTATTGGGGCACAGTAAATGTTGTGGGTAATGTTCTATGCATCCGAGAGATTTATTATTTCATCTATAAGAAAACACAACTGGGAATCCAAAGTTCCAAAGGTATTAAACTTCATAGAATTATAGAGCTAGAGAAAAACAAGGCTACAAGATACCTTGGGTTTCACTGCTTCTGTGGCTTGCCCGTGTTCAGCCTCAACCATCCTGGTTACTTAAATCCACTATCACTAAAATGCTGCCACTTCTCTTAGTAAACTTTTTAAGGACAACCAAATGGCCAAACACCATTTCCATTCTTTTTAACCTAAATCACCTGGATTACAATCTTGACCAAGTTGAACTCAGTCAACCAACACCATACCAAGAATGCAAATAATCTTGATGTTTAGCCGTAAACTCGGACTAGCCTGCAAGAGGATTCATACCTGAGAAAAACAAATACCAAAGAACTGGACATGTGCTTTAGACATTTCCGAAAAACTAGAAGCTGTGACTCACCAGTTCAACCAGTTGACACTCAGAAGTACTCATCTGATTTGCTACTGTGCCAGTACAATCAGTCCAGGAGACAAGAAAAATCAAAGTTCAATCACTGGCAAAGTTTATGAGAAGAAAAAAAAGCAAAAAAGGCCTTCCATATCTAGAGTACACTGAAGGGTTAAGATCATGGGCTCTGGGGTCAAATCTAGCATCTGTCTCTTACCACCCATGTGACCCTTACACATTACCTCTTCTTTCTGTACCTCAGCATCCTTGCCTGGAAAAGGAGTATAGTGATCATAATGAGAGAGCATGTGCAAAGAGCTTAGAAATGAGCCTTTTCTATCATAATCATTCAGTGGTGATTGGGAGAAGAAAATAGTTTAAACAATTTAAAAAGTTCCCATTAAACATGCATTCTTATGCTTTTTTTCATCATTTATTGGGAACTCGCTCTGTGCCAGATGCTGAACTAGGCATGAGGTTACAAATTTGGCAAGGCCCTGGGAGATAAATTGGCTGGATAGAGAGGTGCCATGGGCAAGAACATAAAGGTGTGAAAGAACATACAAACCCAGCATGTTCAGGTAACAGAAAGTAGCATGGGTAGCTAAGCCAGTCATTTCCATGCGAATCATTGGAGGAACTTTTTAATAATGCCTGGATCTGAATCCCACTTTGGAGATACTGATTCATTAAGTCTGAAGTGGGACATGGGCATCTGCCAGGTAAATAATAATGACAATAGCTAACACTCACTGGTACTCAATGTATACCTGGCATTGTGCTATGTGTTTTAGCTACATTAATTTATTTACTCCATCCCCATGTCTTCATGAGGTAGGCATTCTTTTTTTCTTTTCCTTTTTTTTTTTTTTTTTAAGAGAGAGAGAGAGAGTGTGTGTGTGTGTGTACTTGAGTGAGAGGCAAAGGGAGAGAGGGAGAAAGAATCTTAGGCTCCACACTGAGCATAGAGCCTAACGTGGGGCCCGATCCCACAACCCTGTGATCATGAACTTAGCCGAAATCAAGAGTCAGGCGCTCAACCGACTGAGCCATCCAGGCGCGCACACACACACACACACACACACACACCGCCCCTGGCAGTTACATCTATTAGCCACATTTTAAGGAGGAGAAATTCAAACAGAAAAGTTGAGTGAATTAACCAAATCATAAAGGGAGAATGTGACAGAAGCAGTGTTTGAGCCTGGTCAGTCCAATCCCAGATACCAAGACCTCCATCACTATGCCATGCTGCCCCTGGACCTTCAGTGGAAGGTTCAGATGAGCTGTCAGGCCAAGAGCCTCGTGGACAGATATGGAAATACACACGGAGGAGTGAAGAAGAAGAAGTCAGAGTAGGCTGGCAGATATCACATGAGGAATACCCCTGACGGCATGCTCAGGAATCTGGAATCGAAGGCTTTCCGTCCCAGTGAAGAAGAACGTAAAGCCATTCAGCACAGTTATGTGATAATTGTGTCAACTACGTGCGGAGGCCTGGCTACTTGATGAAGAAAAATGGATGTTTAATATTAGCCATTCACTTATTCATTTATTTGGTATTATACATTGAACAAGACCCTGTACTATCAGATGCTATGGATATAGGAAGTATTAAAACATAGCCATTGATTTCAACAGAGAAAGGGATTTCAGTGGCAAAGAACTCCTGATCCCACACCACAAGTTTAGCACAAGACACCTTGAAGATCTAAAGAAGGAAATCGCTGCAACCTGGAGAGCCCATGGAGGGATCTGATAGGCAGGGATATCAGGGGCAAGGAAGGTTCCAGAGAGAAAAGGAATGTAGCAAGTGGGTGGAATCTAGCTAAATGTTAGAATCTGAGGTCCAGGGGCGCCTGGGTGGCTTAGTCGGTTAAGCGTCCGACTTTCGCTTAGGTCATGATCTCGCGGTTCGTGGGTTCGAGCCCCGCGTCNAAAAAATAAAAAAAAAAAAAAAAAAAAAAAAAAAAAAAGAATCTGAGGTCCAGGCTGCAGTGAGAGGATAAAGGGGGAAGAGGAATGAATGAGAAAATGAAAAGAAGGTTCTACTGGCAAGAGGGGCTCCAAAGAGGAGAAAGAAAAGCAAGGTGTGGTCAATAAAATAATTCAAACATATGAAGTTTGAGACAGCCGAAGCACAAAATGTCAGAGCTCGGAGCCACCTGACATCCTGGGAGCTATACATGATGCAAAATGCCTTTCATACTATTTCAACTGCCAGAATCACCCCGCTTTGTCTTTTAGTCATCAACTGTAATATAATCACAGCTCTCGTCAGTTCCCTAGCAAAACGAACGAGGAACAGAGACATTCTGAAGCATGCCCAGAGCCAGAGAGAAAACAGGAGCAGGGCCAGGCCACCTTTATCTCTACACCTTCACACAGCCCTGTTCCTAGAAGAAGGCGGGCGACCACACGTGAGCCCTGTTTCTTCTATAACCCTAAGGAATGGAAACGTGCAATGCATGCTGGGATGAGCACCAGAAGCTTCGTTCCTACTTGTATCTGCCACCATCATGCCAGGTGACTGGACACACTATTTCCCTTCCTCATGCCTCATATCTTTTTCTGCAAAGGAATTAGCTGTGACTAATAGTTTGAAAACTGTTTTAGTAGCAGATCTCTTATTTTGAATGAAAAGTTGCAAAAAGCACGGAGCATCTATCCTGGTACAAACACGCGGGAGGGTGCCCACCTTAGAAACCCATGGGAAACACTGGAATATTGTAGGACCTTTCTAGCACTGGCTTCTTAGAATTCTCTGGGACCACAGAGAAAGGGAAAAGCAGTGAAGTCTGTCCCTGTTCTCCTGGGCTAGTGACAGAGCAGCTGAATTGAGGAACCAGCTGGGGCTCCAGGAGTGAGTCACTGGGTTCGCGTGCTGGAGCTAACACACTAACAGCCAGTTCTTGCCAATCCGTGCAGCAGGGCTGTCCCTTCTAGATGGCAGGAATTGGCCGCAATTTGCTACCGGCTCCAAGTGGTGAACTGCAAAGCCAGCAGCCTGAAGCACTCAGCAGAAAGAACCAATGCAAGCATCCCGAAGGTAGAACGGCCAGGTGGCCCTGTGCTACTGTGACGAAAGCAAGCCCGTGACCGGCCCGCTGCACGAGGAGTGCACTCTTCCTATTCCCCCGAGAATATCTGGACAGTTGTAAACAGGAGGAAAATCAAAGAAAGGATGTGAATCTGGAATCCAAACCTAGCTGAGTGTCAAAATAGGACTTTTTCAACAGCACATTAATTCAGGTTCCAAACTCAGAAGACAAGTCAGAACAGTGAACATTTCTCCAAATACTCAACGGGAAAATATCCAGATAGGAACGGTTTCAATTTCAAAACATTCTTCTATACTTTCAAATTCCCCGAGAATGAATGAGCCTGGGTGTGTGTGTGTGTGTGTGGAGAGGGTGTAGGCATGAGGGAGCTAAACACTGTAAACAGCATGCACATAAAAGAAATCTATAAATTGCAGAAAGGATCAGAGACAAAAAAAAAAAAAGGTGGGTTTCCCCCTCCAGCACACAGTTAATTAAAAATTAGTCTATAGTTTTATATTAAAATTCCTAGGTCAGCCTCGTAGGTATTTGTATGGTTGGTTGCTTTCTATTTGGAAAAAAAAAAAAAAATCCCAAACCCCCAGCAGAGGCAAAAAAAAGGACTAGGCATTCACTATTATTATCTACACCCTGGTAGGGGTTTGTACCCAAGGAGTCCCAGCACCTACCCCGGGCCGCTTCAGCACACTATAATTACTAGGAACAAACACATACTTCTGGCAGCCGAGAGCCTGTAGAAACACCTAAACATCATCACCACACTTTAAAAGGAAAGCAAGCTGTAGAAGTAGGAAAAAGTGTTACAGGAGAGTTAAAAAAAAAAAAACAACCCCACAGCTTACTTGTAGTTAGCTCTTCAGTCAATATTTATCACAGTCCTGGAGACAGACACAGCCACCGCTCTCTCCAGCTAAAAATTTCCTCCCGAGTGTATCCTCTGTTTATTTTTGAAGCATTAAAACGCCGCACCGAGAGAACACGCTCAGTTTTCCCGAACATCCAACGCGGCAGCGAAGTCCTGCAGCGAATTCAGAGCAAGTTTGCGGAGACTTGCTCCCTGGGCTGCGGCTCCGCGGTTGCTCCGAGCTTGTAAATACAAGCTCCGTGGACAAAGTCCCAAATGACATCACTGGCAGCTGCTTATTGTTGAGTCTTTATTAACTGACTGTCAAAAAGAAAGGAGGGGGTGGGGAGCGAAGAGTATCTTTTCTGCAGCAAAATCGGCATCTCGGGGCGGATTCCGGTGATACATGCGTAAATAATCCCATTGATTCAAATTTTCAAGGGCTTGGTTTTTCTCAGGTCAGAGCCTTTCTCGGGAAAAAGACACAGAATCGCCTCCACCAACTGCCACTGCATAAACTGGAGACGTGGAGGGAAAGTTTGTAACGCCAGCATGGCCCCGTGAAGTTGTTTACCCACCTGTTTCCAGTCTGCTCCAGAGCTTGATGATTCACAAATATGAATATTAAGTTATGTCTTCTGTGGCCTAACAGCTTTTACTGTGATATCCATACCTGGCTAATGTCCTAAGTGGGTCATCCTGGGGTGCAGCTCTTTTTAGACATACTCTCAAGTTTTCAGCTGTGGTAGAAGGGGTTCCCTGAAATGAAGGCCAGATTTTGTGTGTATGTGAAAATAGGTAGGTTTTTTTTTTTTCTGAGAAGAGTCCTGGAAGCTTTCTTTAGATTCTCAAAAAAAAATGTTTATTTTAATTCCAGTGCCTTTAACATACGATGTTACATTCGTTTCAGGTGCACAATATAGTGATTCAACACTTCCGTGTATTAGTGCTTATCACGATAAATGTATTCCTAATTTTTTTCACCTGTTTCACCAAATTCTCAACATTTTAGTGACCTACCTGCATCCGGTCCCCCAAAAGTAATCTTTGCCAGGTATCTACAATGGTCACAAGAATTACTGTAAGCCCCAGCCACTTCCAACCAGCAAGATAAAAACAGGTGTTTTCCTGCCTTTTTCCACTCTCTCACGGAAGCTCTCCTTCTGTCCTCGGGTTCTTACCGCCTTTGTCATAGTTCTGTCCCCACCAGCCCCACCCCCACCTGGGGAAAATCCACAAAGCCTCCACCAAGTTTCTGCCCCCAAGCTCAACACTGTAGGCCACTGTTCTTCCTTCCTCTGAAGTGCTATAATGATGCTGACTATTTATATTTATTTGCAGCTTTTTATATACTGACTTGTATTTTTAGCTTGTTTTGTAGCCATCTGTGTTCTGTCTCTCCAACCCAGTTTGAAAGGTCTTTGAGGGCAACCATTGTGTTGTGTTATTTGTTTACACCCAAAAGGTCTGTCATAGAAGGTCTTAAACAGAAATGGGGGCGGGGGTGGGGGGTGGAGACTAAGCCGGGAGGCAGGAATAAGGTTGGAATGGGGTGTATATTTAGATAAAACACTCTCCTGGCCCTTGGAAAACAATGACCTCACATCTCACTACTTCGCCACAGTGCGTGCTCAGTGAATGTCCAAAAATTATTTTCTCAAAGAGCAATGGTTAATGTGGTAGAACATCAAGGCCCCACAATATTCTACTTTCATGTAGCAATCACTAGAGGCACCTGAGTTTCTCAGTCGGTTAAGCGTCCGACTTTGGCTCAGGTCATGATCTCACAGTTCTTGGGTTCGAGCCCCGCGTCGGGCTCTGTGCCAACAGCTAGGAGCCTGGAGCTGGCTTCGAATTCTGTATCTCCCTCTCTCTCTCTGCACCCCCCCATACTCTGTCTCTCTCTCTCTCAAAAATAATAAACAAACAAACATTTAAAAGAAGTTTTAAAAAGAAGTACCTAGGGGCGCCTGGGTGGCTTAGTCGGTTGAGTGTCCGACTTTCGCTTAGGTCATGATCTCACGGTTCGTGGGTTCGAGCCCCGCGTCGGGCTCTGTGCTGGCTGTCGGCTCAGAGCCTGGAGCCTGTTTCAATCTGTGACTCCCTCTCTCTCTGACCCTCCCCTGCTCATGCTGTCTCTCTCTCTCCTAGAAATAAATAAAACATTAAAAAAATTAAAAAAAAAAAAGAAGTACCTAAAGATTTTCTAGGTACAAACCCTTAGAGCCAGAAGTTCCACTTTTCCAGAATGATCCCACTACTCTATTCACAAGAGCCCCAGGATATAAGCTCAAAAATGTTCCTTGCAGCATTATGTATATAACCCAATAAAGTACAGATAACTTAAATATCCATCAATATGAGAAAAGGTAAGTTAAACAAATTATGGTACATGCGCAGTACAGAAAACTTAGAAAGTGATGAGAAAATCAAGGTACCTGGGCATGAACTGATACGGAAAGAATAGTTGCTTGTTGAATGAATAAAGCAATTGCAGTACAGACTGTAGCGTGTGATGGAGGAATTATACAAACTATTAACACTGGTTATCCTTGGGGAGTCAGACAGGGGAATTTTGCTTTCGTATGCGTATGTGTGGTCTGATCCTTTTTTTCAATGAGCATATTCCCCTTCTGTTATTAAAAAAAAAAAAGTACAGGATTGTACATGTTTCAAAGTAAATCACAAGGATAAAAGCTATGTTTTCAACCAGTTTGAGGTATAGTAGGCACTCATTCTGAATCTATTGATTGAACACATCTGTGGAGTTTCTGTGAGGATACAACAGCACACGTGGGGATGGAATGGGGTAAAGAAGGTGCAGAACCAGACACTGGATTTTCATTCCTGATCAAAGGACCTATCCCCCCACCTCCTGTCCATTACATTGGAGAGCTGGTCTGAAGACCTCTCAGACTCTGTCCACCTTAAGCAATGTTTAAAGCTAAGTGCTCACTGGGGTACCTGGGTGGCTCAGTCGGTTAAACATCCGACTTCAACTCAGGCCACGATCTCATGGTTCATGGGTTCAAGCCCCGCGTCGGGCTCTGTGCTGACAGCCAGCTCAGAGCCTGGAGCCTGCTTCAGATTCTGTATCTCCCTCTCTCTCTGACCCTCCCCTGCTCATGCTGCCTCTCTCTCTCTCTCAGAAATAAATAAAACATTAAAAAAAATTTTAAGTTGCTCAGAACATAAAGTGCTGACCTTTCTCTTGTGCAATTGCTGTTTGACAAATGGAATTTTAAGGCAAAACAAGTGTGAACCTCTTTGCTTCAGTTCGCTGGTTGCTAGCAAGCATGGAGGGAAAGTCAGAAAGCTTGTAAGGGTACAGGTTTGCACAGCTCCTTGTCATGGCTGGTCTAACATTAAGGAACTCTCCAGAGGAAGGTCAGAAAAGTCTAACCCACAAAGAGTCTTCAGAGTTTTGTTAAGGACGCTAGGCTTTGAAATCCAGTGGCCTGGGGTGATGGCAGAATGCACAGGTCTGTCTCCTCTACACAAGGCCTACGAGACCTCTGTAACGGAAATCCTCAGGCATAAGCCCTGCATTCGATACTATGCTTTTCTTTAGGGGGAAAATGTCCAATAGAAAGAATGACTGAAACTTTCCACCAAAGTAAGATAAGTTTTTCAAGGCGCTACTTCCATTCCTCTAGAGAAAGTATGCTGGTGTCCTGTTTTACTTCCTAGTGAGAAGATATCTTATGTCTGTAATAATTTCACAAAAAGGAAAGTACAGCCCGTTTCCCGCGAGTTTTTATTTTGCTACGATCCACACCTGTATGTGAACCTGAGGCCAAATTCTGTTTAAATGCACATTTGGAGCCACTTGGATGTGACAGGGTCACATTTGCCCAAGCAAGACTTAAAGACAAGTATTTAACTTGACTTAGAACTTTGCGTAAAAATACATAAGGGAAAGAAGATGGTGGGGGGCTGTCTTCTCCACCTCTACCAGGTGATCATTAACGCTGTTGCCCAAATTACACTACATGCTAAGATGTCTAGCTCTCCCCCCTTTCAGTGCCTTCTTGGCCCCATTCAGGCAACCCCCTCCCTCCCATGAGGCCTGCCCTCACCCATGGAAGACTGCCAGGTGGTGTTATAATAGTCATACGAATGTCTATTTATCTGCTCCATTTTCAAAAGTCTGGTGCTGTGTTCTTAATAGTTGAGTGTTTTCTGGAAAATCCCTGAAGTCAGAGATGGTAATCAGATCTGCAAGGTGTGAAACACAGCCCAGAGGTCCCTGAGAGGTGCTTGCTGGTGATGGTCATGTAATATTGGGGACCTACCAAGACTATCATGCCAGTTTCTGCCTCCAGTATCTGATCTCCCTTCCTTCCCTCTGCCTCTTATCCCCAGAATAACTACTGCCATTTATTAAGCATTTATGTACTCTATTTGCATTAAATTCATTTTCTAATTTACCTCTAAAATAACCCAATGAATTACATACAATTATTATCACTTCCCTTCTACAATTAAGAAAACCGAGGCCCAGAGATATGTGTCACTTAAGCAATCCGACTACAGTCACACAGATAGTAGGACGTAGAGCCACCATTTCAATTCAGATCTGCCTGACATTCCAGTGTCCTGGGGTGGCCCAGATTTCCATGAGGATTATAAATATTGAGAAGAGATTTGGTAAACCAATATGAACAAAGATAAATTGGAAATAGAAGCATGTAGCCATCATTATAGTACTCAATTCTGATTTCTATTTGTGATATATGACAATAGACATTCAAAAGACCTTTAGACTTGAATCTCAAACTAGTGTAACTTCTGTTCCTTCCCATAACTCAGCGATCCTGCTTAGCTCTTAGGGGAGGTATGGTGTAGGCTTCAAAGAAAAGTGCAAAGACCATGGGAACCATACTCATGGAACTTACGCCCAAAGTATCACCTTGTAGTAAATTCTCCATGCCCTTAGTGATGTACAATATCCAATTGTAAGGAGAAAATGCTGAAGAGCAGGTATGTAAGTGTATTTCCTATTTCCCTTCACACAGAGCCTTCAGTAATTCATAATTCTTTGCTCCAACAGCTTGTTTCTTGTGGAGCTAATGGTTCTACCAATGCTTAAGAGATAATCTGTTGCCAGCTAGTCATCCTTGTAAACGCTAATATAATCAGAAATAGGAAGCGAAGAGAATTTGGAAGATGTAACACTTCAGCATTCAAATCAGCATGGCTTTTTAAAAACTGTTTAATGTTTACTTATTTTTGAGAGGGAAACAGAGCGTAAAGGGGTAAAGAGAGACAGAGACACAGAATCCCAAGAAGACTCCAGGCTCTAAGATGTCAGCACAGAGCCCAATGCGGGGCTCGAATTCAGGGACCTCAAGATCATGATCTGAGCCGAAGTCAGACGCTAAACCAACTGAGCCACCCAGGTGCCCCATCAGCGTGGCTTTTTAGGTAAATCTCTAGGGGCCTTGGAATCTGCATGTTTGGGAAGTGGCCCACATCAATTTCATGCCGGTGGTTAGGCTTTAAGAAGCATTGGTTAGAATAAGAGAAAAAAATATAAGACTTCTGGTCTACAACCAGACATTGATAAAGACCAAGTCACTTTGTCCAGGTTCCTTAGGAAAGAGCACTGCGACCAGCGAGCAAATTCGGGGTAACCGGGAGCGACATGGATCACATCTGACACAAAGTTCATACACAAAGTGTGACTCGAAAGAGACAAAGCAGGTGCCACTCTGATGATCCCAAACACAGAGTTGGATAAAAACATTTTCAGGCTTTCATCGCTGCAGATATTACAACAGTCTTCGCATATAAATCAAACAAAAACAAAGGTAAACCATGAAGTGTGAAGTCCAACGAAGTTCAGATTACTCTCATAACAACCTCTTTGATGCGCTTCATGACAGATCAAGTTTCAAATTTACAAATGCCTTCTTCCTCATTGGGGGAAAGGGAGCCCCCTTGCTGGTACCCTCAACTTGCATGGGGTCTATTGTGTTGTTGACATTAACGGGGCACCAGGGACCTCTGGAGAGGGGCTGACACAGCAAATATTTGCTGGAAAAGGAAGTGAAGGGGAAAGATGGAAAATTTGACCTACTATGAAAATCTGTCCTGGAAATGGGGTGCTAGCCGCCCATGCCTTTGCTTTCCCACCCAGCTCAGGCTATGGGTCCAGCCACAGAGGCAGAGCAAGGGTTAATGTTCCTCAGGCCTGAGAAGACTCTTGATGAAAGGCCCTATGTAAGTGTAAAGTATCACCATGAATTTGGAGGATTTTATTTCAGCCTCCTCATTGTGTTGTTGACAGTGCATACTGTGAGTTTGACATTTTTAACTACTTTGCTTGCCCCAAATAAAAAGGGGCTGGGAAGGAGTAGGTGGGAAAAGAGGAGGGGGAGGGGGGCCATACTCTCCCCCTGACTTGGATTTTACACCAATCTGACGTATAGCATGAAAGTCGAGTTTGCCAGCCGGGTCCCACAATGCTACCTCAGAGATTTATGTAAATTCATTAAACTGCAAGATGCAAGTTGCATTCCTTTGAAGCTGAGAACAGAGTCCTCCTGAAACCAGAGCCTGAAGGCGGCCTCAAGGGACATGGCGGTCTATACACTGAGAAAGCAACTCATTTTGTGGCCTGTGGGGACTGTCTAAATAAAAAGACCTTGAGTTCGATTTTCACCAGATATGGAGAGGCCATTAAAATCAATGAGAGCACTGAGGAAAGGAAGGAGAAGTCAGATAGCCACTGACTCTGGTGGATGTGTGAGACCCGGATTACTGCGTGATTAGTGCCTTTAATAAAGCCTGCCCTGGATGCATGACAGTCAGCTCCTCGTGATTCCTAAAACTCACTGTGGCTCTGGCACCCGATAGTGCCTGCACCCCGTCCCGCCTCATACCCTTCCCTGACAACAGGCCTGGGGTGCAAAGAAGAAAGGCTGAAAACAGGATAGGGCACCCCAAGGAGGAAGCGGGATTGGGTCTCAAGATGGCAGACTTCCAGGCTTTGAAACCCCTGCCTGCATTTGCCCAAATGGCCAGCAGAGCCCTGGGCTGACTTGGGAGCCCCCCAGGGCCCCAGAATTCTTCCTTTCATGCTGACAAANGTGTAGCTTTTCTTCTTTCTTCTTCCCCTCCTCTTTCGATGTGTGTGCGCGCACACACACACACACACACACACACACACGCATGCACGCAAGTTCTTTTATCTGATGGCCTGATATGTAGGCTCCAGAAACACCTTATTTTTGTGTCAAGTATTCCTCAAGGGCCCTTTAGAAAAGACATCTTTACAGATCAGAGAGAAAGAGAAAGAGGCAACCGGCTCCACCGTCTGTCCCCAACCAAGCAGCCCTGGGAAGTCAACAGAAGTGGCAGAAACAGAGAGGTGACCACTCAGGTGCAAAGAACACCTGTGGAAACCTGGGCTGAGGCTCCAGGGGACGCGTCCGGCTGGGCTTTGTCCCAGGTTGGCTTTTTCAGGTCCAGAGCAAGCCCTGCCCTCTTGTTCTCTTCCCTCGTCAAGAGAAGAAGAGGTCACCACGCAAGTAGGGATGATGCACATTTAGCGTTATCTCCCCAGAGAGGAAGTGCCTCTGTCCTCCCATTCCCAGGCAAAACTCCCTCTGGATCTGGAAACCACACCCTCCTAGGAGCCTCCATAATTCCCCTGAGGAGCCCCAAGGCCTGCGGGACGGGACCTAACTCTGCGGATACTAGAGCCCCTCTGCTCTATCGTCACTGCTGGTTTAAACTACATACCATAAATAAATCCAGAAGGGAATTGTTTTAAAGCAGATTAAGCTTTTCCTGGGTACAATAATCTGTTGTTAAATCTAAAAATCAACTAGTGGGGAAATTATTTTAAAGTATAGCCTTCCTCATAACAAGGAAAAATAACGATTCATTTTCTTGGTTATCATTTATTATTTTGACTGATCATAATAGCATGAGTTCTATCAGTCTAGGTCATGAGAGGCTATTGTAAGGTTAAAAACACTTATTATGTGGCTAATGCTTTCTGAATAAATATAAAAATGACAAATTCCGGGGCGCCTGGGTGGCTTAGTCGGTTAAGCAGCCGACTTTCGCTTAGGTCATGATCTCACGGTTCATGGGTTCGAGCCCCGCGTCGGGCTCTGTGCTGACTGCCAGCTCAGAGCCTGGAGCCAATTTCAGAGTCTGTATCTCCCTCTCTCTCTGACCCTCCCCTGCGCACGCTGTCTCTCTCTCTCTCTCTCTCTCCTAGAAATAAATAAAACATTTTAAAAAATGGCAAATTCCTTGGGGTGCCTGGGTGGCTCCATCGGTTAAGTGCTGACTCTTGATTTTGGCTCAGGTCACGATGTCATGGTTCATGGACCTGAGTACAGCATCAGCCTCTGCACTCACGGTGCAGAGCCTGCTTGGGATTCTCTCTCTCCCTCTGTCCCTCCCCCACTTGTACTCTGTCTCTCTCAAAATAAACAAACTATTTTTTAATGATAAACTCCTTGTTTGTATAGGAAGGGTGTGGGTATTATAATAAGGAGCCTTTAGAATGTTATCTTAGCAACAGGATATGTTTGAAATGAAATCTTCAGTAGAATTTGGTTACAGAAGACAGTTTTAGGATGGTATCCCTGATGCCCAGCAGCCCATCCTGCCAGGCGTCTCCCACTCCCACCTGCCAAAAAGAGCAGAAACGGGACACACGTTTATCAGCAGGGTCGAATAAACTGAGCCAATTACATTATTCTTTGCCTGTCTGCTCCTCCCCTTACTGACCCTTGCTCTCTGAACTCTTGACCCAGAGTCTCTATACCACCCAGTTTCACTCTTAATTATACATGGCAACAACTCATGACTTCACATTTGCTGTTGATAAGTCAATGTTATCTCTCAATCAAGTTGTGTCCTCTTGATTCAGAGACCATATTCTAGACTTCATAGGTAGAAAAGTGTTAGGCAGGAGGCCTAAAAAGTAAAAAGTAAGGGCAAGCAGATGGATCCAACCCAACAGGGGATGCCAGTCACAGACTTGAATGGGTGCCAGGGAAGCAGGAGACATGGTATCAGTGAGGAAACTTGCCTGCTTTTCTTCTTTGTCTCCCCTCTTTTCCTTCTTCAGCTCCCCTCTTCCAAGCTACATGGCAGATGTAGATTATCAGACCTCACTGCTCCTTCAAGATGCAATCAATATCACTTAATAATGGTGAAAAACAGCTTTGCAGTCCAGAGAAAATAATATGGTTTTGTCTAGTAAATGTCATGTGAACTTGACGACTATACCAACTCGTTCATCTCTTAAATCACTATCTTTTTAATTTATTATTGAATCTGGATGCCTCCTGTATCCTAGGCTCTATGCATATTTTGGACTCTCAACAGCTACAAATACTCATAGAATATTCTGTGGGTGTCTTATAGTTGAAGTATAATAGAAAAATAGTTTTACCCCTTTTATGAGGAAAATAAAGCATAGGGGGCCATTAGTCTAAGGGTGAGAGGTCATAACAGAGTGTGTGTTAGAGACAGACAATAACATGCAGCTAATTAAGCATGATGCTCTTGGATACAAAGAAATTAAGTCATGAGTAGGAAGCCTAGTTCCTCAATGGTATTGTTGACTAAGCATGAACTATGTTTTACATGAGGTTAGAAAGTCCAAAGGTCACCATTAAGGAAACATATTAGTTCTTTGGGCCTTTTCTGTAACACATTCCATATATTGGTCTAAAGTAAGCAGATCTTCCTCTCATTTCAGTGTAGAGACAAGATGAGTCTCCGCCAAAACTCTTTAAGCTTGGACCTGGATTAAGCAATCCTTAGGAAAGCACTCCCAGAAGCGGGTAACCTCTCCAACCCCCCACACCAAACCTCCATACCAGCACTAAATGTCCAGCCCCCAAGGGAGACTCATTCACCTTGAGACAGGGTGGGTAGAGGGTATGCCAGACATCAGTTTTTGATGGAAGTGGGCTTCTTACTATCTTTGAAATACATATCCAACCTCTGGTGAGAGAGAAGGGAGGGAAGAAGGAAAGGATATTCCATAATCAGTGAGGTGAGGGCACATGTAGAAAGGAGGCTTCTGGGATTGTTTTGAAATGCATATTGGTATGAGAGCATCCCAGTCTGGACTGAAGACACTGGCTCAGGGTCTGGCCTGACCAGTAAGGCACCAGAAGTGTTCAGGTGCATAATGGCATTTAGCTCTGCATTGTATCCTCAGTTTATTGCCTGTTTTACCATTCTTTTCACTCTTCCCCTATCTTCAGCAGCGTTTTTGAAACCGTTTTCTCTTTGAATTCATTGTCCTCATGTTCCACTTCCTTTTGATCTCTATTTATTAGCTGTCAAGTACATATGAAGCATGTTTCCCAATTTCCTACCCATCCACTGTCCATGGCTTCAGTTCTACGTTCGTGAAGTGCCTTGGGAAAGGCTTTGTTCAACCCACAAAGAATCCAAGTTTAGCACTAGAAGTCAAACATCCTGGGAAACCCCTTGGCCTGGGCACACCAAGAGGGTTGATCACACTAAACCCACCCAATTCCTATTAGCAACTTCCCAAAATCTATTTCCCAAAAAATGGCTAAGTGGAAACAGTGTGTTTCTATCCAAGCCACCTAACACTCCCAAATTGCTTCCATCAACCCCTCCCATGTAAAGATTCTGCGCAGCTTCCTCTATTTCCTGATGAGTCCTACCTCCTACAGCAATGTAAACCTCTGCTCTAGTCTGGTATTTCCATCTTCCTGGCCACCCTTCCTTCCCTCAGCACTATCCCCTAACCTTGGACAACCTCTTGTCTTCCCACGCCCATCTCAATAAAAGCCATCCTGCCAAATTCTGAACTCTCTACACAGACACACTGTGGTGTGTCCTCCTGGGAAGGCCTTGTCTTTCACTCTGGAACTCAACCTGTGGAGGACGCTGGCCTGTGCTGCCCACACCCCTCCTCAAGCAGCAGAGGCCGTCCAGCTGCCGCCTCCTTCAAGATTTCTCTCGTCCAAGGGCCCATCCTTCCCAAAGTGGCCCACATCCAGTTGCTGATCCATGTTAAGAATATAAAGGCCAGAGAATGTGAGTAGATTCAGGTCACTCCATGGGCCATATGCATTTGGCCGCTGTGCAGAGGGCTGGCCGAGGCTCTGTGGGATTGGCTTCACGGGTCCCCTTCTCCTTGTGTCCAGCCCACATTGTCCCCTTCCCTTCTGTGGGTGCCGACCCTACTCATCTTCCTCCACTCTGCAACCTGTATTTTAACACAGTCAATACAGGCTCTATCTCAGTGTTGGCTTCTAGAGCACCCAACCTGTGTCATAGCCTCAAGCCTTAAGAATTTTAAGTACAAAATGGGAAAGTGTGTGTGGTTTCTGCAGAGTCCTCAATGAAATCTGTTTTCTTAGATAACCAGTACACAGAATCAGGTTGAGAAACCACAATCTGGAGAGCCACAGGCTATGCTCCAGGACGGAAGCAGCCCAACAGGTCATCTGAAAGAAACACATAAAGCAGAGCAGTGGCTTGAATAATTAAAGAAACTACAGAAGGTCAAATAATAACAGCAGTAACTGTAATGACCGTAAACACTGACATAGCACTTAGGGTGTGCCAAATGGCTCTCACGCCATTTTAAATGTCTTAACTCAGTTGAGGTTCACCACAGTCATGTGATTTAAGTCCTTTCATTATCCCAGTTTACAGTGAGGAAACTGAGGCACACATACGTTGAGCTTGCTCAAACTTGCACAGCTAGTGAGTGGGCAGAGCTAGGATTGTGACTCAAGGAGCTAGCTCCAAAGCCTCCCCCCAAACTAGATATGATGTGAAAGCAGTACATGTACTCCACGCATTTTTAAAGAGGCTAAAGCAAGGGGAACCAGGGCGAAATCGGGCAACGAGGAACATGAAAACACACAGGACTCAGAGGGACAGGTCAGGTGGGACATGGCAACAGCAAATGGCAGCAGAGACCTAAATTCTCTGGCCATATTCTAGGCTGGCCTTTATCCTTTCATTATAGGGCAGGAGGTCAGCTCACGGTTGACCAGCCCAGGCCCATGTGTGAAGGCAGATAAGTGGGTACACCTGGCTCCAGTAAAGGCTTTGAATGCAGAAATGCAGACAGCTCTGAACAGAAATAGGAAATAAAATGGGCTCAGTGTCAGGGAAACAAGTGATAAGGTTAATGCCCTCATCTCACTCATGGCAATAAACGCTACCCTCCATCATCAATAGGCTGCATCAATACTTTGATGACCTTCCTTTTTCCCTAGATAAGGAAACCCTCCATGTTGTTTTAATGCTTATTTATTTTTGACAGAGAGAGAGAGACAGAGAGACAGAGCATGCATGGGGGAGGGGGAGAGAGAGAGGGAGACACAATCTGAAGTAGGCTTCAGGCTCAGAGCTATCAGCACAGAGCCCAGTGCAAGGCTCGAACCCACGAGTTTTGAAATGACCTAGCCAAAATGGAAGGCTTAACTGACTGAGCCACCCAGTCACCCCAGAAATCCTCTGTGTTAAACTGAGATATACTCAGGCCCAATTTCAAACCTCCATGTCTATGTCCCTGTGGGTTTCACATATATATCTTTGTCTCCCCATTATGGTTCCACCATGAAAAAACAATTATTTCCCAGAAATATGGGATAAAGAACACCGTAAGTGTTTTCGGTTTCCACGCATGTCAACACAAAAAAATAGAGATTAAATTGTTGTCTTTCCCTTTTCTACCCAACTCTGGTGCTGCAGAGAAACCAGACAAACCCGTGTGCCCACTGCCACCCCATCAGTCACAAGTCACAGGTGTAAACCATGGATTCGTTCCCTGATACTCAGAAGGCCAAAGTTTCCCAGCTTCCCTCGGCAACCTGTTTGCTCACCCACAAGCTACTGCTAAGCTGGGATCACCCCAGTCATTGCCGCTTCTCAGATGAATTTTTAAACCACATTCTTCCTTCTACCTCTCTGTCGGAGTAAATAGAAAAAGGTGAAGATAAATAAATTTTTTTAAAATCCTACACTGCAAATTATTAATGCTCCAAGTCTTTGGTCAAGCAGGGTCTAAATGTTTATACCTCTGTTCTCTGGGCTCTGTGTATTATTCAGAAGGATGTGGGAAATTGAACCCCACACTAGGTGCATAGGAGGGAAAATAGCTATTTTCTCTTTTACCATGGAAACCCTGTGCACCATGGGGTGCAAAGAAGAAATGAACAGCTTTAATAACTTGGGGGGATGGCTGCCTCTCCCTTCGCCAGCATAATAGTTACGGTACAGCATAAATCACAAGGTCTAAAGCAAGCTGTCTCTGGAAGGGCTCGCTCTTACTTACAACAAATCAGCATGGTTTATTTCCAGGACTGGGTAAGCATTTCCCCCACAAGCTTTAATCACCTCTAGATACCTTAGAACACTCAGTGTGCAGTTCCGCAGAGGTAAGGGAACATTGTGGATCACCATTGGTATTGCATATGATGCTTGCACCCTGAATACACAACCACATAATGAAAAATATTAGATATTACTTTTTAGGATCATGTCTCAGGCATATGTGCAAATATATGAATATATGACCCATCCAGAGTATGTAATTAGTATAAATAGTTTAAAGCCACTCTCTCTCTCTGTCTGTCTCAACCTCTCCCCCCCCCAGCCCCCCACACACACCCAGAGTTTTGGAAATAAAGTTTTAAACTCAGTAACAATTTGCAATCAGTTATTAAAAAGCTCAGCTGACGTCGTGTTTCTTCCAACCTTCTTCCTCTCTCCCTTCCTCTTGCCCATCCTTCTCATATGATTTAAGTCAAGAAGAACTTAATAATATCCACATCAGCCCCTAACACTTACTCTTTTTCAGAACTGTGTTTCACATGGAATGATCTCATCCCAAGTTAATCCTCCATTGCTGCTAAAATAAATCTGTATTGAATGAGAACATTTGTTTTCCTGTCTTCAGTATGAGTTTAAAATATTTAAAAAGTAAACGTGGGAAGGAAACGTCTCAGATACATCTAAGCTCCTGGTGAATAGTATCAAAACGCTGCACGCGTGTGAGACACGATTAGGGATGGTTATCTAATTGGCCGTCTGCACTTCCTCCCTTTCCCAGTCCACTTCCTGCTGTGCAAAGTTCTTCCGATGGAGAGTGAGCCCATTTAATTGGAACACACTGGCTAACTTAGGCCCCTCTGTTCGCTGTGGGGGGTGGATCTCACAGGCTGCCCTGAGGCCCAGGTGTTAGTTTGGGTATGCGTTCTCCCGGGACAGGCATCTGGCCCTGAGTCCTTGGCAAACCGACTGTGACAGGTTCCGCCAACAGCTGCAGTGGTAGCCTGAGTGTCCAGGTGATTAAATAATCCTGCTTTCTGGCCTGTTCATGTGTCTGGATTGGAGCCATTGCCCTGGAATGGGGCAGATCCAAACACGGCTGTCTGCTTAATGACCACGGCTCACTGTCTATGGGCTGAGGTCTCCTCCGAAATTGCGAAACATCCCCTTATCTTTCCCCGCCACTCAAACCCAGAGTTATCACAAAAATGCCCTTGGAAATATGAGATCCTCCATTTGCCTGGAATGGAGCTGAAATTCCATTTTTTCATTGTAAACAATTGTTAATTTGATAGCTGAGCATTGAAAAGCAGGGGCCGATTTCTAACAGTGACTGGAAAATCTTTTCTCGCGATGTCGGGCATGCCCACGCAATAGACATTTGACAACATGTGTAAGCCAGATGAAGACACTGATCAAGAAAAGGTATACTCCAAGCACTTTATTTACATTTTCCAAAGACACAACACCATGTCCTAGAGAAATAATTAAATGACCGCTTTTTGGTGAAGCTTAATGCTTCTGATATGTAAATACCAGTGGCCTCCCGTTGAATAAAAACACAAATCCATAGCAGGTGGTTGTTTAATTTAATGACAGCTAACTGCTGCAAGGAGATCCTACAGACCAGGGATTTTTAATGTGTGGTCTCTGGACCACAGCATCAGTGTCACCCAGGTGCCCCTAGAAATGCAGATTCTCGGACGCCTGGGTGGCTCAGTAGGTTAAGCATCCAACTTTTGCTCAAGTCATGATCTCACAGTTCATGGGTTTGAGCCCCGCATGGGGCTCTGTGCTGACAGCTCAGAGCCTGGAGCCTGCTTCAGATTCTGTGTCTCCCTCTTTCTCTCTCTGCCGCTCCCCTGCTAGCACTCTGTCTCTTTCTCTCTCAAAAATAAATAAACCTTTAAAAAAGAAAGAAAGAAATGCAGATTCTCAGGCCCACCCCCATCTACTGCATCAGAAACTCTGTGGGTGGGACCCAGCAGTGGTTCAACAAGCCCCCCCATTGATTCTGATATAAGAAACATTTGAGAACTACCATTCTAGGGGAGTCTGGGGCTTGATATGATCTACCTGAGGCAGTGGGGGGTTGCTCTGAAAGCAGGCATGCTCTCTGAATAATCACTGGGTCGGGATCTACTCCTACTTCAGCTAGCTCTGATCCATGCTGCTATGACTCTCTCCTAAAAGGTGCTACCACCAGCTATTTCTCTGCTCGCACACAATTATATCCTCCAATACACATAGTAGTAAAGAGCTGGTGATCTGCTGCAACATGTGCAACTCAACAGACATCCAGATGTGTCCGTTCACCATTAAGTCCTACTCAGAATTCCTCCAAGGGACAGATATAAACCTCCCATTTTATAGATGGCGGAAATCTAGGTTGCCAATGGTCTTTCAGGGACCACAAATAAAAAGAGTTCTGGGTTCACTCTGTTACAGCAAATGGAAGATTTCCAGTCTGTTGGTCCAGTTAATCTGGTATAAAATCAAAAGTTCAAAGACACCTTCCTAAGCCACAGCCACGTAAGAGGTCGGGCTAGGGATATACTTTAACTGGTTCAAGATGGCTCCAGTCAGCTGATGTAAAATTTTGGTAAACCAAATCCTCTTGCAGAACAGAATCTGGGATGATAGCCACTACTGATGAGATTACGGTGAAAACAGTCATCTTAACACAATGCTAACAGGAGTTATAAGCTGGTACAGCCTTCCTGGCAAGTGATTTGGCTTTTCCCTTGACTTATTAATTGTACTTCTTAGTATTAATCAAAAGGAAATTGTCCACAGATGGTAAAAATGATTACTATATAAGAACTGTCTCTGTAATAATATTTTTATTTTATTTTTTAAAGTTTATTTATTTTTGAAGGAGAGACAGAGCATGAGCCCATAAGGGGCAGAGAGAGAGGTAGACATAGAATCTGAAGCAGGCTCCAGGCTCTGACCTGTCAGCACAGAGCGCGACATGGGGCTCAAATTAATGAACCATGAGGTCATGACCTGAGCCGAAATAGGACATTTAACCTACTGAACCACCCAGGTGCCCCTAAAAATAAGAAAGATATTTGTCTTTCTCTGTCTCACTTATTTCACTTAGCATAATACTCTCGAGGCCCATCCATCTTGTTGTAGATGGCAAGATCTCATCCTTTTTTATGGCTGAGTAACACTTCAGAGTGTGTGTATGTGTGTATGTGTGTGTGTGTGTGTCCACAAAATTTCTTTAACAATAAGATGCCATTTATTAAAATTTTTAATGTGTAATTATTTTTGAAAGAGACAGAGAACACAAGCGGAGAGGGGGCAAAGAGAGACAGGGACAGAGGATCCAAAGCAGGGCTTGAACCTAGGAACTGCAAGATCATGACCTGAGCCAAAGTCAGATACTTGACTAACTAAGCCACCCAGGTGCCCCAGTAAGATTCCATTATTTAAAAATTATGAGCTAGGGGCGCCTGGGTGGCTTAGTCGGTTAAGCGTCCGACTTTCGCTTAGGTCATGATCTCGCGGTTCGTGGGTTCGGGCCCCGCGTCGGGCTCTGTGCTGACTGCCAGCTCAGAGCCTGGAGCCTGTTTCAGAGTCTGTGACTCCCTCTCTCTCTGACCCTCCCCTGCTCACGCTGTCTCTCTCTCTCTCTCTCTCCTAGAAATAAATAAAACATTAAAAAAAAAATTTAAAAATTATGAGCTGACATGCAGTACACCAACAATACATAGGTGCATGTGAATACACAGATATTCATTGAAAATAAATGAATAAAAACCACTGACACATTAGGAATGATATCATAGTATTTTATTATACCAAACCTGGGAAAAAATAGTATCCCCATTTTGTAGGTGTGGAACAGAAGGTCTATAAACACAAGTGATTTTGTACAAAATTACCTAATAAATACAGATCAAGGTTATGCTTGTCTGAATCAAAGTTCATCCTTTGCATATTCTATTGTCCACTGCTTCTGACAGTTTAAGTGGTTACACAACACGGATGAGCTGGGAATGCAAGCCAGGATTCTTACTTTTGTTTACTGTCTATTGCAAGAAACTTACAAATTATCATTTTGTCCTAGGTCATAAACCACTTCTATTTAGATTTTTTTCCAACCACCTCAAGAAGCAATGATAATAAAAATTACAATTATTGAATGCACCATATGCATTAGACATGTGCTAACCATTTTACATATGCTACTTCATTTAATAGTTTTTATGAAAATTCTATAGACTACAAGCACAATTTACCTTATTTTACAAATGAAGCTCAGAGGGTTTAACTATCTGCCCTGTACACACAGGTAGAAAGTATCAAAGTAAGAATTCAAACCATCTGTTGGACTATAAAGTCTATGCTCTTAATTTCCCCATTCTGAAATATTTCTAGAGGAAAAGACTTCTCCGGCTCCTTCCATCTCTTTTTTTTTTTTTAATGTTTTTATTTATTTCTAGGAGAGAGAGAGAGAGCGTGAGCAGGGAGAGTCAGAGAGAGAGGGAGTCACAGACTGAAGCAGGCTCCAGGCTCTGAGCTGGCAGTCAGCACAGAGCCCGACGCGGGGCTCGAACCCACGAACCGCGAGATCATGACCTAAGCGAAAGTCGGCCGCTTAACCAACTAAGCCACCCAGGTGCCCCTCCTTCCATCTCTTACTTTGGCGTCAAGTTTATGTGTTTTGGCATAAAGAGCATCTTGGCATGGTGCTGATCATTAAACAAGAAAAAGTGAGAACCAGCACTGTTGGCCCTTATAAGAGTCTGGGAGGAAGTATGAACAGATATTAGAGATAATAGGCAAATCTGGCATTTTCTCCTCAACCACTTTAGCACAGAGTTCATTAAGAACTGAGGGTTTCAATAGTAAAAGTTCACTCAGTTACAATTAACTCAGACCCTTAGTAGGACCCCATTGAATGCTTTAATATTAATGACCAATTGAAGCCAAGCATTCTTTAGGTATCTAAATGCCTGAGTCTCAGAACTGTCCAGCAAGCTGCCAAAACAGGGACCATGTGACTGGCAGGCCAATCATACCCTCACCAAATCCTCAGTCATTTCCATTCCCTCTGTTTCCAATTCCTAGGCTATTCTTGAACCTTTGTGTTCAAGGGTTCAATAACCCCTGGGGGCTTACCTCCTTGCCCTCTCTCACCCATAAGACCTGATGCTTTATGTGGGTGGTTCACCATCACCTTGACTTCCTCCCTTAATAGCCACTCTAACTTGTTATTGGATCACATGTTATTATGTCAACTTCAGGGAAAAAGGCACCAGATTATTCCTCAAGGTCTCTCCTCCAATAAATGGGAGCCATGTGCTCCCACTTAGATGTAAAGCATTGTGAGAAGAAAGCTAGAGAGCCCATGCCCAGTCTCCCATCTCTTAATTCTCAGAGTGGTGGTATGGGCAGATGGTGGCTACAAATGGCAAAAGATCTAGTATAAAGTCAGTTGACACTCGATCCCATTTTAAGACAGCAATATCACACACACACACACACACACACACACACACACACACAGGTGCTAACTGCCTTCAGGAACTAGGAGAGTTCCCACAAATGAAGAGGAGAGTGGGAATACAGTAAAGAATTGTAGGACTGTGAGGAGCTGGAAAGTGCATGACCAGCAGAAGGCATTTAGATCTAGAATTTCTGAACTTCTTGGTGGGCCGAACAAAAGAAGTCTGAAGAGGCAGTTCACAATCACTGAATGGGACAATCAATTTTTAGTCTTGACTAACTGTGCTTTAAGCAAAACCTGAATTCGAGAAAAAGTAGGGTGAAGAGACTCATACCATCAATGTACTACCATCAATGCCCATGGAGTTCTCATGTCACTTCATGAAGCAATAAGCTGGCCATGAAGCTGGCACCGACTTCACCGCAATATCATCAGTCATCATAGTTTGTTAAGAACAAGCAGTGTGCAAGAACTAGAACTCAGGAGCCAGATTGCCTCAATATGAATCCCAGGCCCTGCCATTTACTAGCTAGGTAACCTTGCATAACTTATTTAATCACAGGCAGATCTGCAGACTAATGGTACCATTATCTCATTGAGTTGTTGCAAATTACTTAGAACAATGTCTGGCACATAATAAAGGCTCAGTGTCAGATAATAATCATTGTGTGACCAACTGAAATGCCTCAGTTCTGCTCCTGAGAAGATAACCTGAGTACAACATACTCAGTCATCTTTCAGTTTGGCAAGGAACATTGGAATGGAAAAATCTAAACTAATTATATCTTCCTGGGAAAGACATTCATATGGATGACAGAAGAGCAGTTAAATTTTGTACACACAGCCTCCACCTAAACGGAAGGGTGGGAAAAGTCCTCAGGGTGGCAGAGGAAAACTAGACAGGGTTGGAAACTGGGCTTGTCCCAGTCTGAAATACGGTCAATGTAGGGGAAGAGTTTGGCCCTATCTAACTTTCCTAAATCTTGAGAAGGACAAGGTATTCTTGGCATCTGCCCCTCCTACATCCTCCCTTAATGTCATCTTATCTTAATTTTTTTTTGGTTTTTTTTCCAGTATCAAACCATTTGTTTTTAATTCAAGTTGGTTATCATATTGTATAGTATTGATTTCAGGCGTAGAATCCAGTGATTCATCACGTACATAATAGAGTTCATCCCAACAAGTGCCCTTCTTAATGCCCATCACCCATTTTAACTAATCCCCTCCAGCAACTTTCAGTTTGTTCTTTGTATTTAACAGTCTGTTATGGTTTGCCTCCTTCCCTGTTTTTATCTTATTTTATTCTTTCCTTCCCTTTCCATATGTTCATCTGTTTTGTTTCTTAAATGCCACACATGAGTGAAATCACACGATAAATGTCTTTTTCTGACTACTTATCTTGCTTAGCATGATACACTCTAGTTCCATCCATGTTCTTGCACATGGAAAGATTTTATTCTTTTTGATCACCGAGTATATTCCATTGTGTGTATATATATGTCACATCTTCATTATTCATTCATCAGTCGATGGACATCTGGGCTCTTTCCATTCTTTGGCTATTGTTGATAGTGTGGCTATAAACTTTGGGGTGCATGTGCCCCTTTGAATCAGCATTTTTGTATCCTTTGGATAAATACCTAGCACTGCAATTGCTGGGTCATAGGGTAGTTCTATTAATTTTAAAACATGTTGGTATCAGCCTGCAACCCATACCTCTCTCACCTCAAAGCACCTGTGCTAGAAAATTTCCTCTTCTTCCCCTACTCTAACTAAGATGCCAAAATCTCATTTTAAAAAGCAGTCTGATTTAACTAATTCACAGGATGGTGTACATTATTGAGTACCTCACCTGCATTTGAACCCTCACCCCCATCCAAATTTTCCAGTCCCTCTAGTATGGTATTTTTCAAACCACAGTGTATACTGCATTGCTGATTAAATTGGATAAGGTGTCCAGACTAGTTTTGTGTTAATGAAATAAAATAGCAAATGCTAACATGGAATTAAAAGGAATAGAAAATAGAGTGTGTACCATGGGGTAAAGATATCTGTATCTATATATGCCAACAGTGTCATAATGTAAAATGTGTTTCTTACTGAATGTCTATGACCAAAAGACTTTAAGAAATACTGCTCTAAAAGAGAAAGAAAGAAAGAAAGAAAGAAAGAAAGAAAGAAAGAAAGAAAGAAAGAAAGAAAGAAAGAAAGAAATACTGCTCTAATGGAAAATCCCGTTGTCTGATGTGCTTAGATTTGGACCCAAAAGAACTCACAATTCCCTTCTCATTTCTCCTTCCCTCCCCACCTCCTTGCCTTCCTTCCTGCCTTCCTTCCTCCCTCCCTCCCTTCCTGCCTTCCTTCCTTCCTTCCTTCCTTTCTTCCTTCCTTCCTTCCTGCCTTCCTTCCTTCCTTCCTTTCTTCCTTCCTTCCTGCCTTCCTTCCTTTCTTTCTTCCTACATTCATTAGAAAATTACTTAAAGCCTACTGAGAGCCAAACACTGCTCTTGGCACTAGAGGTAAGGAAGAAAACAAAACCCATAAACTCCCTACTCTCATGAAGCTCACATTCTAGAAGAAGAAGTTAGACAATAAACAAATAAAACATAGAGGCACCTGGGTGGCTCAGTAGGTTAAGCATCCCACTTCAGCTTGGGTCATGATCTCACAGATTGTGGGTTGGAGCCCCTCATCAGGTTCTGCGCTTTCAGGTTCTGATTCTCTCTCTCTCTCTCTCTCTCTCAAAAATAAACATTAAAAAGATAATAAAAACACACAAAAATATACATAACATGTACAGTATATTTAAGTGTTATGGTGAGTAACTCAGAGCAGCAAGGATGGAGGTGATGTACTTGATCAGACAGTTGTCTAATATGGAAGCACTTGAAACAAACTTGAGAAAAATGAGGACGCAAACCATGAGAATACATAGGGACAGATGTTCCAGGCAAAGGGACCAGTGGAGCACAGCCCCTGAGATGATAATCTGCTTGGTGCTGGGAAAGAATGGCAAGAAGCTGGTAAGACAGGGTTGAGGGAATGAGGGGAACTGGGAGTAGGAAATGAGACTGAGTGGTGGAAGTGGGGATCAAGGTTGTAGATGAGGTAAGGACTCTGGTTTCGACTTGAAGCAAGATGTGGGACCACTGTGATTTGAGAGCAGAGAACTAACATTTCCTGCCTTCATTTCTAAAGAAATGCCAGGATTTCTGGGGAAAGATGCACTTCAGAGAAGCCAAGGAGGACACAGGGACACCAGATAGGACATTTTTTGTAATCCACAGAGGGGTGTGATGGGTGGGTCTGGCCAGAACAGTGGAGGTGTTAGGACGTGCTCAGAGCAACCCGATGAAGTAAATAGGAGTGAAAGAAATCTACAAGGCATGAATAAATCTAAGGATTTCTCCTTCTGAGAAACCAGAAGGATCAAGTTACCTTTCCTGAGAGGCGGAAACCTTCAGGTGAAGCAGGTTTCATGGGGAAATAGGGAGTTGTTGTGAACATGTCAAGTTGAAAGCCTAATGAAGCACCTAATGGGAGATGTCCAGAAGGTCACTGGCTACACAAGCCTAGGATTCGCGAGCAGGATCCAGGATGGAGATCTAGATTGGGGAGTTGTCAGTATATAACTAGTATTTAAAGACGTGGGGCTGGATGAGATCAGCAAGGAAGTACACGTAAATAAAGAAGAAAAGATATTCAGACAGTGAGGTAATGTTCAGGCACATTATAATCTTCTTCATGCTCACCAGATGGCCGAAGCCCCTTTCTAGGTATGTAGAGAGCCGCACAGAGATATCTAGACCACTGCATCAGGAAGGCGGCCATTCTTTCATGCAGTAAATACTCACCGACTGCCTACCAGTGCTGGGCAGACAGCTTCAGGGAGAAAGAAGAGGCAGAAACATTACACCTTGAAGGAAGGGAAGAGACTCACCAATGGACACAAAACTCAAGCTGACCTTATGTCCGCGGGCAAAAGAAATGTCACCGGGTTGCTCTCGGCCGCCAGGACAGAGCCAGGTCGCTGTACACAATAAAGAGCACAGCCAGGCTAGGCTGAAGCGGGTCCGGTCCTCACGGGGGCGGGGGTGGGGGGGCGCAGTGCACACTGCACATCCTTCTCCTGCTTCGCTCCTTGCACACGGCCCTGCCTCACCTCCTTCACTCCACAATGTTCTCAAAGGAGTGTTACTTGGCTGGACCTACCAAACAGCACAGCTTTCCTTATTCCCTGTCCTGAGTGCCCTTCTTTCGCCACCTTGAGTGAACAGTGGTGTGTTTGGCTGAGGCGGTGGGGGGGGGTGGTGTGGAAAGGGCACCCTGCCAGCCACGGGGAACCACCAAATCCGGCATCAGGCAGGCAACAACCCAAGAGGAGGAGGAACTGGAAAATTCTCATTTGGTGAGTTGTCATGCATCTTTCAGTACCATTGCCTCAGGCACTGTTACCGCTCTTTTTGCCAAGCCCTTCAACTCACTGAAGCAGAGACGGCTCCGCTCTAATAAAGCAGAATTCTTGATCCACGCTCATGCTTCTGAGCACTTCCTCACCAGGGATACGGCACAGTGAGTGTGTAGGAAATGTGTGTGTGAGCGTGCCTATATGCTGTGAGGTTGTTTCTTTGCATTCGAGAGAGAGGGAGAGAGAGAGAATGGGGGAGAGGAGCAGAGAGAGAGGGAGACAGAGGATCCAAAATGGGCTCTCTGATGTCAGCACAGAGAGTTTGGGGCCCGAACTCACAGACCGTGAGATCATGACCTGAGCTGACGCCCACTGAGCCATACAGGCGCCCCAAGAGAGAAAGAGAATCTTAAGCAGGTGCCATGCTGAGCACGGAGCCCACCAGAGGGCTTGATCTCATGCCCCTGGGGGATGATGAACTGAGCTGAATTCAAGGGTCGGACTTACTGAGTCACCCAGGCACCCCTTATATGTTGTAAGTTTGAGTGAGTAGCATGTGCTGTATCTGAGTGTGAGAGCGTGTGTGTGTGTGTGAGTGTGGATGAGTGTGCATGTGAGTACGTGAGCGTGAGAGGCATGTGTGTTACAAGTGTACACAGTGGTGTGTGGGTGTATTTGTGAGTGTGTGTGAGTGTGTGCACGTGTGTGTGCACCTCCCTCTCAGAATCTGTGTCACTCATGTGCTGGGGCCCAGACTGCCAAGCAGCTGTAATCGAGCCAAGACCCACTTGGCGGGAACTTCCTACCCCTCTTGGAAGATAAAGTAGGACTGCGTGTCAGGTGGGGCAATGAATCATTATTCAGATCCCAGCGATCAACATTAAACTAAGAGCCCAAATAAACAGTGTGAGCTAAGTTTGGGGCCTCATAAAGCATCTGGATTGCTGGATTTCCCTTCCTGATGAGGATGGTGTGTTTGCCAACGGAGCTTTCACGAAGTCACGTGTCTCAGAAAACAGCTGCCCGTTCTGCTGCGCGGGCAGCGCGCTGCCTCCTCCCCTTCGCGGATAATTCAGGCATCTCCCCCTGCGTGGGGAACACAGCCCCACGTGTTTGCAGGAAGGAGGGGGAGAGCAGAGCGGGCTGCATGCAGTTGTCAGAGGCAGGCAGGGAAGTACAGCCTGAACGTGGCCCACTGTAACGGCGTGAGGAATGCTTGGGTTGCAGCTGTCATTGCTGCCACCAGGCTCCAGCACACTCAGGGGGAGGGCTCCTGGGCTACCCTAGGAAAATTAGAAAAAAGAAAGAAAGAAAACCCCTGGAACCCACTTTAGACTCTGCAGAGAACTTTGACCTGTACCACACCTTCTGTGCATCTTATAGACCCTGAAAAATGATCTGCTGCTCAGAACATTTCGCGTCACAGAAGCCACCTCAGAAATGAGACTCATACCCAGGTTACATAGGTTTACGTGGGGGGGGTTCATTTTCTTTTTTAAACTATACAGAGGAGAATAAGGCAAAAGCAAAACAAACAAAACATAACTTCTCTTCATTCCAATAACTTCAGAAACATCTTCAAGGGTAATCATCTATTGCTACCTGTCTTCTATGTCCTTCCAAAAAGGGTCAATCATTTACACACAGAGGTTGGTTCTTTTCAAAAATATAAATAGTGGTATTTTACATGCACATTTACTTGGGTATAAAGCATTTTTTACTGGACAATATACCTTGTATAATTTTCATATCCATACAGACTGTCTGCATAGAATTCTCCTGAACATATGCGTCCTATTTTATTTAACCAGGTCCTTGCTGACGGATGTTTAGATGGTTTCAAACTCAAGTCTCTCAAAGGTACCTAGCAGGCTTTCTGGCTGGCTACAGTGCACTAGTCAGAGAATGAGAGCTCCAGGTCAGCCTCAGGCAAAATAAAAGTTACTTGTGCGTGCAGGTATTTCTTTCTTTGTACAACACCCAACGTCAGCTAAGGCTTAAGGCCTACATATTTATACCTCTCCTTTCTGAATCCCTTCCTCATTTGATATGCTCTTGGACCTCTCTCCATCCCCAATCAAACCCCAGAATTGCTAGCAAGGAAGTGGAAAACAAGTTCTTGACTTGATGTACCCCATAGACTTTGTCCACCAGCTCACAATTGACAGGAACAGTTCATTAGAATACGAACCACAATTTGATAGCACAAAGACCAAACTGCTCACTGAATTTTTCACTTTCAATCATTGATCGTCATGTCACATAACACATACAGGAATTTGTAGATCAATAGCTGTTTGCTTTTGGAAAAGGCATCTTTGATTTTTCTTCCTAATACACTTTGCCTCCCATGACCTTTCATAAAAGGAGAACATTTGTTTGTGTAGTTGTTTGTTTGTTTGAGGTAAGATCCTGTGTTTGGGTTTTGGTGAGAAGTGCTTGGTCCGTTTCCATTTTGCCTGAAATACAACCATTTTGAGACTTAAAGTTACAGTTGTAGAAACATGCCCGGCTGTGTCAGGAACTGAAGGGGGATTCATTTGGGCTAAGTCTTATTCTCAACCTCAGCCCAAGCCCCAAGAGGTAAAATATACAGTGTCTTTGAAGCAGAAAGCAGCTGAGTCATTCCTGTTAAAATCATTTCCAATGACATCTGTGAACTGGGGGCAGTCGAGCCCTGAATCATCTTCCCTGAGGAAGATGGACTAGTTCACAGTGGTTATGAGATAAACTATCATTACTACCGTAATTTTAAGAAGACTATCTCCGGACAAAGGTGAAGCAGAATCCACAAGGGAACCCAGAACTGCTTTTCAGAATTCATTCAATGTTTCAGCTGACTCCATAGACGTACGTATATAAATACACCTGTGTGTACGCATCTCCATACATGTGCGTATCATTTTCTTGGCCATCTTCACAAAAGAGAAGGGAGAAGATGGCCTGACCAGCGTGTTGTGTGGATGAGGGGTCCTGGGCTTTGGAATTTCCTGAAAACATCATCAAAAAGCATAGGATACACCTCGGAACCAGGGAGTGGTATCTTCTATTCTCATTACTACACATACACACAAAGGGTATTTTAATGTCCCCCAAATTTTAAATTTCTTTCCTTTTTAAGTTTATTTATTTTTTAGAAAAAGAGACAGAGAGAGAGAGAGAGTGAGCAGGGACAGGGGAGGGCAGAGATAGAAGGGGAGAGAGAGAACCCCAAGCAGACTCCACACTATTAGTGTAGAGCCTGATGTGGGGCTTGAACCCACAAACTGCCAAGATCTTGAACTGCCTGAGCCAAAATCAGAGTCAGAGGCTTAACCAACTGAGCCACCCGGGTGCTCCAAATTTGAAATGGATTTTGATTAAGATGATACTAAAACTTTAATTTATAAGAACTCCCTGCATTATTTTTACTCTTCACCTTTGGCCAGAGGCGGGGGACCCCAGAACAGGGACCACCACGCGGGTGTGACGGTGTGGCAACCAGCCACGTATTAGCTCTCCAGCCTTGTCCACGTTCACGTATCTCCCCCAGCAGCAGTTTTCTCCTCTGTGAACTAGAGACAACGACAGGACTTCCCGCGCAGAGGCGACGTGAGGATGAAATGACATCTCACACGTGGAGGGCACAGCCCTGCACGGCCCAGGGCAGCCTCCAGTACTGGCTCAGACAGACTCCGGAGGCACCTTCCCTTGTGCCTGTGCAGACAGTGTGCACACACACCCCAGGCGGGTTCCCTCCTGGGACTCCAGCCAGGAGCCCAGACCCACGTGGAGCCTCATGGAGAGATGAGGTGATGCACTGAGGCTCTACTTCCTTCCTACCCAAGCCTCCCCCAGTCTACAACCGGCAAACATGCCCTCCCCAGGGCTGCATACAGCCCTTCCTGTGGGGCCAGCCCTTCTGTGATGCGTCAATGAGGCAGGCAGATTCAGGAGGGGTTGTTATCGCACACTCAGTAGAGACGAGATGGCTGGGTGCTAGACCTGCCTCCAGCATAGGGAGAGTCTGACTCTAGGGGTCTCTTGTGAAGGCTGGGGAGTGACACCCCACCTCGGTGAGAAAAGTCCCTCCCCCGCTCTCGCCCCCTGGCTGCCTGAACCTTCTCCCTTCTCCTCTTAAGGCTCCCTGGCCTGCTGCTGTCACAAGATGGACAAGCTTGCCGACCTAGTTAAACTGTGACCTCCTGGAGTCTGAGGCTGTGATTTGTTCCTTTCTGGATCTTCAGGGCCTCACGTAGTGCCTGAAACCAAGCAGGTGCTGTCTACGGCCATACTACCCTGAACGCGTCTAATCTCGTCTGAAACCAAGCAGGTACTCAACACACTTTCACTGAGATGCAACTGAACCGAAGAGCTATGTAAAAGGAAGGAATTTCCATCTTTCTGAGTCCCCTGAGAACACCAGACCATGTTCTGCGGCCCCTATGTTCTCATCTACAACACAGAGGTCATTATTCCCACCTTCCTTCTCTTGTGGAGTACTTTTTTAATGCTTATTTATTTATTTTGAGAGAGAGAGAGAGAAAGGGGCAGAGGGAGAAGAGAGAGAGAATCCCAAGCAGGTTCCACACTGTCAGTGCAGCCTGACACGGGGCTTGATCTCCTGAACTGCAAGATCATGACCTGAGCTGAAATCAAGAGCCAGACGCTGAACCTACTGAGCCACCCAGGTGCCCCCTCTCCTAGGGTTATGTGAAGAGATGACAAATTGGGTCAATTCTAAGGACACTTTGACAAAGCACCAAAGGGGTGAAAAACAATATAATTATTTGAAGCTACGAAGAGGCTACTTTGCATCACGTCACTCTTACGTGAGGATCCCAGGATTCTGCTGAGTCACTGAGTTTATTCATCTCCTCATGTATACTTTCACTCATTCATTCTACAAACACATGCTGAGCATAAGAGTTGAGTGAGACAACATCCTCCCCTCAAATAGCCCAGAGACTTACGGCAGACACCAAAGAGTAAATAAATGTCCTCAAGGCGAAGGAATTTATGCTGTGAAAGACACAATCCCAGATGCCCAGGGGGACATCTAACCCAAGTTCTGTGCAACACGGCCAAGCCATAACCCCCGGGGGAGAGCAAGAATGGAACAGACGAAGCTAGAAAGAAGGGTGCTCCCAGCTGAGGGACAGCAAGGTGGAAAGCCAACAATAAAGGAGCCTCGTGGTGCAAGCTGATGGCCTGTGGCTCCACGGCTTTCATTTTGTATTCTTTTGTTCTATTTTACTGAATGTTTTTAGTGAGGTTTGCACCCTCCAGTTCGTCCAAAGCCTCAGAACCTCAATATTATCTTACCCTGACTTGCCACCTGTGGGTTTTTTGTTTTTTTGTTTTCTTAACGTTGCCAGCTTAGGTTTTGATGGCATTAAGGTTTGCAAAGCCAGGAACCAAGGGAGGTGAGGCAGAAGGGGTGGGCGGGACCCATCACGGAGGTCTTCGTGGGCTGTGCTAAGGACCTGAACTTTACCCCGAGGCCTCTAAACTACCACAGAAGGCGTGCAAGCCCAGGAGCCCCCAAATCTTCTCTCCACAGGGCCAGGTGGTAACCACTGCAGGCTCCGGGGGTCATACAGTCCCTGCCGCAACTGCACAGCTCTGCGATGTGCCCTGAGAGCAGCCGCAGATGCAGACAAATGAGCATGGCCGCGTTTCTGGAAAACTTTACATGTGGAGGCTGGAACTTGAGTGGCATATCGTTTTCCATCCAACAAAATGGTATTCTTTGAGTTGTTTTTTGTGTTTTTTTAAAATGTATTAATTATTTTTGAGAGGAAAACAGAGAGCGTGCAGAAGGGGCAGAGTGAAAGAGAAGGGAGAAAGGGAATCCCAAGCAGACCTCATACTGTCAGTACAGAGTCCCACGCAGGACTCAGGCTCACAAACCATGAGATCATGACCTGAGCCTAAATCAAGCGTCCGGCTTCAGCTCGGGTCACGATCTCACCATTCGTGGGTTCAAGCCCTGTGCTGGTCTCTGTGCTGACATCACAAAGCCTGGAGTCTGCTTCAAATTCTGTGTTTCCCTCCCCCACTCACAGTCTCTCTCTCTCTCTCAAAAAAAAATTTTTTTTTAATCTTTTTTTAATGTACAAACCATTCTTAGCCTGTGGGCCACACAAAATAGCCAGACCAGCTTTCTATGGGTCATTCTGGAAGCAGCGATGAGGGTGGTGACATTGGCAGCACTGAGGGCAGGCATGGCACTGAGGAGGCAATCACAACGGCCCAGGCAAGACATGATGGAGACATGCTCTCCTGGAATGAAGAAGGGTAGACGAGCAGGCTGGAGAAACCTTGAGACGGGGTGCAAGGATATGGTCAAGGGTGACCTCCAAGTTTCTAGTGTATTTGTTACTACTCATATTAACTGAGAGAAGCCCAGAGAAGAAGAAGAGAACCCAGAAGAAGGGCAGAATGGAAACAGATGCTTAACATGGGGTCCCTTGAGGGAGCTTACGGGATGTGCTGGCGGAAATGGGCAAGGCTGTCACACCAACTAGAACTGCGATGAAGCAAAACTAAACACATGGCTTAGATCATCACAGACTTCAGGGATGGGGAGGCAAGAAGGGGAAGTCTTGTGAATCCCTCTGCCTTAAGAGAGAATGAGAGGGGCACCTGGGTGGCTCAGTCGGTTGGGCGTCCGACTTCTGCTCCGGTCATGAGCTCGTGATTCCTGGGTTCGAGCCCTGTGTCGGGCTCTGTGCTGACAGCTAGCTCAGAGCCTGGAGCCTGTTTCAGATTCTGTGTCTCCCTCTCTCTTTGACCCTCCCCCCCACACGCACTCGCTCCCTCTCTCAGAAATAAATAAAACGTTAAAAAAATGAAAAATCAAGAGAGAATGAGATCCAAATCTCTCCAACCAGGGAGAATTCCTCCTTCTCTGCAGGAGTTTTAACCTAACATCCTTCATGCAAATGCGAGCCGGTTCCCTCTCATTCTGATGCAGCTGCAGGAGAGACTGCAGCAAGCCAAAGCCCCTGAGGACCGCCACTGGGAGGCTCAATTTGCTCATCTCCACGAAAATCACCACTTGATGAATTTGCTCCCCTAAATGAGTCGCCAATAGTATACTTGGAAAAAACCACATCAAAGGTCTCAGTATATGGTCCCTATGATTATCTAAGGAGCTGACCACGGCTTCCACAGCAGCAGAGAGTAGGAATTAGCTTCAAGTAATGCTTCTTAAAGTGTAGCACTTACTAACTATGGCAGCATCACCCAGAAGCCTGAGAAAATGCGGATTCTTGGGCCTGAGCCCCTCCGCCCCAGACCTACAGAATCAGGCACTGTGGGGGTGGGCCCAACAATGTGTGATTCAACACATCTTCAAGGTAATCCTGACATCTGACAACCACTGGCCCGGGAGAGGCGGCCAGGGCTGTCCCTGACCCCATCTTTGGCTCCCCTGCCCGTCCCTCTCACAGCTCTGGGTCGTCACAGACAGTGGATAGCAGTCCTTCATCTCCAAGTGACATGCTCATCTCTGGAGCTGCTGCAAAGCACAAGCAGGTAAGGAAGTTCGGGGTCCAGTGATGTGAAACTGACTTTACCCGTCTGGATAAGCTGGGGGGAAAAGAGCCCTAAGTGGTGCTGTGGTTAAGAACACAAACTCAGGGGGCACCTGGGTGGCTCAGACGGTTAAGCATCTGACTCTCGGTTTCAGCTCAGGTCATGGTCTCCTAGTTTGTGAGTTCAAGCCCTGCCTGGGCTCTGTACTGAAAGCACAGAGCCTGCTTGGGATCCTTTCTCTCCCTCTCTCTGCTCCTCCCCTGGTCTCTCTCTGTGTGTGTGTGTGTGTGTGTGTGTGTGTGTGTGTGTGTGTCTCTCAAAATAAATAAATAAACTTAAAAAAATTAACAAAATAAAAGAACAATACAGACTTAGGAATCAGACTGTATAAGTGGAGACTCTGCTCTATCACCTATAATGCTGGGTAGCCTATTAAGAGGTTATTGAGCCTCTCTGTGCCCACTTTCCTCACTCCTTTAATGGAGACAATGAGTACTTAGCTTATCAGGTTGCTGTGAGGATTACACGAGTTAATATCTCCAAAGCAGTTTAACAGTGCCTGGCGCGGAGGGCCACAGGGATATTATTTACTATTATTTCTATGCCAGAGATAACTCATCTTCAATCAACACAATGCATAACGCACTGCAGGGGCAGCCATGCTCTGAAGATCCCCTGGAAAACTGAAGCTTCTTCCTGCCAAGTTTATGCCTCTCTCCGAAGTCCTGTATGGAGTGCTAATTGATGAACCAGGCTGGACCAAACGTCTCTGAGAATGTTCCTTTTCTTCTCCTCTAATTCAAAGGGCTTAATGTGAGGCCAACCTAGTGGGCCTTTCCCTAAGACGCACAGCCCAACCTTAGCCCTGTGGCTGTCACAACTCCGGGAGTCCAGCGGTGGACAGGAAATGTGTCCAGTGTACGAAACCCTCTCCCTGACAACAAGTGCCTCGTTGCTTTCAATTGCATATGTTGAATACCTTTCTCCTAAATCCCTGCTGGCCCTCCCAAAGTGAGTGGAGACTCCACCAAATAAGTGGCTCACACGTGGTACTGGGTGCATAGGATTTGGACTAGGATGTAAATCTATGAATATCCTAGAGCAACCAGAACAAATTATAACAAACTGAGTGGCATAAAACGGACACTTTCTTCTCTCAGTTCTGGAGGCCAGAAGTCCAAAATCAAGGGCTGTGCTCCCTCTGAAGACTAGGAAAGAATCTTTCCTTGCCTCTCCCTCGTTTCTGCTGGCCAGCAGCCATCTTTGGCTTCTGTAGCTGTCACTTCAACTCTGCCTGGGGTCAGCACATGGTTTCCTCCCTGTGCGTCAGCATGCCTCCACATTTCCCTCCCTTTGTATGGACACCAATCATTGGACTGAGGGCCACGTCAATCCTGTAGGACCTCATCTTCACTGGATTACATCTGTGAAGACCTGTTTCCAAATAAGGTTACAGTCATAGGTAACTCAGTGTTAAGACTTTAACGTGTCTTTCTAGGGGACACAATTCAACCCACAACGGATGGCAGGTGTCTCTCCTTATATAGGGAATCGGGGTTGCTGGAAGTGGGGTATGTGAGGGGCTGTGTGAGAAGCACTGAGGCCCTCACACCCCTGGAGGAAGGGGCGTGGAGGCCCGCCACTGCCACCTTCGGGGAGAGACAGGCAGAGGCTCACAGGCTCTCCACCAGCGGTCTGCCCCACTGACCCAGGGAATGGGCGAGTGCAGAGAAGCAAAATCCCCACATGGGATGCCTCGGTGGGGAATCTGGGAACCTAGCTTGGCAACAGGAGGGTGCCATCTGACTTTTGGCAGAAGAGAAGCATTGAACGGAGCCCCCGCTGAGTGCCAGGCACACTGAATAATTGGATAATGCATACATTATCTTGCATATAAGACACACTTCACTGACTTCAAGGCAGGTCTGGCCTTGACTGTGTTGACTGAAAGGCGGAAGAGTCTGAGAGGAGAGAGAAGGGCAGGCAGCGGCGATTGTGGGAACGTGGGGCGCTGGAAAGCCCAGGGAGGCCCCTCTTGCCCTCCACGTCTGGGACTCGGGGTGAGACACTGGCACTCACGAGTATCCCCACATGCGTCTGCCTGGAAACCCATGCCCACTTCCACAGAGGGCATGAAATCAGAACTGGGGAGGGCACAGGGGCTTTCCCGCTGCCTTTTGGGAAGAATCCAATATGCTTATCCATGCCTAGCAACGGGTTTAAAGCCAATCAGTCACACACCCCGTGGTGAGATGAGGGAATGCCAAAAGATTTCTGAAGAGTCAGAGTAGAAGCCGCCTTCTGTCAGACCTCTGGCTGGCAGGGGCTGGGCTTCACTGGCTGGGCCTCCCATCCGGCCCCAACAACGCCACTCTGCTTACACATCGCTGGTGAGGTGGGACTCCCTTAGGGGACCCAGGACAGGACGCGTCCAGACACACGGTTCTCAAGAAAATAAGCTCATCGCTAGAGATAGCACCAAGCGAGCACACGGAAGGCCAACTTGAAAACGAGGAAGCATGTTTCTACCACCATTTAACAACAGATCTTGCAGAAACTCATTTCAGCTCAGGAATCAATGGTTTTCATGCACACATCCGACGGGCCTGAATCTCCAGCAGAAATGGGTTTGATGCCACCAGCATTTGCCTGACGGAAGATTTCTCTCCTGCTTTCTTAAGACCGGAGCTCAATGTGTGTGTGTGAGAGAGAGAAAGAGAGCGGGCAGGAAATAGGGGAGGAAGGAGGGAAAGAAAAAGGGAGGGAGGGGAGAGAGACAGACAGTGAGAGTGAGAGAGAGAGAGAGAGAGGAGAGAGAGGTTGGCCTCTAGGGACCGAATGAGACACTTTAGTCTCCGCACGCATTGTGGCAAACACACAAAATCATTTTTTGTTCCGAGGCCAGACCCCAAACAATGGGCCACAGGGACACCTTTGAGAGACGCTCACGGCCACTGCAGTAGAGGCCACCGCGATCTAAGCCAGGAGCCCAGGTTGTCAGTAAACCGGTGAAACATGGAGTCCATTACAAATCCCCTCAACGGGAGGCGTCATTGGCACCTCTTCCTCTCGACGTGTGGTACTTTCAGTCTCGGTGTGAGGAAAGGTCCCTTCCGAGGGGGCGGTGGAGAAAGTCCTGTCCCAGGGAGGCCCTCCTCCAGGATGGACCGCGGCAGGACACTCCCGGGGGCCTGAACGCGCTCCAGGCGGGCGCTGGACGGGCCCGGGTGGCTCCCGTTCCGAAGGGGTCACCGAGGCAGGCCTGGCTCACCTGCAGGGCTCCCGGCGCGGCCGCGAGTCAGGCCCCCAGGCCGAACCCCACCCAGGCTGAAAGCCACCCGGGCCGCTTTCTCACACGTCCTGCCTACGCATCCTATTTCACTCCCAATTTCCACCTCTGTGTTCAAACTTGTTTGTTCTCATGAGGTCCCGTTTCACGTGTCACCTGGCCACACCTGTCACCTGCCTGCCACCTTTCCAGCAGCCACCACAGCTCCTCTTTCCGAGGATGATCTGTTTCACTTCTTTTGCCCACTCAGCCTGCCAGCCTGGCGCCCCCCACCCACCCGGGCCCGCATGGACAACACGATCGCGCACGGCATGAAGCGAGGGTGGCGAGAACGGTCCGCAGATGCGCGGACAGAGGCGAACTCAGGCCTCTGGAAATAAAAGGCCGCCGGCCTTGCGTGCCAGCCTCTGCATGAATGATCTGTGAAATGTGTTTATTGAGCTCCCGTTGCCAGACTGGGGGACCAGGAGGAGTCATCCTCTTAAACATTCATTCAACAAACACGTACTAAGACTAACATTACGCCAGGCACGGTTCTAGGCACTTGGAACACAGTGGGAAACAAGTGTGATTTTTTTTTCAACTCCTACCTTGAAGGACTTTTTTTTTTTTTTTTAATTTTGAGAGAGAGAAAATGTGTGTGTGCACAGTAGAGACAGAGAGAGGAGGAGGGAAGAGAGAATCTCAAGAAGGCTCCACACAATCAGTGCAGAGCCCACTGCTGGGCTCAAACCCAGGAATGGTGAGACCATGACATGAGCCAAAATCAAGAGTCAGACTCTTAACCGACTGAGCCACCCGACACCCCCTTGAAGGACTTTTTAAAGGCTTTTGGCACGTGTGCAAGCTCTGAGACAGATACAAGCATGGCATGTTTCAGAGCAGATAGCAGATGAGTGGGGCCAGAGTAGAGCTCAAGCTGTGCCCAGTGGAAAGCCAGGAGGTTAGGCAGGATTCAGGTTATAGACCCGGAAGCCCACAGTAGGCTTGGTTTTATCTTACCAACAATAAGCAGGAGGGTGAAGTCATCTGAATAATGTTTTTTAAATATCGATATATCTGCTCTATGGAGAACAGATTACAAGGAGCAGGGATGGATGCGAGAGGCCAGTGGAGAGACTGCCGCAGAATAGTAGTCTTGTATTTGGCACAGACAATCACAGGAAGCCCCTTAAGAAAGCTGAGGGGAGGGGCGTCCAGGTGGCTTGGTCAGTTACCCGCGTCCAACTTCAACTCAGGTCATGATCTCACGGTTGGTGAGTGCGAGCCCCACGTTGGGCTTCTTGCTGACAGCTCAGAGCCTGGAGCCTGCTTCAGATTCTGTGTCTCCCTCTCTCTCTGCCCCTCCCCCGCTCACAACGTCTCCCCCCTCTCAAAAATAAATAAATATGTTAAAGAAAATAAAAAAGAGAAAAAGCAAGCAAGAAAGCAAGCTGATAGGAATCCAAAGAAGAGAATGTCTGGAACTGTATCCTCAAGTATGGTGACAACAGAGGAGGTGACATTGGCCTTAGAGATCTGAGAACGGCAAAGAACAGAGGAAGTAAGAGTCTATTCTGGATGATGAGCAGCAAGGTGACTTGGGAGATGGGGCGCAGACAGGGGTGCTGGAAAAGCAGAGGTCATGAGGGCTGATGGGTGCCCGACAGGGAGGGCCTGACTTCCAGGCCGTGCAGGTGAGAGCGCTGCAGGGATGCTTCAGGAGGGAAGCCTAGCGCCACTGGCTCTGGGAACGGCGTTCAGAGCCACGGGCTGCAGACTTTAACTGTGAAGGGCCAGAAGGTGACTAGTTTGGACTTCGCGGGCCCTGAGTTTTCCCTTGCAACCGTTCAACCCCACAGCCTGGGACAAATACATAAACAAACGAGTGTGGCTCTGTTCCAATCAGATGTTTCTCAAAACTGTAGGCCTGGGGCCCGGTTTGGAGGGCTGGTTGTAGTGTGCCAGCCCTTGGGTTTGAGGAAGGGAGAGAAGCGAGGCAGCCTGGGAAAGTATGTGGAGCGGTGGGTTAGACCCATGACAGAGGGAGAGGAGGCCACAGATGTGAGAGGCTTTGTGCAGGCTGTCAGTGGAGGAGCCCCAGGGAAGGTGTTTCGCCATTCCTAGATTTCTAGAATCAGGCAGAAGCACTATATTCACCAGCTAAGAAAGAGCAAGCGACGAGCAGGCAGTAGCATAAGCACCCCCTCCCGCAGGCGCACACAAGCAGAGGAGGAGAAGATAGAAGGGAAGTTGCATTTATGTCCACTGGGCAGTCAAGAGACACAAACCATGCAGTCAGTTGAAAAACAATGATTAGAGTCAGGAGGTGACCTGCAGAAGGATGTGCCGCTGGGGAGCTCACGGAGGGTGACGGACCCCTAGAGGCAGGCTGGAGGCACCGATGGCTTTGGAGATTTAATCCATTGTGAAGTTTCTCCTACATCTTATTCTAGTCCCCTAGTACAAGGTAGCACCTGTTTCCTGAGCAACTACCAACTATTTAACTTTGGACTAGGGACCCTAAGGGCCCATGAAAGACCGTGTTGTACAGTATTCACTGTACCTCGTAGGAGAGGCAAGAGCCACCAAAGGGCCATGGGCTGTCCAGTTCACCTCAGTGTCCGGAGTGCTTTCTGGGGAAGGGGGTGCCTGGAAAGGCAGGTAAAGCAGGTGAGAAGTGTCCAGGTGGGGAGAGAAAATGCAAAGCAGCCAATAACAGCAAGAGCTGACCTCCCCAAAAAGCAAGGACAGTCAGTTTTTAGGCTGTTACATAACTGACAGTAGAATGCATGGGGAAAACTTGACTTTGTCCTTCCTGCCCCCACTCTTCTTGTACCTGTTATTGCTGACAGGCAGCAGAGCGCAGCAGCTAAGAACACAGACTCTGGAGACAGCAGCCAGGTCTCAGAGGCAAGTCCCCGTAACCTCGTGGCTTCCCCCTTCCAGCTCTCAGTTTCCTCCCTCTGCACCGGGCTGGATCATAACAGAGCCCGCACATGGCACATGACACTCACAGTGGGTACAGGGCCCACACCCATATCGGCCTTGGCGCAGGATGCCCTTCGCCGGAGCTTACCTCTGGGTTTCCCTTACTGCTTGTGCTGGAGTCCAGTAACAGGGGAGTGGAGCAGGGCTAGAGGTCTGAAGACTCACCTCCCCCCAACCCACCCCCAGCTCAGCACTGAGGTACTGGGGATTGGCTCTCTCTCTTTCTCGCACTCTGTGCCTTAATGCGAGGAGAACAAAAGAGCACCTTACAGCCATCACCATAGACTTCTCTCGGCCCATGCCTTTCTGGGACAGATATTTTCCTTCTCAAGACTGAAACTCCTCAGGTAAAGAACATTTTGCAGTTTTAATTAATACAGATTAATCTACCTCCCGGAGCGGTTTGCAGTATTAATCCCTACCGGGTGCCTTAAGCTCCTTAGCAGACAGGCATTGCATTCTCACCAAGTGGGCTGGACTGGGTCCTGAAGCCCTATTCGCCCTGCCTCTGCCCCTCATCTCGTGTAACGGCCTCCTTGCTGTCTCTAAATTGTTTGGCTGGGCCCTGTGAATTTGAGTTTATCCTCTGCCTGGTGCAATTATGTGTGAAAACCCTTGATCCTTGCCTCGGGCTAGGGGAGGGAGGGATATTTGTGTGGTCTGGGCACTGCCGGGACTCTGACAGCTTAGGCTGCTGTCTCTGACCTCCTCCATGGGCTCCTGAGCAACTCCTGAAGGGTGGGAGGGGTGGGGTGAAGACATGGGGGGGGGTGTGCAGAGAGACAGAAGGAACAGTGTCAGAGAATATTGATGCATTTGATAACTTGGCGTAAAAGCCTAAAACCATGGTCCCTGAATTAGTCATAGGGCCTTGTTTAGAAATTGTTGCAAGAAATAACTCTGCTCATCGATTTGCGAAGGCCTGTGATATATAGGGTAGGGATATAAATATAAATAATTTGCATTTGTTGTTTTGCCTAGCTCAGTGCTTTGCTTTTGTTGATTTGATTTGTTCCTATGTGCGCACCTTATTCCCTGAGAAAACCCGAAAGAACAAAGTGTTACAAATCCATCTCAGCTCTTTGGGTGTATTTAAAATTTCATTCCTTGCTACTTTAGCACATGTCTTACAGAGCTCCAATGGCCTGGGTAAATCAAGTAAAAAAGACAGCAGGAAATCTCCTCTGAGGCTCCATGAGCTAAAAAACCAGAACCAAATGTCAAAAAAAAAAAAAAAAAAAAGGAATACACTCACTAAAAATGAAGCAAACAGTCTCAGTGCAGGCACCATAATTGCATCAGTAGGTTACTGTAGGAAAAAAATGCTGGTTTGTCACCAGGTCACCTTGGCCTTGCTAAAATTGACAAACCTGACTTGAATCAAATTTTAATATAGCTTCAAACAGGTCTTAAAACAGAACCTCCTAAAGAAGGAAGCATGCACCATCATTTGTCCAGTAACATGCTCTATGCAAAAATATATGAGGGGTGCCTGGGTGGCTCAGTCAGTTGAGTGTGCGACTTCAGCTCAGGTCAGGATCTCACAGTTCGTGGGTTCGAGACACGCATCTGGCTCTGTGCTGACAGCTCAGAGCCTGGAGCCCGCTTCCGATTCTGTGTGTCCCTCTCTCTCTGCCCCTCCCCTGCTCATGATCTGTCTCTCTCTGTCTCTCAAAAATAAATAAATGTTAAAAAAATTTTTTAAAAAAGAAAAAATATATGAGGAGCAAATAAGTTTGGTAAATAGCCCATATTTTGACATGTCTTGGAAATCACAAGGAGAATAAGCACATTAAATGTTCCAGGAAGACTGTAGAAAAGTGACTTCCATAATTTACTTAAGTTAGGAAGCCTGCTTATTATATAGAACATACCAACAACCCCCCAAGATGGTTTTCCATCAAAATGGAAATACCTTTTAGATTTAGTCCATAAATTGGATGAGGAAGCTCATGGTGCCTTCTCAATACTGGTGATAAATACATGGGACAGATTCTTACGTGCCCATCCCCCATCATCGAAAACACGAGGGTCCCCATCGATGAATCAGACTGGTGACTTCTCTACAAGAGCCTCTAAAATGATGCTCCTCAAACTCTGGTATGTACCAGAACCATCTGGGGAGCTAAGAAAAGCTCAGATACCCAGCTTGTCAAGTTAGGACAGGACCTGAGCCTCTGAATTGTTACTAAGTGGGCCCCGTGATTCTGACGCACACCAAGCGTGAGAAGGGCTGTTGGAAAAGCCAGATGCGGGATGGAGTAGAGCCCAGGAGAGGTGAGGCTTGGGCCTGGCCTCCGAGCTTGTCAGAACACTGAACCCACAGGGGCTTGCTGACTGACAACCCGCTACCCAGCTGTAGGCTACAATAGGGCTACTACTTGGGGGCATTTTAGAAGGTTTACTATTGGGGGGGTTGTTTATCTTCTTGTTTACTCCAGATATTGCCCACTGGGAGACTAAGAGAATTAAATGGAAGCAACACACAGTATAGCTCAGTTGGTCTCCAAAAATTGCTTTTCCTAAACAGGACTCCACCACTGGTATCAGACGATGTAAAGGTAGCTGTGAGAGACTGGGAATGAAGCACAAAGGCCTGAGTCCAGCACAGACTACAATCCTTTTAGTGGCTTTTATAATTTCTTAGGTCAGTATCCACACTATAGAGAAAGGCCTCATCGTTTCCAATTCCTTTAATTTGTCATTTTAATCATTCTCACTTGAGAAAAAAAAAGTCAAAAGACTTTTCACAGAAATTGTCTAATCAAATCATTAATCACTCTGAGTCATGGACATGCGCTCTCCACTTCCCTCCCACGCCCACTGCCAGGCATGGCTGTCCCCCCTGGACCTGGGTGGAGCATCTGCACTTGGATGGGATGAAATTGGGCATCTTCTGTCCATTATTCCACCAGCTCATCAACCCTAACCAGTCATCCATGCCTCCCGTGTTAGAGATGTGTCTTGAGTCTCTCACTCTACAATCAACGAGATGGACATGTTTCCCCAAATCAAACAAGCCGAGACAACACCGGATTAAGCCTGGGAGCTCGGCAGGGGGTTGGTGGGGGGGGAGGTTTGAAAGGGACTGAGGAAGAGAGACTCTTTGAAGAAATCCTTCTGTGAATAGCAGATAGTCTACCTTATGAGATTCATCTGAAGATGCCTAAGGGTATTTTCAATGTTTCCAAAGTTTAAAAATGACAGAGGAGGGGGGGAAAGAAAGCACCCATAATTTTCCAAGTTCAATCTTAGGTTTACTAAAGGAAATGGTGAAATCTCTAAGCACTTGCTTAGAAAGCCCACATATCGCAGATACACGTGACACAAAGTCTGCCACCACTGCTGACATTGCCATCCCACCCAAGTGGCCACAAGGAGATCCCTGTGTGTATTTTCTTGTGGAGTGGGTCTGGGACTCGTTTTAATGACTGTATAGTCACGGGCTTCCATTTTCAATGTGATAGTTCAATCCTGATGAAACCCAGTGACAAGTTACTGGTGTTAACTCACATCTTGTTAGAAAATTCCCACTCCTAGACCCAGCTTCTGTGATTTGGGAGCTTTTTTTTTTTCCTTTCATCTGTGGATTCAGTGAATATTTTAACATTTTCTCTCCTTCCAAGATAAAATTATTTAGTCTATGTGATGACATTCCTAAAAGGTAACTTGTGTTCACATGACACAACTCGACTGAAATAAAGCTATACCTCTATAGTCCTTCTTACTAAACTCATTACTGGTCATTTGTTTCTCCTTACAGGACTTTTCTAATGATCAAATAACTTGCTCTCTAAAGATACATTTCGTCCATTTTCTGAAGCACCTGGATAGCTCAGCTGGTTGAGTACTCAAGTCCTCATTTCAGCTCAGGCCATTATCTTGCAGTCTGTGAGATCGAGCCCCAAGTAGGGCTCTGTGCTGGCAGCTGGCATCTGCTTGGGATTCTCTCTCTCTCTCACTCTCTCTCTCTCCCCCCCTCTCCTCCCCCACCCCTCTCTCCCACTTATTTCTCTCAAAACAAATAATTTATTCATTTAAATAAATAAATACATTACAAAGATATGTTTCACCCATTTTCAAATATTTGTCATCTACCTTGTGGGAAGAAGGGCTTATAAGAGTTTATAGAATCAACATATCACATGCATATTTGGTGTAGTTAAAGGGCACAAGAGTCCAAAATGAGCTTGATAATTCATGGTAACAAATTTTACCCAGAAAAGCAAAATAATAAGAATAGCAACGTTGTTCCTTTGGTCAAAACCTTTATGCCCTACAGGCATGATAGTCCTTTACTAATTTGAAATCAAGAGCCAACAGCTTCTGGGAAGACACACAATCATAATGCAGAGATCCTGGAGACACATAGTCCCTTTCTTGCCGAGGACTGGAAGGAGTCCTAACAGCACCAGGATTCGAACTAAGAGACATAGCTTCTTAGAGCAGCTCCACATTACTCAGCATGCCACTCTGGGCAAACCCCACCCCCTCTCCACAGGTATTCCCCTCTAGGTAAAATGGAGGTAGCAATCCAAACCTGACTGCCTCAAAGCTTTCATTCAAGACTCAGTAATAGAGGTCAGCGTGAGGTGCCACTGACAGTCTGACCTTTTCAAGTGTTCCTAAAATGCCCTCAGAATCTGGATTTGGGAAACTCTTTCTTTTTCTCCTAAAACACAGGTCCAATCATAGAACTCCTCTTCAGACACTCTTAATTATCTATTATCTAGAGAATGAAGTTCAAATTCAAGATCCCTCCCAATGTGTGCTCCCCACACCTCTCTCTGTGCTCCCAGACCAACCACACTGAACTTATTGCCACTTTTAGGATGTTTCATGCACTTTCGTATCTGGGCCTTTGTACAAAGTGTCCAGTCAGCTTCTGACCAAAACCTGCATCTCTTTGACAGCCAGCCTAAATGTAGCATTCCCTTAATGATATTTCCACGATATTATTCATTCATTCAATATTATGAACTGCTTTTCATGTGCCATGTATCAGAATAGTACAATTTATTCTCCCTGCAATAGTGTTTTCCTAACACGGTGCTACTTTCAGCCTGTTTTGTGGGATTATTACTACTTTACCACTTGACTCAAAGCTCTTTGAGGAAAGAACTTCTTCACCTCTCACCTCTCTACCTCCATGATGGTACACAGAAAGCACTTGACAAATGTGTATTGAATGAATAAACTGCATTTTATTCATCTTGAGAGTCTCATAATTTTGTTATTAAGGTAGTCACATGAGTTTAATGGCACATAAGCTCTGAAAGGATGAAGGGAAAATCTTCTGCCACTTTTCTTTCCAAGAATGAGTACAACTGACCCTTGAACAATTCAGCATTTGGGGGCTACTGACCCCCTGCACTGTTGAAAAACCATGTAAGTAGACTGGCAAGTTCAAACCCATATTGTTCAAGGGTCCACTATAGTTACAAGCCACACATATGAAGGCTTTGGACTTTATTAACCACCAACTAGTAAAATTATGTCCTTATCCGATGCTTCCCTTTCTCTCCTCACCCCTTTTATTGTCTAGGGGCCAATTTCTCAATGGGAGAAAAGTTGAGACTGTGGCCAGTCTTCCTGATCTGCCTTCTCTAAAGACAACCGGGCTTCTAACTTCATGTCCAGGATAACATCCATTGGGAGCTTGGCCTTCCCCATCCTGCTGGCCCACCGGAAGTGGGTTTGTAGAAACAAACACATAATCAACATGCATCACAAAGTTTAGAAACATTTTTCCAGAATGATAAAGTGCACACATTTGGAGAGGGTGTGTCAAGAGTGACTCATAACAAATAGCAGTAATAAATAAGGCAATTAGTAGAAGAGAGGGTACCACCCACACAGAGCAGTTCCTTAGGAATTTTAATTTAAATTCCTGGGTCAGCTTTATTCTAGAGAACCGTGGTACTTTTTAACCTTCAAAAACCTACTTAAACCCAAGAGGAGACAAATGATCCTACGAGAAGTTGGTGTCCCGTCCTGGTTTGTTAGGTCTCCTTCCTCCTCAATGCGATCAGTTAGCATCCCCTTTCCATCTGGAACTCATACTAAATCATCGTTTCCCTCTTTAGTGTTATGACCTAAACATGGGGAAACAATGGAGAGAGTTCTGTGCAAAACTGTCTTGATGTCTACAAGAGGCATATTTCTTGCACAATAGCCAAACCTGCAAGTACCCGGTAGTACAGAGAGTTGATAAAAGAGACAAAGGAGGTGATAAACTGGGTTCAGATGAAGATGGATTGGAGATATATTTGCATGGTGGCAGTATGTGTCTTAGAAATATACTGGGAATATGAGGAAGAGGGAGGCTGAAAGAGATCATTTCTCAGCCTTGGGCTAAGGGACCGTTGTTCTAAGAGCCTTGCACAATCACTGTCCAGGTGTCTCTGATCTCCCTAGCACAAATGAAATCACCAGACAGCTTCCTCCTTCCCTTTCAGTTTGCCACAGAAGACAAAGGGGTGCTAGAAAGTTCCAGACCAACAAATATCCAGAATAAGGGTGAATAGTCTTTTCTTCCGGTGAAAAATGAAGCCCCCACCCCACTCCCGCAAACATTCTGGCATTATCCCACCAGTTCAAAGTTAATAAGCAGACGCACATGTGCACACACACATGCCCATCAAAGGTCTTACAAAAAGACTAAAAGAAACTATAACAAAATATTTACAGTATATATTCTCCAGTGATAGACCACTATGGATAATTTTATCTTCCTTCTTTCTGTTTATCTATATTTTCTACAGGAAACATATTACTTCTCAAATCAGAAAAAAATTATATTAAGTTCTTTCTCACCAACACAGATTTCCATTAAATACAATCTGTACTGGTCAGAGGGGACCGTGAGGCTAACAAGGTGCTTCAGTAATCAGAGAAGAACACAGAGGTTTTATTTTCAGGGCTTTCCAGGGCTTTTGTACTTTTTCTTTTCTGCTCTTAGAAATGTGAGAGTGACCTCTTGCCCAGAGAGATGACCTTGGATTTAAATTTGAAATACTAGCACAATCTGAATGCCTGAAAAGGAGCACTGCATTCAAGAATACAAGGTGAAATGTCACTCTGTTCTTTGCTGATATGTGATGCACACACCAAATCGCAGGTTGCATCATCTCTCAGAGACCTCTCTGCCTCTGTCGGATGTAAAAAGCATTCCTGGTTCCCTCCTCTGTCCTCAACGTTACAGAAGCTGTAGTCTTTCCAGGTGGGGCCCAGAGTGAGCTGAGAGCAGGCATGTGGTCATATGGAGAAAAATTTACCCTTTCATTTTATTGCTTTCTTTTGCAATATCTGTCAGGATGGTAAGTTCATGGGCCCCTCAGTTCCCCAGCGGTTCTATGTTTTCACTTGTTTGCTTGGCTCTCTGTCAGAGACAAAAGAAATTTTCCCTCTAAAAGGTGTCTTGTGTTATTTTTTTTTCTCTTTTATCCTCAATTACATAGCAAGACTTCTTAACCCTCATGAAGAAACATGATGTCTGAGATTTGCTTTAAAATATTCTGCCACGGGTGAAAGGCTGGGTGAGGGGAGTCTGCAGACCCTCTTCCTATTGGACTCTTATAGGCTACTAGAGATCAACCCCCGCCCCCAACTAATCTCTAAGAGAGAGCAGTTAACACATCCTCTCTGCCATTAAACTCCCTTCAAATAATCCTTGTTTTCAAATCTCTCATCTTGTCTTTTCTAGACTGGGCAGGATGATGGTGTTGACCTAATACGTTCACTTACAACACATCCTATGCAGAAGTGTCTAGTGACCGCCTATAGAATGTGGGTACACTTACCACCACAGATCAGCTTTGGTACTTGGGCCAAAACTTGTAGATATCAAGAGACTCATTTTGATGTGTTACTATGGTCACATAGGTACATTATTAATTTTCCTTACCAAGAAAATGTAAAATTTCTCCTCATGAGTAGCTCACTATTCAGTCTAATTGCCACTAGATATAATGGACCTCCCATACCCTTGAGAATTCCAACACAAATGTTGACCTTGGAACTCACAGGAAAGATAAGATGAACTTTTGAAACTCGAAAATGCCAAAAAGACTTCTAGAGAAATATTTTAAGTTAATCATGGGAATAAGACATTATTGTGTGCAGAAAAAGACACGTAGACATAGGCTAAAATATCTGGACTTAGTTTCACAACAAATGACACAACTGAGTTATTCCCATAGGAGGGAAAAAGTCAACTGAGAGCATGTGCATTTAAAAGGTACATCTTTCTTTATCCCTACATGATCTTCAATCACGTACACACTAAGGTTTGTTTTTTATGAGGACATTTAAAAGTGTGGCACTGTGCTACGTAATTAATCAACCCTTATAGTCTCCCAAGTACTTTTTAAGTTGCAAAATGATGAACAAATATAAGACATCATCATCATTAAGCTGGCATTTTATTTTTTTTATGATTTTAAGCTCTTCTTTTATGATCAATGTGAACATTCTCTCTGGGAAACGTCATTTCTTCTTGTCTCCATGTTAATGTGCTGGCGCTAAAAAACACTAAGAAAAATGTAGATGTAAGTTTTCTGTTCTTAGCCTTGCCACAATATAGTAGTGTGGCAAAGAGGGAAAAATGGATCAAATGACCTCCAAGAAGTACTTTGGCTTTGTCTACCTGAAGTGGAAGAAAGACCTAATGGATGCAAAGCCTTCGGCAGTGCTTTCCTTTGAGAGGATGCTGCCATTCAACTACCCAGTCCATTAGGAACTTGGACTGGGCACCCACCATACAACACGCAAGTAGCAGGCACGGAGAAGGGATGCCTCGGAGCGGAGGCCACAGAACAGATTCCCACGAAGGGACTTACAGTATTAAGAAAGCAAATGGCGAGAAGAAACAATTTATAACCTAGATATAGCATCCCCTGAGCTGAAGCCAAGTTCAACTTGGATATCCACACAAAGTCCCATGAAGACACTTTCACCTTGCTTCCTCAGAATCTCTGAAAATACATCACAGCATAGCAGATTAAAAGCTTCTGTCCCCTGTAGACATTGCCCCCAGCAACATCTCCATCCTCTGAGGGAATTGCTTCCCTGAACGAAAGCACACGATCTGAGAATGGCCTTTTCCACTCCTCTAATACCCAATGAATGCCGAAGTACTTTGTAATGGGAAAGATTTATGCCAATGTTCACCACTATAATTCTTGAAAAAGAGTTTCTTCATGAAGATGGTTTATCTTCCATCCAAATCAGGTCAGAACTAAAATCAATGTTGTAATAACAGTAATGAAATTTATTTATCTAGCTCTACCTCTCATCAAGGAATTTTAGCCCGTATTTGATCATTCAAAACAACACAGGAAGTTTCTCATGTTAGCTAGAAAATAGAATAATCTCGGATATGAAACAAAGTTGGAGACTTCTAACACAATCCTTCCGCTGTGGTGGGGTACCAGCCATAGCTCTCCTGCCTGCTTGAGACATCATGCTATTTCTTGAAGTCCACCGGACAATGGCCTCTACAACTGCCTCTGTTCCACATGAGGACTGGCTCCCTTCCAAGACCTCCCTGCCTTCTCTTCCCTGTTCCAGGGGTGGTCCAACACTCCCGTCACTGAAGTGGGAACCAGGCCCTTACCCAATCTTGAACAGCACGTGAGTATGCTTGGGCTATAAAGCAGGAGTTGGTTTGTTCCTCGGGTGTGAACAGAAACTTGAAGGCACTCCTTTTGATTTGATCTCCTTTCTCACAGTTCTTTCATGAGTCCTTGGAGAGAGCATTCAAAGAATCTTCTGAAACAACTCTCTCCCGTGATCCATTGTCAACGAATCAAGTTCCATCCCTGAGGAGAAGTTTCTACCCATATGTTTCTCAGTCACTCCTACAAATACACCCCAGGGAAATGTGCCATGGAGCCCCAAGCCTCTGAGTAACACCACCACAGACCACCCATTCCCCATCCCCCACCTTTCCCCTCTGTGGGTTTTGTTCAGGGCCCAATTTTAGACACTTCGAATTACGGCCTCATAGTCAAAGGGATTAAAAGGCTCAAAACAGCAAACAACTTGGCAATAATTATAATATAACTGCTCCACGATGTTTCTTGGTGCATATAAAAGCACTCAACAGTCAGCACGTTATTCCTTCGGTCCCCATTCAGTGTTATGATGCTATTTGTGTAGAACCATTTCCTGTCCTAACAGCCCCTTTACAGACTCAAGATCCAGAACTCTGACGTGTTTCACCACACATGTAATGATTTGGGATGCCACATTATACAGACTATACTCTTAATGGCACTTTTGATTTGATGTTCCAAATAAGAGATGCAACTTTAAGAGTAAGTTTTAGATTAAAAACAACAGCAACAGAATACAGATTGATCTAAATTTAGCAAACCCTAAAAACTGAAAGCAAAATCAAACAAAGTAACTGTGTGTCGGTGGGCGGCATAAAGTATAGAGAGAAGAACATCCTTAGTGAAATATATCCCAGGAAGACATGCTTACCCACACATGCATGCGCACATACACACACACACACACACACACACACACACACACACACGTCCCTAAACTAAACAAGTTACAAGTCTTAATCTCTTTACAGGATTCAACTGTCAGGTGGCATTTAGTGGTTCTTCTGAGACCACTGCCTGTGACCTGTGAAAGAAATCAAATTAGTAATTAATGCCGGGATCACTGTAAATAGATTTTTAGCAATGGAAAAAGAAATACAGGTGCAAGATCAATATGGTTAAAAGCCTGTAGTCCTGAATGTGCATCAGATGAACCTATTTAAAGCCATGACACATTTTATCTTAAAGGTAATATACATATTTTCAGCTCTGCGTAATGAAAACAGCCTCAAACAATAACCAACGACTAGCAATGAGCCCTCTTAGAACTCAAAGCAGGCTTTCCAGATACCAATGTTCACCAGAAGGAACCAGTATTCCTCAGATAAATAAATAACTTTTCTGTGAGGCAAGAGAGATACGCACAGAAACGGAACAGCCTGTCATGCCAGAGAACAATGAAGTCTCTCCCCAGAGATCACAAAGTTCATGCCAAAAGGATGCAGTAGTGAACTTGAGGAGGCTACTACGGTTCAGCATGAGACAAAATGACAGCATCATTAATGATAATAACTGCAGAGGCTTAAAACACATTAAATGTATTTAAATACATGAGTTCATAATACCAAAAAAAAAAAAAAACCCAAACAAACAAACAAACAAAACTAATTGGTCACTAGGGGAGGATACTAAAGAACTAACCCATCGTTTTGAAAACTACTAAATACAAGTAAAGAAATCAAGGTCTCTTTACAAGCTGTACTGCAGGTAGCCAATGGACAAGGAAAAGTTTCTTTTTATAAAATTTTTCTACCAGGTGTCCAACTCTTGATTTCAGTTCAGATCATGATCCCAGGGTTATGGGATTGAGTCCCGTGTCAGGCTGTGTTCTGAGTGTGGAGCCTGCTTAAGATTTTCCCTCTCTCTCCCTTTGCCCCTCTCCCCACTCATATGCTTGCTCACTCTCTCTCTCTAAAATAAAATAATTTTTAAAAAGAATTATTCCACCAGTAAATGAGGATGAAAAACTACAATTAGAATACTAGTCCCTAGGTCCACAGTGGATTAATGGATCTAGGCAACAATCATTCATGATTATGATCCTCCAAAGAAAATCAACCTGATAATATGTACGTACCAAAATAAATACAAAGTACTATCATCTAGGAAATACACTTACTCAAAAATGGACTCTGAGTCTAACCAAGCTTCTAGGTCAAAATACCAAGCTAAATGAAATACAAGGTAGAGAAATATGTAAACACCACCACAGGATACAAACAGCAAAATTTTAAATGTGAAAAAAATTTACAGGACATCTTTCCTCCCACCAATATATTGCAAGGGAAATAAAAAGAGGGAGAAACTTATCAAACTTAAGAGAATTAAGAGACATATGCACCATTTACAGTTTATTTACTTGCTTGAATTCCTACTCAAACTGTGAAGAAATCATAACACAATTGTGAACATTTTGCATTAAAGAGAATCAGTATTATTTGAAGTATGATAATGATAATATTGTTACGTTTTTAAAAGAGTCTTTATCTTTCAAAAGTAGATGTTGAAATGATGGAATGCCTGGATTTGTTTCTAAATAATCTGGAAGTAGTGACAAAACAAATAATAGGTCAAATAAGACTGGGTTCCAGTTGATAATTTTCTAATCTAGGCACTAGAAACAGGGATTCACTAAACTGCTTTCTCTAATTTTAGATGTCATTTAAACTTCAGAGTCAGTTTTTGGAAAGAGTGTATATATTTAAAATTTTTGCTTTTGAGAGAGATAAGAGACAGAGTGTGAGCGGGGGAGGGGCAGGGAGAGAGGGAGACAAAATCTGAAGCAGGCCCCAGGCTCTGAGTTGTCAGCACAGAGCCCAACATGGGGATTGAACCCACGAACCACAGGATTGTGACCTGAGCCAAAGTCAAAACTTAACTGACTGAGCCACCCAGGTGCCCCAAGTATATAAATTTTAAATGAAATTGAAGAGAAGTAGCTATTTGGGAAAAAATAATTCATATAGTATCATATTATATCAATCATATAAAATTTTAATACTGGAAAATGTCCATAATGGAAAATGAAAGAAAGAAGATTATAGAATTATATATAAAGCATGATTTTTAATTATGCGCATGTATGTGTGTTGCACCACAGATGGAGATATGACCTGAAGGCTTATTTTAAAAACCACTCTAAAAATTTGCATGTGGTTTCTCACTTTATCTTTGGGGAGCCTCTTCCAGGCTTCTGTGTGGTCCCTTGAAGTTACGCAACATAGAGCAAGAGGGAATATGTAAATGCGTTGAAGCAATCTCCATGCAAAAGATTCTGACTGAGATGTTCTGTTTAATAAGTATAAAACAGTTGCATTTAAAAATTATAACTCTGATGACTGGTTCCTTTGGAGATGTTTCTTCTAGAAGCCTGGGCTTAACTGGCTCAGTCACATACCTTCAAATCACTGCTTGTTCTTAAAGAAATGTGATGTTCTTCTGTAAGCAATTTTTTGTAGGGGACGTAGTTCGGCACCTTTGTAGAAACAGAGATTCGATCTCATCTTCCAGGATGGAAAAGATCCAGAAATCAAGGTCCTTGTTGGGCTTGATGCAGCAACAACCTAGACTTTAGGAAATGCTTTCTGAGATCAGTGTAAGGAAATCACTTGTCTCCATGGCAGATATGCTGACCCCCAAAGGCAGGGTTGGGAATGGAAGGCAATGCAAGCTCTTATTTTAATCATTCTGGAAAAGGGAGTCACGCGGGGGCAGTCACTGAAAGCCCAAGAAGCCAATTCTTGGACTCTACTGGAGACACAGATTTCCATTTGCTTCGAGGCTAGGGCCAGTGCAACTTTATGAGTGGGCATTTCTAGAAGCAGTTTTAATTTATCTTCTGCGTTCCATTTCTCTTTTGTATCCCCTAAACTTCAGTAAATTCTTCTGAAAAACTTCAGTAAATTCTTCTGAAAAACTTCAGTAAATTCTTCTGAAAAACAAAATGTGTTCCCAGCTATGCGTAGGGAAATTATGGAAGTTCTGCCCCAGGAATCAGAAGGCAAGACCAAGAGACAGCCAGAGTCTTGTTGCGGAAGGTCTAGTGGTAATATCACTACTGGTCACCAGGAGAGGCTTGGGGAGGAACCATCACACTGGTCATGTCACGTGGGCAGCAGCAGCCGCGGCACAGCGGTATGAGGTGGAGGCCAGGGTGGAACAAGAGTGTGTTTCTGAGCGTTTAGGGGACCAAGCTTCTGAAAAGCTCTCAGAAGCTGCTGGGCACACTTGCTGGCAACTACATTGTTGGAACTCAACCCCGCATAACTGGACATTAAAAATGAGAGTTAAAGAGGGGCACCCAAGTGGCTCAGTCAGTTAAGTATCCGACTTCGGCTCAGGTCATGATCTCATGGTTTGTGAGTTCGAGCCCCGCATTGGGCTCTGTGCTGACAGATCAGAGCCTGGAGCCTGCTTCGGATTCTGTGTCTCCCTCTCTCTGCCCCTCCCCTGCTCATGCTCGCTCTCTTTCAATCTCTAGGTCTCAAAAATAAATAAACATTTAAAAAAATTTTTTTTAATGAGGGTTAAAGTAAGCTGACCAGGTGACCTTATTTTGTAGTCTTGGGCAAACAAAGGCCTCGAGCGTTAATATTTCATATGCAAATATGTAAATGGCTGTGCTGGAAAAGAAAAGAAACAGTCGAAGGACAGGCGCCAAAATGTTAACTAGGCAGGTCAGTTCTTGCTGTGGGCTTATTAGAAATGTTTATTTTCTCTTGTATACTTCCCACATTCTTGCAAAATGTGTACCAGAATAGTCAGAACAAATGTTACTTTTTAAAACTTCAAGTGGCCTTCTTTTAGCATGGTTTGTAGATGTCCGAGAGGTTGAAGCTCCCCAGAACTCCTCTGTCATATTCTGTTTGCCTCATACATTGTCCATCGCCTCCTAGAAAGTCTCTGTTTTGTATTCACAGTGACGTCACTTCACTTTCTCGCCTCTTTATCCTCGTTTCAAATATTTTCTTCCACGCTGCCACCCTCACGTTCTTCCAGGAAAACTTACTCCTTCTGTTTTGTTTTTTTTTTTAATATTTATTTTATTTTTGAGAAAGAGAGAGAGAACAATAGCAGGGGAGGTGGAGAGAGAGAGAGGGACAGTGGATCTAAAGCAGCTCTGAGCTGTCAGCAGTGAGCCTGACGCAAGGCTTGAACTCACAAACCGCAAGATCATGATCTGAGCTGAAGTTGGATGATTAATCAACTGAGCCAACCAGCAGCCCTTAAACGTACTTCTTAATAGAGGTCTAAGTTAAAGAAATACAACTTTAACCAGAGCAATCCAGTCCATAGCTGTAAAATGAGGAAGATATTCTGGTTTGTTTGGCCTTTCCCCAAAAGTAAAACACCATTTCATCCACACAGGGGCCTGGATACAATAGATTTTCGTTAAACATCATCATATATACAGCCAGAGTCTTTGAACTTTTTTTTCGGAGGTTTAGACTGCAAGGGGCTTGATGGGCAGCTTGAAGGAGAACTTTCTTTCCTCAGGCCCTCCTGGGTAGGCTGCTTTGTAGCAGCAACACACGCAGACTGACCACAACCAGCTTGCATCTGCAGAGACTGGCTTGGCCCAGAGCACCTGGCCGATTCCTCTGGGACACTGTGCAGAAGGAAACGATTGGTAAGTGTCCAAATCCTAACAGAAATGAATGAGTTCCTCCTTCAGGCTTCCTGTCACAAAGCCAGTATGTGAATAGTAGTGAATGTGGGGAGGTGGCACCGGAAGTAGAGGGAAGGGCCATAACTAGTGAACATCATGTTCCTGAAGCCAATTGTCTACTTCACACCTTGACCAAGGAGAAGGTAATCAAGAACACGCAGCACAGCCCAGACTCCAATGCTTCCCCTTCCCATGCAAATGGCAGCCTTCATCACCAGCCATGGGCTGTTTCTCACCAAACCAGGGCAGCCTCATGTCCTTTCTCAATACTCGACTGCAGGCAGACAGTGCCGGCTGATTGGGGTCATCACAGGAAAGGGCAGTCCCTTGCCATATCCAGCCTAGGGCAAACAGTCTCCCTTATCGGTAATGCGCCGTGAAAGTAAGGTGTCTCAAGATAGTCAGAAACAAGCGCAGGTGGAAGGTACATGATTGCAAGAAGTTGGGCACCAGCCCCCATGTCAGGCTTGGGCAAAGACAGCCCACAGATAGAAAGGGCCGCCACCACCTTTGACAAAGCAGTTTATAAACACCAGTTTGCAGCTAAGAAACCTGGTGTAATCCGCATCACAATCCCGAGAGATGAACAGTATTAGCTTCACTTTATAGCTGAATCAACTGTGGGTAAGCTCATGCCATGATTTCAAGGGCAGAGCTACAAGAGATTTGAACCCAAGTTAGCCTGATTAGAAAACTCAGGCACTTTCAGTGACACTGAATATTCGTTATCTGAAGATACATACACCAAGATGGATCTGGTTCACGGATCAGTCCATCTCGCCCCAAATCACTGTCTTGAAAAGACTGCACTGTCTAGGGCTTGGGCGGAAGAGAAAAGATCACAGGGCTGTTCAGCACACAGAGGTGCAATGCCTCATCGTGAGCAAAGCCTAGAGTTTCATCCTTCGAACAGGAGCTCTTATCTGCACATGGGTAGAATGAGCTTGGTACTGGCCCCTTCAGTCTTACCTTCTCACCACTGTGCAGCTCCTCCCCAGCTGTTCTCTGCTAACCCTCTCTCTTACTCACCAAATACTTCATACGTGAAATCATGGAATGCTGAGCTATAGGCTGTGTGCTACCCTTTTGGTTTCCATTTAAATTTACAGCTTGCCTGTATGAAAAGAGTCCCCGGGCGCTAACTAAGGTGGCGATTATACTGTCCATCAATTAGTTTGCATTTCAGCACAATGTTCATGGCTCCTTTCCACTCCCTCCTAACAAAGGGCCGTTTAACTCAACACGTATACACGCTTGCTTTCTCCCAGGCATTTTTATTGAGTGTGTGTCACCCAGATGTGCCTGCCACAATATGTTAGCTGTATTGGAAAAATTACCAGAAACATACTTATGCCAGAAAATTCCCCTAGCTGAGACCAATGTTTCACTACAATCTCCTTTGTTCACCCTCCCACTGTAGAATGTTGCCATGTTACCTTCCTGTCCACACATCTGCAAGCTAAGGAATAGTGGATAGTTTTCCAGGGAAGATGCTTTTTTGGAATCTTCATTTCTGAATGTAGAAACCCTTTGTATCCTTTTTAGATAATTACGGTGATAAGGAACAAGAAGCTGAAAGTGGTACACACGTTCGGTTGCCAGATAAAGTACAAAATGCCCCGTTAAATGGGGTGCCTGGGAGGCTCAGTCAGCCTTGATTTCTGCTCAGCTCTCGCGGTTCTTGAGTTCGAGTCCCACATCAGGCTCTGCAGTGACAGTGCAGAGCTTGCATGCGATTCTCTCTCTTCCTTTCTCTGCCCCTCCCCTGCTCTCTCTCTGTCTTAAAAAAATAAATAAACTAAAAAAAAAAATTCAAAATGTCCAGTTAGGTTTGAATTGTAGATAAATAATGATGTTTTTAAGTCTATGTCCCAGACAATATTGGGACAACTACTAAAAAATTGTTCCTTGTTTATCTGCAATTCAAATTTATCCAGATGGTCTGTATTTTCAAGGGCAAAATAGTCATAACATTTCTCTTTTTCTTTTCTGAAATATAACCCTAGAAAACAATACAAAAGCTAACCTACAAAGGTTGGAGATTAGAACACTAGCTTAGGTGTATATTCAGTCTCCGAGAAGCGTGTTTACATTAAGGAAGAAGCAATGGGCAAGAGAGCTATTAAACCAGATCGACAACGGTGGGTCAGAGAGGTAGCAAAATAAAGAAGAAACCAGAGCCATCGAAATCAGTGGAAGAGAGAGGTTAGCCAAGAAAGGAGACCTTTCAAGTAGGCAACTCTCAAGAAGAGGCGGTTAGATTTAGCAATAACGCATCCCTGGCAGAATTTTCAGAGAATAATTTTAGAGCAGTGGTAAGGGCAAGGGCTTGGAGTGAAGGGCAGTGTTTCTGCTTCCAGCAATATAACTGATAAAACAGGACAAGCCCTTTTATTTTTTTTTTTAATATTTTTTATTTATTTCTAGGAGAGAGAGAGAGAGAGCGCGTGAGCAGAGGAGGGTCAGAGAGAGAGGGAGTCACAGACTGAAACAGGCTCCAGGCTCTGAGCTGGCTGTCAGCACAGAGCCCGACGCGGGGCTCGAACCCACGAACCGCGAGATCATGACCTGAGCGAAAGTCCTACGCTTAACCGACTAAGCCACCCAGGCGCCCCAGGACAAGCCCTTTTAAATGCAGATCTCACTTGAAAGGAAGGGGAAAATCCTAAGAGCTAAAAACAACTACCCACACCCAACCAAATAAACAAAACAAGAAGCAAACAAAACCAAACAAAAACAACACACCCAGAAAGCAAAACACATGCTGTACCAGTCACCGTGCTGGTGGAATTTTCCCCTTCCAGGCACCTAGAATCACTTGGGGAACAGGTCACAAAACCACCACAAGATGGGGAGCTAGAACTTAGATGCCCACAGAACCCAAGACCTTGGAAAGACTGGAGGCTCCATGAAATGGTGGATTGGGGGAGGGGGGCAAGCAAAAAACAAAAAATATCTACTCACCTACAAAAAGAAGACAATCTGGAAAATGATCCCATCAACCTCAGGTCTTGTTAGGAAAATAAAACTTCCCCACCACCTAGCCAGGAGCAGCCAGACAGAGTCTAGGACAAACATTCCATGGGACATACTTAATACTTTGGAAAGTATTACTTATTTATCTGAAAACAAGTTTAACTAGGTGCCCTGAAGTTTTATTTCCTACATCTTGTCAAATGAGCCATTGTTGCAGGATTTTTTTACCATAATACTCGGGAATTTGTTGTCTCACTACTTCGAAGAACGAAGTATGACCAAAAATGAATAGCAGGCAAAAGTTTATTAGAACATAAGGTTAGAATAGGAGGAAAGCCCTCTTTACAGAGAGGGGCCATTCGAAAGCGAATGTCTGGGGACTCCGGGAGAGGGTCCTTGCTGTATAAAGTCCTAATCAGCCCTCCCCCTTCCCTTCCCCCTTGTTCCTTCTCAGATCTACCCTTATTGGCTTGGTTGCTCTAGATGCTGAGTTGTCCATTCCTGACTGGCTCATTTCCACTGTATGAGGGGTGGTCTAGGGCCATACCTAGGTCTTTTGTCAAATTCCAGAGGAGAAACCTGAAGAGGGAGCAGGTAGGGTCTGAGGAAATTCTCAAGAGGAAATTTATGCCTGAGGAAGTATGCTGTGGGCCGACATTCCCAGATTGTTCCAAAATGCCTATTTTTTCCCTACCCAGGGACCTCAGACGCTAATTTTTCCCTCTCTGGCCTACTGAATCCTGTCTTCTCCTATCACTCAGATCCAGGAAGTACAAAAAATTTAAGGGGAAAAATTTTTTTAATGTAAATATGTATATTTTTAACCCACACCTAAATACAACACAACAATTAATTCCATGGGTCATCAAAGACAAACACGACCTTAAAAGTAGCCAAAGAGAAAGGACCTTTAAGTGTGTGTGTGTGTGTGTGTGAGTGTGTGTTAGAATGACACAAAGAAATTAACATTCCAATGATAGCAGATCTCTCAGAAGTCATGAGAATAAATCCAACAGCCAGATCCAGTTTCCTACCTATCTAAATTGCCACTCGGGAGTGAAGTCAAAGAAAATGTATTTTCTGACAAACAAAAATTTTTGAGTTTACCATGAGTGGACTCTCACTCAAGGAATGAGTACAGAAAGTCTGAAATGAATGGTGGGCAAGGAAATGGATACATGCATAGGTAAATCTAATCAAGTATTGACAGGTAACAGCCATATGTTTATGTCAAATTAGGAAAGTACAAAGACAAGGTAGAACTAAAACATTTTATAACAATAAAAAGTTTACAAGAGATTTTTTTTCCATAAGGGATGACAATGTTATTACATTAAGTTAAGCTTACATATAGAATTTTAAGGGCAACAAATAAGAGAATATAAACCCATGGTAATTAAGATTTTTTTAAAAAGGCTCTCCAAATGTTAAACTTTTGATAATCACAAACTATTAAAAGATGTAACACAAGAGGTACCTGGGTGGCTCAGCTGGTTGAGCATCTGACTCTTGATTTCAGCTCAAGTCTTGATCTTGTGGTTTGTGAGATCAAACCCCTGCTTGGGATTCTCTCTCTCCACCTCTCTGCCCCCCCCTCAAAAAAAAGAAATAAACTTAAAAATTTTTTAAACAAATTTGTACAATATCAATCCTTAGAGAAGATGTTGAGCAATGGGATCTCTAACGTATTAGTGATTGGAGTATAAATTGGTTCAATAATTTGCAGAATAAATGGTAACCTTCAGGAAATCTGACAAGGCACAATCCCTACAATTCAGTAATTCTACTCCTAAATATATACCCTTAAAAACTTTTGCATATGGGGGCACCTGGTGGCTTAGTCGGTTAAGCGTCTGACTTTCGCTCAGGTCATGATCTCACAGTTCGTGGGTTCGAGCCCCGCATCGGGCTCTGTGCTGACTACCAGCTCAGAACCTGGAGCCTGTTTCAGAGTCTGTCACTCCCTCTCTCTCTGACCCTCCCCTGCTCACGCTGTCTCTCTCTCTCTCCTAGAAATAAATAAAACATTAAAAAAAATAAAATAAAAAAATAAAAATAAAAAAACTTTTGCATATGGACACAAGGAGACATGATCATGGCAACATTACCTGAAACAAGAAAAAATTGGCTTGGGGTGACAAGTGAATATCAATAAGGAACTTGCTAAATTGCCTAGTTAGAAACTAACTGAAAAAAAGGGGCTTCTCCCAGTAGGAGGAGTTACACATCCCATGGGCCCCCAAAACTCCAACTGTTAGGTAGCGTATGTGCCTCACAACTACCAACAACTCACGCTTTACCCTCAAACTTCTTGATACCAAAACAGTCTGTCCATCCCAAGTCCTACAAGGGTCTTCTGTTGAGCTCACCAATGGGAGAGCAACAGGATGGGGTCACCCCACTGGTGGGTCCCTTCTGCAGGGTCCCATCCCCAGTGCATCCAAGTGCACATGAGCTCAAGCACACCTCTGGAAAGGATACTAGAAGACCATCTCTGACACTTTGGTGCCAGTGAGCCCCCGGCAGTTTGAACCCAGTAATAATCCTGATATCTGCCCTGACTCCTTGACATAAAAGTTGCAGGAAAACTAAATATCCATTAGCAGGACTGTATGTAAATAAATCATGGAATGTTGTACAATGGAGCATCATCATGGAGGAACTTCACCACCACAATAATGACTGAAAGTATGGCAGAGATAGCAAGTCACAGAAGAATACATTCAGTAGAGTATCATTTGGGCAAAGCTTAAAAGTACAGAAAAAATATGACATAGTGATTAGTCATGCACACATACTTAGTACTGTTATAAAGAATGACATGGGGGTGCCTGACTGGCTCAGTTGGGAGAGCATGAAGTTCTTGATCTCAGGGTTATGGGTTCAAGCCCCATGTTGGGTATAAAGATTATTTACAAAAAATAAAATCTTAAAAAAAAAAACAATATGGAAATGATAATTACTCCAACCCAAATTCAGAACAGTGATTGCAAATTCATTATGTACTGGGAGGAAGTGAGATGTGAGTAGGGATAGATGCCCATGAGCATCAGTGTCATTGATAATGCTCTATTTGTTCAGCTGAGTGTTGAAACATGAGTCTTGACTGCGTTCTTCTGTACACATTGTCTGAAATATTTCATAATGTTTTAAATGAATAATATGAGGTAAGGAAGCAGAGTCAGCACGTATTATTCTTGTAAAGGAGAAAATATGCAAGAACTGAAGACAGTTTCTTAGGCTGGGGAGGGCGGGCCCCTCAGAGGCCACTCAAATGGAATTCAGTAGAAAGAGAGACATTCTCCAGAATGTTCTGAAGTCATTCTATAGCACTGAGATGCTGATAAATGAAATTATATCTTCACTGGCAGAGGGAGGTGAACCACATAATAGTTTTATTTTAATTAAACATGCAAACTTCTGCACAACAAACATTTCTCTTGCCTGTCTTTTTTTTTTTAATAGTTTATTGTCAAATTAGTTTCCACATAACACTCAGTGCTCATCCCCACAAGTGTCCTCCTCCATGCCCATCCCCCCCTCCCCCCACATCCATCAGTCCTCAGTTTTTGTCAGCATTCAAGAGTCTCTCATGGTTTGCTTCTCTCCCTTTCCCCCACCATTTCTGCCCTTCTTCTCCCCCTTGTTCCTCCGTCAAGTTCCTCCTAATCCTCCTATACGTGCAAACATATGATATTTGTCCTTCTCTGCCTGACTTATTTCGCTCAGCATAACACCCTCAAGGTCCATCCATGTTGCTACACATTTGCCTGTCTTTTAATACCTTTAAACACCCCCTACACAAAATATCCCTTGACTTGCACATAAACCACTTTCTAGATGACCTATGCAAATGTACATTTAAGCTGGACTTGCACTGATATTAATTGCATATGCTTCTGGTCTTGTAGAGTAGCTCTGCCTCTAAGTATTTGCCAGTGAATTAATGAATAAATTAAATAACTGAAACCCTCCTAAAGAGTTACTGTGTAAAGAATTAGCTTAAATGGCTCAAATTCATGTTGATGGCAGCCAAATACAATATCCAACATATAAAAATAACAAGTCAAGAGCCATGCGAGGCACTGGGGCTATGAAGACAGGGAAAGTGCTTCCGGAGAAATCATGCCAAACCTGTATCATAACTTGTATTACCTCTTATGGAAATGACTTCCCCATTCTCCTATGTTCTTCGTGAAGACAAATTTTGCTCAATTTCCCTCTTTGTTCCTACTCAGCAAATAGGGATAGATAGAGGTAGAGAAAGGTGACAGTCAAATTAGAGAATGAAATAGAAGCTCTTGGGAGGTCTCCGGCATTTGGGAATCTTTTACATTATATGCATCTCTGTTCATATGGACATCAGAGATTTCACTTTAGCTCTAAGAGCAGCAAATGTTAGCAACAAGGCATTTCTCCGCTTTCTCCAAGTAAAAGGTTCCAATTGTTTTCTTCCTTTCTAATGCCTTACTTAAGTTTTTCCCCCCTTTAAGCAATTAGATTACTTTAGGAGAGAAAATACACAGTTCTGATTTTATTTTAAGATATATATTATTTTTACCTTTTTCAACCATCTAGTAGCTTCTTCCACAGCTGCACCTTATTCTGCATTTTCTGCCACCAAGGGTGAGGTTCAGGAATTTGGTCTATAATCCTAGCCCATTCCACAGAGGCCAGCCAAGAGCTGGAAGGATCTGGAGAGTGGGCTTTTAGAAGAGGCCAGAGTCAAGCACCAACTGTCCTGTCCATAGCCATTCCCTGCTCTTGTCTGGTTGTGTCTGGCACCAACAGAGTGGGAGATGAGGAAGGCAAGCACGTGGGCATAGCTTCCTGCCGGGGCAGGAGCCAGCCCCCAGGCCATGGCCCCAGAGTCTGCTCTGGGAGACTGTGGTTTGTCCAGTTTAACCAGTTCAACCCGAGGGAACCCCGTGCCTCAGCACGTAGGGACTAGAAGGGTGGCAGGACTTCAACAAGCCAGGTGTCTGCTTAGCAGAGCTACCTTGAGTTCAAACTCTTCTGGACCGGGCTCACCATCAATCACCTCTACTATGTCAATGACAAACCTATCATAGAAAAATGTCTTCCTCCTCGGTTGGTTAGTGACCAACACATCTATCCTGGTTAAACCCTCATTAGCGGATCAGCCCAAGTCATAGCTCACCATTCTACCCAGGTGAACATACAGGAACCCTTGTCTTCAGGAATAGGCAGTCTGCTTGGTTTGGTTTGTTTGTTTGTTTATTGTTTTTCTGCTGCAACAAGTCATAGAAGAGTGGGGATCCATCTGCAAGAGGGGAGGGGAAGGAAAATGTGGTTGATATACCCTAAAAATGGGAGCGCTGGATAGTTGAAATACTTATAACTAGAGCATGATCTTCGTGGAGTGAGGCTAATGTGTTTCACAAGCAGGCAGAGCTGTAAAACTTCGAAACTGAGATCCCTGCAATATTTCACATTGCCCATGAAATACTGACAGGAAATACTCCTCTCAGAGAAAACTTGATAAAGTCAAGATAATGTAGTGAGAAATCTAACCACTGAGGAACTGGATTCCTGCCTTCAGCACTGCTTGGTCCATTCATTTATGGCAGTAAATAAACATTATGAAACTTCATGTAAAAACCATTATCTAAAGGGCTGAATATGAGAGGCTTGCACTATAGCCAGGCATGCATTTCTGGCAGAGGAAGCGCAAGTTTGTTCACAATGTCTTTTTTTAGACTACTTTGAGGAAGAATGTCATCATTGGAATACTGCGAACCATAGCAAGTTTCATCTTTTTTTTTCTTTATGGAATGAGAAATGACATCAGTTTACATGTCATCTGAGAAGAAAGGAATTTCTTTTGTTGAAAGGCATCCACATCTCCCTGTCTTGGCAAGGCTTTGTTACTGAAACAGACTTTATTATTGTTAATTGTTTGGCCATTTATGGGATTGGTAGCTAAATAAATCTTTGTCTCACCAACAAGTCTGTGCATTTATACATATTTTATTGACCCAGTAATTTTACCAGTGTTACACACCCATGGCGATCTTACAGAAATGCTGACATTTAAAACCCCATAACTCTCAAGTCAGTAGGAACATACCAGAAGAAGAAAACCTTTAACCCATATGTATAACACCTAAAAGTATCTCAACCTACCCCACGACACCACCCTGACCTGCAAACCTTTTCTTTCGCCTGTGTTTCCTATAATGATAAACATATTCGAGTTACCTTCCAAGCCAACTTCCAAAGAATAATCCTTGGCTGCCCTATCCCTAGCTCCTTTACCCATTTGCTATCTGGGCTGTAGCTTCTAATCTTTTAATCATTCTCAAATATATCCCCAGGGCCACTGCCTCTGATTCAGTCCCTAGACATCTTTCACCTGAATTAATCTCTCAACCAATCTCTCCACTTTGAATCTTCCTGTCTATAATCTACTTTCCATCACTTTGAGGCTATTTAAAATCACTTTGAGGCTCCTCCAACCTTGTATATGAAGTCCAAAAGCCTACAGTGTAGTACCCAAAGCTGTCATGACGTGGGGAAGCTTCTCTCCCTCTAACCATTTCACCAAATTCCTCCATTCACATTCAATATGCCAATCACGGAAAAATGGTGTGGTTCTCAAAAGCACCATGCTCTCTCTCTCCCATCCATAAGCCTTCATATCTTTGCTCTCCTCTGCCGAGAAAACACTTCTTTTCAACTTTCCCACCCATGACTGAAACCTTTACCCATTGAGCTCTTGCTTGTCTCTTACGATTCAACTCTGGCAGTACTTCCAAATGGAAGCCTTCTGTGACACACCTCTGCCCTACACTTGGTTAAGCACCCTCTGTATGCTCTCTGGGTGCTAAGTGCTTGACACTTGTTTGTGGAATGAATCCTTTACCCTAATAAACATTTCTAATTCCATGAAACCTCTAATGTGACCATGATCATTTGCTTGCCATCCCTTCACCATGGTATGTATATGTCCATGTCCACACCTTTGCCCCAGTGTCCACCACCTTGGGAGGTTTTCCTTCTTCTTCAGAAAGATCTCTCTGAACATTTATTTCAACCCTAGGAAATGTTTCTGACCTCTGAATTCATGGCACATTTTGCATATGTATCTCATTTAGCATTTATTTATACACAGTGCCAGTGACATCATTTATATTTTAACTTTTAAGTTTTTTAACATTTTTTTATGGATATACATCTAGTTCTCCTGTCAATTACACTTTAAGCAAGTTAAAAACAGAGACAAAAATATCACTTTATATTCCTTTTCTTTCTCCTTCAAATTCACATAGTTTAGCAACACAGTGTACATAACAGATAATCAATACATATCATTTAATATTTGTTATATGACTAGGACAAAACTAATGAATGAACACAAGACTACATTGTGTGATGAAAATATGTTTCATTTTCAAAAGAATAAATTATTTCAAATGAGATCATAAGCAAAAAGAGAAATTCACGACCGTCAGCATGATTTACTGCAGGCTGGCACGTAAAGTCTTGTGAAGCAGCTCTAAAGGAAACTTCAATTATTGTGCCAACAATGTGAATGCATTCAGCTGTAGGACAAGCCAGATGTCAATCAAAAGTGGAATAAAAACAAGATGTACACTCTCCAAACCAATTTGTATGTATATTTAATCAAAGAGCTCACAGTCCATATGGCAATAGTATAAGCAGAAAAGAAAATTAAAGGAAACATAAAAAGTAACAAAACACTAAATGTCAGAAGTAATTCAAACATATCATTAACACAATAACTGTAAGTGGGTTAAACTTCCCTAGTAACTATTCCCACTCATCATAAACAATATCCAATTAAATATCTCCTAGAAAACATACACACTAAACAACATGACTTTGAAAGACCTGCTCATCCCACAGATATTTCTTTGTAGGATATCTACTCAATACCAACACTGCACTACATGATATAAAGATTAAAGGTTAAGGGACACCTGGGTGGTTCAGTCAGTTAAGCATCCGACTTCAGCTCAGGTCATGATCTCACAGTTCGTGGGTTCAAGCCCTGCGTAGGGCTCTGTGCTGACAGCAAGCTCAGAGCCTGGAGCCTGTTTCAGAGTCTGTGTCTCCCTCTCTCTCTCTGACCCTCCCCTGCTCACACTCTCTCTCTCTCTCAGAAATAAATGAAACATTAAAAAAATTATTTTTAAAAGATTAAATGTTAAAAGATAGACAGGGATATACAAGGCAAATGCAAACAAAAAGGAAGCAAAGGTCACAATACCACCATTTAAGAAGTAGCATTAAAGGCAAGAAACATTAGGTAAAACAATAAATTGTTTCATCTGTGTGTCTCTTACTGAATACAATCTATCAGAATCTTCATTGGAAATGGTAAATATATGTATCTGTCTTACAGAGTTGTAATAACTAAGAAAATTCATTTAAAACACCCATCTCAATACCTGCCACTTGATACATGCTCACCTTCTCCTGCTTTTTTCAAGTATTTGTAATTGTCGTATTAACAAGTTATGCTAGTCACTAATATTCAGGCTCCAGATAATATAACATCAAAGTAAATAAAGGAAAATATTGGAAATACAAGGGCAAATTTATAGAATCATAATAAAAACAGAATGAGTAGGGGCGCCTGGGTGGCTTAGTCGGTTAAGCGTCCGACTTTCGCTTAGGTCATGAGCTCACGTTCGTGGGTTCGAGCCCCACGCCGGGCTCTATGCTGACTGCCAGCTCAGACCCTGGAGCCTGTTTCAGTCTGTGACTCCCTCTCTCTCTGACCCTCCCCTGCTCACGCTGTCTCTCTCTCTCTCTCTCCTAGAAATAATAAATTAAAAAAAAAATTAAAAAAAAAAACAGAATGAGTAGGTTTTATCATATTTCTTTTTGTTCTTGAAGGAACAAGTGACCAGAAAAAAAAAAGTAATAGGATATAAATAATAATGACTGATAATGTATGTTGGGATGTGTGTATATATGTGTGTAGATATAGGCATTTTTGTATATTTTACAGACTCCATGATATACAAAAAATAATTATTTTATTTTCATTATTCTTAGAACATTTACCAAAATTGACCATTTATTAAGTCAAAATAAAAATCACAACTGCCAAAGCAAAAAATAGGTATTCTTTGACATCTGCAAGAAAATGGGAAGTAAATTACAAAATGATGGCAAACAAAACATAACAAAAGCTTGAGAAATTATAATTATTCTTCCAAATAGCTCTCATATCAAAGGGAATATAAAAACTAAAATTATAAAATAATGGAACAATTTTAAATGATGATAGTGGAAACATGGTATAGAAAAACTTGTGGGATGCAGGTAAAACTGTACTCAGAGGTAAACCAACATCTCTAAATGATTCCATTATTCAAAATTAATAATGAACAAGTGACAAATCTTTTTATCTAAAAATATAAACAAAAGAATATAAAAAGAAATACAAGTGTAGGAAAAGCATAGCAAGATTAATAAACCTTGAAGCAGAAAATAATTTTAAAAGCAGGAAATGTAAACAATTTGAAAATGGACTTAATATCTTCTTTCCCTAAGAATAAAAATAAACCCAGGGCACCTGGGTGGCCAAGTTGGTTGAGCATCTGACTCTTGATTTCAGCTCAGGTCATGATCTCCATGTTCATGAGTTCAAGCCCTGTGTTGGGCTCTGTGCTGATAGTACAGAGCCTGCTTGGAATTCTCTCTCTCTCCTCTCTTTCTGACCCTCACCTGCTCATGCTTGCTCTCTCCCTCTCTTTCAAAATAAATAAATAAACTTTAAAAAAAGAAGATTAAAATTAAGCCCATGATAAGAGTATGAAAACAAAACCGATAATATTCATGAATAAAAATTAGAGTGGATATAAAAATACAGATATATATAGATGGCTTTCTCTATATAAATGCAAACTTATAAATAAACACTATACACACACACACACACAAATATGTATATTTGTATGGAGAGAGAGATCTATATCTCTCACAAAGCATACCATATACCTGGCCTAATAATTTTGAAGATGTCAATGATATAGAGGTAAATTTCTCTTGGAAAATAATCATTAAAATTAACTGAATAAGATAATCATTAAAATTAACTGAATAAGATAATCATTAAAATTAATTTGTCCAGGGAAACTGGAGAAATTAAAGAAGCGAGGAAATGTCCAAAAATTCTTTTTTAAGACGTTGTTCCATTATTACACATAACTAATTTTAAGGAAAAAATAATTCCCACACAATAACAATATCATCATCATCATCATCTTTATCCCCATTGTCTTAGCAACAGACACACTTATTTAATACTCATGACCAGCCAAGAGTTGTAATGGGGCTTTGCCTGTATAATCTCATTTAATCTCACAAAACCTATCTATAATCAATGCTTGTGTTTACATTTTGTAGGTAACGAAACACATGCTTAGACCAGTTAAATAACTTTCCCAAGGTCATGAAACCTGCAGGTGAACAAGCCAGGGTCTGAACGGAGGTGTGTATATGTCCCCAAAGCCCATGGGCTCAGTGACCACACTTCATTGCCTTGTTTGCATAAACAGTTTCAAGAACACAGAAAAAGGTGAACACCCTCCAGATTAATTTTGTGAACCCTCATAAACCTTACAGGAAAGCTGATGAAGCAGGCAAATAACACAAAAAAGGAAAAGTATAGGCAAATAAGCAAGTAAATAATAAAAAAGGAAAAATACAATGATGGTAGTGACGGTGATACTTATGAATTCTTAACTAAAAGAGGAACAAATCAAGGCCTACAAATTCAAAAAAGGAAGAAAGAACCATAAACAAGAAATGTCTGATATGATTTAATAATCTATTACAACAATAGATCAAGTAGATCTTATGCACCTATACAAATGTTTAAAAGACATTTGTGAGGGGCATCTGGGTGGCTCAGTCAGTTAAGCGTTCAACTTCATCTCAGGTCATGGTATCACAGTCCATGGGTTCGAGCCCCACACTGGGTTCTGTGCCGTTGGCTCAGAGTCTGGACTGGAGCCTGCTTTGGATGCTCTGTCTCCCTCTCTCTCTCTGCCCCTCCCCTGCTTGTGCTCTCTCTGTCTCATAAATAAATAGACATGATTTTTTAAATAAAAATTAAATAAAATACATTTTTGAAATTCAGCATCCATTCCTGGTTTTTGCTAATTCAAGGTGAATCAGAAATAGAAGAGTACTTCTATCATATGGTAAAGAAGTTCTATCTGAAACTAATAGTCAAGTGTAATAGATAATAAAATATGACCTCTTTTTATTAGGGACAATACAAGAATACAATGACAGAATATTGCGGATCAATACAATGAGAACAGAAAAAGAGAAAAAGAGGGAGATATATAAGTATTGGCGGAAAATTAACTGTGTTCAGATGCCTTTGCTTTGGAAAGTGAAGAAAGATAAGTCCATCACCTTTGGGAATTCCATAATCCAGGTGGTAAATGGTAATAAGTGCTTTAAATATTTTGAATTGAAGTAGAGCATAATCTTTTTTTGGTTATGAAGTTCAATTTTTTTGAACATCAAAAACTTCTTTAACATTCACAAATTTTAATGTGATGATTTTGCATTTTTACCATTTGCTGATTCAGAGAAAATATTATGATTGAAACCTACTATGAGTTTAGTAATTTTTTAAAAGGACATCGTAATTCATTAATTCACTCTACCGTGTGTGTGTGTGTGTGTGTGTGTGTGTGTGACTTTACACACCCTTTGCAATAACTCCATCTCCCTCCCACTCACAAGAGTTCATGGCCCAGGGGCAGGGAACAACTGCTGGAGACATCTTCAGAAATCAGGAAAACAAGAATCTGAGTGCGAGAGTATGGCCCGAAGGAGATGGTCGCTTGATCTGACACGTCTGCAAGCTACTCAGGCGTGGCTTCGTGACTCACCATTTTACAAAAGCTGTGAAAGGTACTTGATAAGTGTGTGAAGTTCAGTTCCTATATTTACATAGTAGGTTAGAAGGACTCTGATTCACCCACGTAATTTCTAATTAGGAAAGATCAGATAGGGAAAACCAAGTTGTCAAATTTTAATAGAGAAAGATACATCCTACATACTATACAGAACAAATTAAAATCACAAGGCAAGAGAAGAGGGTGCAGAGACTTAGAGTCAGAGATTTACTCTTTAAGAAAGCAGGACACAGGTTCGTAAACGTTTTTCCACTACCTCCCAATGTAGTGTCGTATGTACAAGCGTAAAGATTTACAAATAAAATAGCAAATAATAGCAATTAAAAGGAAAGCAACAACTTATTGAAAGAGAATTCATCCATTAAAAGCTTTTCCATTCAAAATGGATTTCTGCCAGAAATTGGTTCTTCATTCCTCCCTGTAGTATGCATTCTTGATAGCTGCTTTCAGAACATTGCCAACACTATTACACACTTGCTTTATAGGGCTTTCAAGTTGCTCTGCAGTTTCCCTCTGGCCAAAATCTTCACAAAAACTACTGGGGGAATAAGAAGCATAGACAAGTCGCCTCCCAGGCTTGGAATCCATTGCCTGAGCAGTTTCTATCCAAATTTCTATCGCTCCATTACAGTTAGAATGGATAGTGATCTCAGCTAATTACTTTATCACTGAGTTCAGCAGACTGTAGAAGGATGAATCGGTGACCCTGCATTCAACTTGTACCATTTGTCACCACTCACACTGACTTTTTTTTTTTACCCAGGTAGACCTAGAAAGAAGTCAACAAGTCCATCTCCGGCCCTTACTAATCAGGAGAAAATTTACCTTGCCTTTCTGAACCTCGGTCTCCTGATCAGTAATAGAGAAAACACATGATCGTGTGGAATTACCACAGTAATAAGGTTAAAGTACCTGATTCACATCAGGCGTTGCCTTGGGAAGGTTTCGCACTTCTCTCTTGCTGTGATGTGCCCTATGTTCCCAATTTTAGGGATTAGACCATGTCCTTCAATGTGTGTCTAACTCTGGTTTTAAGGCTTTGAAATAAATCTTGATATTTGAGGCTGCCTGGGGAAAGCATATTATCAGCTCTTTCAAGACTCGGAACAACATGAACTTCCCTTCCATAGTCTCTTCTTTACTGTGCCAACAGTTGGAACACGTGCCTTCAATTCAAAGCGTATTAAGGAAAGTATTGCCAAGCTGCTCTGTAATTGTTCTCAGACACATGCCTTATTTCAAATAAATGGGAAGATTCTTAAAAATAAAGAGAAATGCTTTCTACTCCTTTGGTCCTTAACAATGAAGCCCAGGTTACTTCTCCAAACAGAGTGGCACTCAAGAGATACTTGTTAGCTCACTCTCACTATTACGAAACAAACCAGGAAAATTTTCAAAAGTAAATGTAAAAAAATAAAGTAAAATAAAAATTAATAAATATGAGTCTATGTCATTTATCAAACACATTTTAAATGTCCCTTAAAGATAACACCATTACAATGAACCTTTAATTCATCAGGAAATTCAGATGGTTAAATAGTGAGAAGAAATTTCTACAAACAATCTTTGTCTTAAAGCTGGGGGCCGCGCTGGGCGGCTCAGTCGGGTAAGCGGCGGACTTCGGCTCTGGTCATGATCTCGCAGTTTGTGAGTTTGAGCCTCGCGTCGGGCTCTGTGCTGACAGCTCAGAGCCTGAAGCCTGCTTTGGATTCTGTGTCTCCTCTCTCTCTGCCCTTCTCAGCTCACTCTCTGCCTCTCAAAAATAAATAAATGTTTAAAAAATTTTGTAAAAGCTGCAGAATATTTTAAAGATTTGATTCAAGTGAATTGGCCATATCTAGGACCGGGTCCTATAGACCAGTTAGCTGTTATTCAAATATCCAGGGGCAGGTACTGGGTTTACTCTAGCAAACATACTTCTGCAAAAATCAGCCTTTGTGTTGTCTTTATCAACTGAGAAAAACAGAAGTCAGAAGGTCACAGACTTGAGACCAGAAAGAAAATTAAGGAGATTAGGTGGTCCAGCCTTCCACCTTCAGGGAAGTAGTGTTATTATTCCCATTTCACTGATGAAACAAGGAAGATCCTGAGTGTTTTGATCATTTTTCCAAGGTGAATGTTGATGGGGGGCAGGGGCAAAGTTCTGGTGGTGACGAGGCTGAAGTTCCCTGATCTTTGAGGCGGGCACTCCTTTTGCCACATCATATGTAAGTTTAATAAATACCTCAAACCTTTAGACTTGGGATTAACACCCATCCTAGCCTCTTCCCTGCCCTACTCAGGAGCAGTGGTTTCCCTCCTGTGCCACCAAAGGCTCCGTGTTCATCCCAGGGATGAACTGGGCTCCCCGTGCAGTTTCTCTCTTGCAGATTCTAGCTCTGGACCATCATGGCCCATCCTCTCTTCTCCCAAATGCCCTGCTGCTGGTAACTTATTGAGGACAGTGACTGTGTCATAGTCACAGAACCATCCCAGTGTCCATCACAATACCAGGTACTTCATAATTTTCAATGAGTGATGAGTGCCTCAATGGCGCTGAGTTGCCAGGAAGAGTAGTTTGATCACTGAACTTGGTAAAAGAACCATCTGCCATAATTCTCATCTTCTTTACCATCACGGAGTTTCCTAATTAGGCCCTTTTCAGTTCCCTGGGAGTGCCGTAACCTTCAACTTGAGTCTTGGACAGACTTAGGCATCACAAGCATGAGGCTTGGCAGTTTGACTGAGTTACCACTCCAATTCAATAAAAGCTGCTTTCAGCTCAGAACTCTAACTGTAGGCAGACCTAGACCATCATTTGCTCATTGAGCCCTTTCTTTGGGCTCAACTCCTGCATTTCTAAATGAAGAGATTATTTACTCCCACAGCTGGTGAGATCATGGCAACCTGATGAAGAAATATTCTCCCAAACAGAGCACCATCCTCTACATCTTCCATGTGAATTCATACTACTATGAAATCATTCACTTTTCCTAGTCTGCAGGTTTCCACACACATACCTAGTTTTATTATCAATAAAGGGAAGCATAAAATATGCATTTTTTTCCTAGGGGTGAAATTATCATAAGTCACTATAAGCCACCATGCGCACATTGAGCATTCATTTCTGATTTCGTTTTTCTTTTCTAATATGGTCTTAAGTTAAAATGCAGACACTAGCCTAGGACCTGGGGGGTAATGTGAGTATCAGGAGAGAACAGAGTCTAATAAAGTAAGGAGAAATTGAACGTTCCACCCTACTGCTGATCACTCTTCAACAGTGTTACGTTAAGCACACACCGAGATCATCACTGGTCTGACCCAGATTTGGGAGCCAGTCTTAGCGGAGCGTCTCACCAACCCAGATTCTCACGGTGCAGCCTTACCTATTTTGCCCTCCCTTCTTCCAGGCCAGGGAGAAACTGCATCCCAAAGGTCTGAGCAAGAGCCGTACGTGTCATCCTTAAAGTAATAGGTAACACAAGCAGTAGTGCTCACAGGGGACACTGCAGCTGCCAAAATTAGAGGCAGCTGCTGCAACTCAGTAGTGAGAAAGATTGGCAGCATGAATTCGGAGATCCCATCTGTGAGATAACAAGATTCTGATGCTTGGCTGAGCAGAGGGAAGTCTGAAAAGTACAAGGAACAGGAAGGGGTTGCAGAGTGCCAACGCACTCAAGTCCAGAGAGGGCTGGGACCACCGAGGACAGAGCTTAGTAGCCAAAAGAACTAACCCAAGCTCTGAAATCATAGCATTCCCATGGCGGCCAAAGGCCCTCGGCTGCCAAATCCTCTCCACTCTGAGAAGATGGACATCTGTGAGGTATATATTTATTCTCAAAAATTTGCAAAGGTTTTAATATACCTCCCTCCCTGGTCAAATGCAACATGCACCACAAAAGCAGAAAAACAAGGGAGCATATTAAAAACCAATCAGTGAAACGTATATGGGTTCTCATGTCAAATTCTGAGTCTACCACCTGTTAATTATTTGACCTCGAACAAGTGATTGAACTTCGCTGAGCCCCAATTCCCTTATCTGCAAAACAGCCATTTTCTGAGGAGGAAATGAGGCAAGATGCACACAGCACCTGACACATGCTAAACACTAATACAGTGGCTATTGTTATGGTTTGCTGTTGGCATAGTGCTTGGCACACGGTAGGTGCTCAATAAATTCTAATGGAATCCTATCATCAGGATTCATAGTAGCACAACTAAAAACTGGGACGGAAGATAAGTGACTGGGGGGATGGGGTCTGGAAAGTAGCCCCCAGGAGAGAGGAGCTGAGACTAAATTGATCACAAGAAATATGATCACAAGAAATAAAAATAACCTCTTCCCTGCAACACTCTCCCCTACTCCAGAGCTCTCTCTCTTTCCACATAGAGATGGCATTGAAAAGACTCTTGTCTTAATAAAGCAAAGAATTATCCTCAGTTGAAGCCCAAATTAAAAGAGTAGAATATAGGGTTGTCTCCATCAGACTGGACTCTAAACACAAAGAGGATTTCACTTCAATCTTCACAATTGGAGATGTCTTTTATTTCTCCTTGGACTCAAATCTTAATAAACAAAAGACACTTCTCCACCCATTTCTCTCATCACCACCCCCACCCTCACAAAACAACTTTGTCTCCCTGTGACATCAGCACAACACACCCCATTGTGTGCCCTAACCAGCCCCACTTTCCCATACTGCTCAGTAAGAAGGAACAAGGCTGACAAGAGAGCTGCGTGTCAAGGGGAAGAAGGGCACATGGCTGGCTACACACGTCAGCCAACCATTAACGAACAATGTTGATAGTTCAAACCACTGAAACCCATGATACACACACACGCACACACATACACATGCATACACACCAGCATGTAGCCTTTGAGAGAATACTTTACACATTAATGACTGAACTTATTTATCTTTCTTAAACTTGACCCTTCCCTCCTCCTGTCCCTCAGGAAAGCTGCTATTTCCAAAGACAGATTTTCAAAGACAAAGGCAAATGGTGGACACCTACTTTCTCAGAAAAGTCAAGAGACATTATAGCAAGCAGCTCCAAGGATGAGAAAAACTACAGCAGCACATGATACAACAAATTAATGCTTTTCATAGCGTCTAGCAACCTTCATCCTGAATGTGTATAATTAAAATAAGAACCTGGTGTTACTTTGCCATGTGGTCAAGCATAGTTTTACTGAGAGCAGATCACATGAACTGAGTGCTTTGTAAACTGCAGAAAGCGGGGAAGGGGACTGGGAGAAGCCAGAGGGAGAAGGTCCTAGAAGCGCTGAGTCAGAGCTCAGCTATTTGGGGGATTTCACTCTTCTCCCTGGGGCTTAGTACAGCAGAAAAGACAACCAGTTCTGACCCCGGATGATAAACAAGGGAAAGAACCCAAAACTCCACAGAATTTTGACAGATTAAAGCAACCCTAAAAAGAACTACCTTAAAGAGCTGTAAAGTTCAAAATAAAGGCAATATTAATAGAAGTGTGAGGGCAAGTAAAGCCATGACTTGGCCAACAGCCCTCCCTAAACAGAGCCCACCTTCTCCAGCCACCCTCAATCCTCCTTTGCATTTGGCTGATGTTGAAGGAGGTAAACATTCCCTGTGTGTCCCCAAATGATGGTAAGGGCAGGGTCTTTAGGCCCTTAGGTCCTTTGGGGCTGGAAAGAAACTGGTTAATGAAAATCCGCATGGGGGTTAGGAGAATTGACTATGGTCCCTGAGGTATCTTAAGAATCCTTAGTAATTGGAAAACACACCCTGTATTTAAGGTGCAGTGGGAGCTGGGAAGTAGTGGTGTGTGAAATACGGCTCCTGACCACAGGGAGATTATAATCGCATTAGAAAAACAAGTCATGTGAAATAATGAGAGGATTAGAAATAAGATGAAGACAGTTTGGCTCTGTGGCTCATTGATAAAAAGAAAGCAATTAGAATAGCAGAGGGAAGAGTGGTTTCTCTGCCGTCCCGGGAGAGGGCATTGCTAGCACCCTCACCCCTGTTATTTTAGAAGAAGCCTGGGTGGCTTAGTCGGTTAAGCGTCCGACTTTCGCTTAGGTCATGATCTCGCGGTTCGTGGGTTCGAGCCCCGCGTCGGGCTCTGTGCTGACAGCCAGTTCAGAGCCTGGAGCCTGTTTCAGAGTCTGTGACTCCCTCTCTCTCTGACCCTCCCCTGCTCACGCTGTCTCTCTCTCTCTCCTAGAAATAAATAAAAATATTTAAAAAAAGAAGAAGAAGAAGAAGAAGATTCCTCCAGATGGAGGATGTGGATGGGATGGAGTGGCCCTTGGCCCCCTGCCCACACGGAGCAGGCACACAACCTGGGCTCACCCAGCCAGACACTCCCACCTTTTTCTGGATGGAGACGTGGCGAAACAAAGATCCGGGACGATTAGGTTCACTCACGGTTGCCTATGGTAATGCTCTGCGATGGCTGTGACATCCTCATCTTACTTCCTTCTGCCCACGACAGTTTCGGCTTCCTGTTTCTGAGCCGCTGGACTTGCCTCGGCTCCAAGCTGTTGGCTGGTTCTCCAGCCTCCTGCTCACTCTCTGCTGCTCTGACTGTGGCTCCTTAAGCTGGTTTCTGTTGCTTTGACCAAAAATATGGAGTCCTATGGCCATCCTACTTGAAGGAAATTCCCTTGTTTCTACTGTACTATCATTAGCTTTTAAAAAACGAGAACTATGCTTCTTCATCTTTCCTAGCCCTGGAGCTCTGGGCACTGATAGCTCCTTAGAAACACTATTATTAATTGAAAAAAAAAAAATTAAGGCATTGAATGATGAGTATTCTTTTCTGTGGGTTTGTTCCAGCACTGTGTGCAGGTAGTAGATGCTCACTTTGGTATTGTAGAAAGAACTCTGCCTTTGGAGTCAAATTATATTCTACTTCTTACCTGGAGTTCCTCAGGCTGCTCAGACAAGTCATGTACCCTCCCTGAACCTTTGCTTCCTCATTCGCAAACAGGGACAATAATTCTTAACTCATTGGGCTGTTGTGAAAATTAAATCCGTAAGAGTTGACTCTTACTTCTTTCATACCATATGTAAAGATGGCTTCAAAAGGGATCACAGAGCTAAGTGTGAGGGCTAAAACTATAAAACTCTTAGAAGGAACATGTAAATACCTCTTCGTGACCTTGGGTTAAGCGATGGATTATAGAGGTGATAAAGAAAGTACGAGCAATAAAAGAAAGAAGCAGATAAATTAGACTCCAACAAAATGAAGACCTTTCGTAGATCAAAGGGCAGCAACAACAAAAAAAAATGAAAAGATAAGCCACAGAATGCAATAATACATTTGCAAATCACATATCTGATAAGAATATTCTGGGGTGTCTGAGAAGAATGAGAGTGTCTGCTAATAACATTTTCTAGGATGATGAAAATGTCCTAAAAATGATATGGTGGTGATGCTTGCACAATCTGTGTATATCCTAAAAACCACTACGTTGTACACTTTAAATGGTGTATAAATGATATCTCAGTAAAGTTCCTAAAACTTCACTGAGACAGTGCTACAATGTCTAGTCTAACCACCATTGCATACAAATATTCCTGGACCGAGGGCTCAAAATATTCTAGATTGTGTGGTTTTATTTACGATGATTGATTAGGCAAAAAGTGCTGGAGAGAATGACTAATGGAAGGTGCTTCAGGCTGAGTACAAGAATTCCTCCAAAGCCACTGGGCTGAGACATTCTTGTATAAGAATCCTCCAGATGTCTCACAGGGATGTACACTGTGTTCGCACGTGTCTCACCTGTGTTTGAACTTGTCACCACTGTATCCAGTGCCCCCAGTGGTTCTGTCCTCCTTGACCTTTGTCCCTTCAGTCACAATGCACTTGAAATGCTGAGGAAGTGTTCCTTCTCCCCTCTTACGAGTTGGATTCTATTTTGTGGCCTCACCTTTCAGCGCTTTTGTCTTACTGCTGACTTAATGAAGAATGAATTTACAGAAATTGAATTCTTGATATCCAAATGATGCATATCAAGTCAAGGGTTTGTTTGCTTTTTTGTTTTCTTGTGGTTCATTAGTCTGTTTTTCATAAGGGCAGCAAAAAGACTAAGACAGTATGCATCAGAATTAGAACAGTGAGCATCTTGGTATATTTTGTGGTCTTTTCCAAAAATCATTATTAAAAACACACTATAAATAGAAAATCATTGCACACTTAAAATGCTATAAATTAGTCCCAAGATGGTTTATGAAGAGAATTATCTCCAAAGTCAAAATGCCCCCCAAAGGAGTGTGTGTGTCTGTGTATGTGTGAGAGAGACAGAGAGACAAAGAGTCAGATTTATGTACATTTGGCCTTTGTTGTGATGGTCCCTGTGTGATTAGGAAGACACACATCTTTGTCAATTTCAGGTCAAGGCAGTAAGCAAATGTCCGTTCCAGTTTGCAGATTTAACATGTTTATTTGCACCAGGGTTCATTCATCTTGTGACCTTTCCTTGGCACCTTCCCATTGGATTCTTACAGGCAAAGGAAACCTGAGAGATTGGTATCACGAAGCCACCACCCCTACATTTACAGTCTTGCAAAGAAAATCCTAGTCTAGACAATAATTAAAGTCAGAAACGTAACTTAATTAAAGCACATCTTTCCCAAGCCCCGAGGGCCATTCCTCAGCACTCGCATACAGCAGTCTACTATTTATGTAGACGGTTGTGGGGGTACGCATGGAGGTATCCCCTCAGGCTCGGTCTTCTCTTCCCATCTCTTAGAAGGAATGTGAGAAAGAACCGGAGTCAGGGATGGCTGGCTTATTTGGGTGTGGAGATGAAAATGGAATGTTTTCCTAAATACGTCCTGACAAATGTCAAGACTCACAGTAGCGTAATTAACACATCAAGAAAACAGAAACCGAATTTGATCAGTCAGAAGCCTTGTAAACCCTTCAGACAGACTATGTTCCAGAAATCACAAAACCAGCAACGTGAGGGGCTTGAATGGCCTTTAGATAGATTTTAATCAGCCTATAAAGTATTATTTTAAAATTACAGTTAGCATTTAAAATGGGGAGATTTTACCAAAAAATCAGCTTTCTAGCTTCTTTTAAATACTTTTCCAAAATACACACAGAGCCAGCTCTTTCGGGCAACAATGGCTGGGGCTAAGTAACGGCTACATCCTTCAGGCATTCAGCAGGACACACGGTCTCCAGTCCACCCGCATCCTTGTGAATCCGTGCCTCTGCCACAATGCGGTCCAGTGACAGTCCCATTTATCATCATGCGATTGCCTTTGTTTTTCTCACTCCTCGCAGCTTCCATTTTTTATATCACCTATATGGCCTTCGCAGCCTTGTGGGTTTGAGACCTCACCCCCCTCCCTCCCACTCTCTCCCACTTCCCCTGCCCTATGCCTTATCAAAGTTATTCCTTTATCTAGAATTCTCCTTTCCTTTAGGTTCACTGGTGCTTTGTTTAGAAAACAGATCCTGGTTCAATCCTGGAATTACCTGAAAGGCACTATAAGCTTCTAAGAGAAGAAGAGAATGATATGGTATCGAAAAACAACTGCATTTGGAGGCAGTAAACTCAGACTCAAGTCTCAATAATAACTCAATAATAAATGTGGGTCTGGATACCACCTCCTTGAATTTCCAGTTTGAGATCCTAAACAACCTTTCTGAAGCTCTTTATCTGGATTCTGTGTCTCCCTCTCTCTCTTCCCTTCCCCCAATGACACTTTGTCTCTCTCTGTCTCAAAAATAAACATTAAAAATATTTTTTAAGCCATTCCAATTTACACTCCCACCATCAGACTATGAGACAGACTACCTCGTAGCAACCCATTTCAAATCCAATCAAAGTATTACAACTATGCAGATAAAGACAAAAAAGAGCGTGGCATATAAATCACAGAGGCAGGTGACAGTCCTGATGTAGGATATCCAGAAGCCAGGATAGAAGAGGAAGCCCCGAACGTTTGGTAGAAATGAAATAGAGAGGCATGTAATCATTTTTTCCTTGAGAATTTGGCCTAAATCTAACTCCTTCATAATTCATTGAAAATACGTAACTGCAGCTAAATGAAAATAGGAAAACTGATTAACACATTCAACTTCTTACCTCCTTGTATTCCACCAACTAAGTCCAGTCACTTACTGTGCAGATAGATACCTGCCTCTCTTAGAAATGCTAAAAATGGCAGTGAATCCACAGAAACAACACAGGTACTTCCTTGTGATGGGGTCAGACTAGGTAGGACTCCTGAAATCAGGCCTGGATGACAGGAAATAGAACAGCCCTACGTTTTGCCAATCAAAGTACAGGATAGTGTTTTAGATAAAAGTTTGAAGCCAGTGAAATAGGAAAATTTTACTCATTTGGTGAATAAACAAAATGCTGTGCAATAGCAAACTCAAATCAATGCTCTTTCAATAATCAGCACTGGCAGGTTCTCTGTTCTAAGCATTCTTCCCAGTGAACAAATCCCAGCGTCTGGGATAAATTGCAGCATGTGCTGGAATGGCAGCAGCAGCAAGATCACAAAGAGACTGGTGGTGTCTCATGCAAAGAGCTGATAAGGAATGTCTAATTGATGGTTCTGAAGTACTTTCAAGGTATAAATCCAATAACATTAAGTAGCATCATCACTCAGTTAAAGCAAATAAGAATTAACAGCCTGTTTTTCTTCCTTCAAACACAGGGTATCACACTAAAACAATAAACTACACTAACACTACATGTGTAATATGTTTTCTGTTAAATGTATATTTTTATATATATACCATGATTTATGTGTAAATTAAAAGTTCAGTTCTATGTCTTTTGCATTATAATTCAGCTGATCTTGGCTGTTCTTCCCATCTGTTACTAGTTATGGATCATATCATAATCACTACTTTCTAACCAAAAGCATCAAGCTTGCCATTGAGACTACTAAACAACATGATTCTTACAAATGGTGTTATCTTTGCCATGTGTCTAAAAATTTTTTTTAATGTTTTATTTATTTCTGAGAGAAAGAGAGAGACAGTGTGAGCAAGCGAGGGTCAGAAAGAGAGGGAGACACAGGATCTGAAGCAGGCTCCATCTGGCTGTTAGCACAGAGCCCGATGCGGGGCTCGAACCCATAAACTGTGAGATCATGACCTGAGCCGAAGTCGGATGCTTAACCGACTGAGCCACCCAGGCGCCCCGTCATTTGTTTTAGTAGGAACATTTCAGAGTCTAATTATTAACGGTGCTGCTCCATTGTGTCTCTTTTCCTTTGGTTCTTACTCTCTCCTGGGACTTTGAAAATTCTGATGACTTCTAAATCATTTCACTAACTCAGACCTCTTTTCTATACAACAAGCATGTGCTTCTAAATACTAATCAGTCATTTCTACCTAATGTGCCACAGACGGCGTAGCCTCACATACCCAAAGCCCGCCTCTCAACTTTCCTCTACTCCCACTGCAAACTGCTTCTTTTATCTCTTTGGTAATGATGTCGCCAGCCTGAGTAACTGAAGCTCCAAAGGTCAGCCACCTCCGTTTCTTTTCTTGTCTCCTTTTCCCCTTCCACATCCTATCTATGCTGTTCCAGCTTACTGTCGCCATACCATGACGTCGGTTTGTATCCTCCTCACTTCCTGATGATCACGTAGCTTACTAACTGCTACCATCCCCAGGCTTTCTTCTACCTACACCTTGACAGGGCTGCCAACAAGCTGTTTCAGAAATGATGATAAAATCACATCACTGTTCTTAAAGCCTTTGCTGACTTCCCACAGCCAAAGGTACAGAACTGTTCCTGGACAAAGATGTATTTGTCAAAGCAAGAGAATAAAATAGCATTTAATATTGTGTAACTTGATTCACAACTTTAAAATATTTGACTTGTGACCTGTGAACCTCTATTTGTAAATGGGTAAGTTTAACCTGACCCAGAGGTACCCAGTGACTATGGTTTCTTCCTCCCCTTAGCATTTTTCAACATAACAGATGTATTGGGATATAATTCACATAAAAGTATAAAATTATCTTTTGGAAAGAAGTAGCAAAATTCAATAGTTGTTAGTATATTTGCAGAGATGTGCAACCATCACCAGTATCTAATTCCAGAATATCTTATTACCCCAAAAAGGAATGTCATGCTAATTACCAATCACTTCCCAGTCTCTTTTTCCTAGTCCCTGGCAGCCATGAGTCAACTGCTAGTCAAATGGATTTGTCTATTTTGGATATTTCACATAAAATGGAATCATATAAAATGTGGCCTTTGGTGTCTATCTTTTTCATGAACAATAACGTTTCATGGTTCATCCATATTGTAGTATGTATCAGAACTTAATTCCTTATGACAGCTGGGTAAGATTCCACTGTATGGATATACCACATTTTGTTTATCCATTTATCAGTTGACAGACATTTGGGTTCTTTTCGCTTCTTGGTAGTTATGCATAATGCTGCTAGGAACATTCAGGTACACATTTTTGTGTGGACATATGTTTATGATTCTCTTGGGTGTATACTTAGGAGAGGGATTTCTGGATTCAATGGGAAATCTATGTGTACCATTTTAAGAAATGGCCAAATCATTCCTAAAATGGCTGTAACATTTTATATTCCTAGCAGCAATATATCAAAGTTCTAATTTCTCCACATCTTTGCCAACATTTATTAGTGGTTTTTTTTTTTAATTATAGCCATCCTAGTGGGCATGAAGTAGTATCTCATTTGGTTTTGATTTATGTTTACCCTAATGACTAATAATGCTGAGCATAGTTTCATGTGCTTATTAGCTGTTTGCTTATTTTCTTAGGAGAAATAACTTCAAATCCTTTGCCCATTTTTAAAATGAGTTATTTTTCTTCTTATGGATGAGTAGTAGCGGCTCTTTATACATTCTGGTTGGATAATATTCCATGGTATAGAATACAAATTCTTCTCAGATTTGTAAATATGTTCTACCATTGTGTGGGTTTTCTTCTTCACTTTTTTGTGTAATGCCCTTTGAAGCACAAAAGCTTTTAATTTTTATGAAGTCCCATTTAGCTGTTTTTTCTTTTGTTGCTTGGTTTTGGTGTCATATCTGAGAAAACTACCTAATCCCAAATCATGAAGATTTACTCCTATACTTTCCTCTTAGGCTTTTATAGTTTTACCTCTTACAGTTAGGTCTGTGATCCATTTTGAGTTAATTTTTGTATAAAGTGTGAGGTAGGTGTCCAACTTCATTCTTTTGCTGTGGATTTCCATCTGTCCCAGAGCCATTATGTTGAAAAGACTATTTTTCATCTCCACCAAAATTGTGTTACCACCTTTTTCAAAAGTCAACTGACCATAAATGTAATGGTTTATCTCTCAATTCTATTCCATTGATCTTTATGTCTAGTTTTATGCTAATGATACACTCTTTTTATAATGGTTCCTTTGCAATGATTTTAAATTCAAGAATTGTAAGTTACAACTTTGCTTTTCTTTTTAAGATTATTCTTGCTATCCTGGGTCACTTGCATATTCATATAAATCCTAATATTATCTGTCAGCTTCTGAAAAAAATCAGCTTGAATTTTGATAAGGATACTGAATCTATAGATCAATTTGGAATAGTTTTGGTATCTTAATAATATTAAGTCTTCTAATATGCATACAGGAGATGTATTTCTATTTATTTAAGTCCTTTTTAATTTCATGCAGCAGTAGTTTTCAGGGTTCAAGTCTTGCACTTTTTTTGTTGAATTTCTTCCTAAATATTATATCCTTCTGGATGCTATCTTAAACAGCATTTTTTCTTACTTTCATTTTTGAATTGTTCGTTGCTGTTTTATACACATATGATTGATTTGTGTATATTGATCTTGTATCCTGTGACTCTGCTACATTTATTAGGTCTGTTTTTAGTGGATTCTTTAGGATGCTTTCTGTACAAAATCATGCCAACAAATAGAGATAATTTTACGTCTTTATTGCAATCTGAGCATCTTTTATTTCTTTTCTTGTCTAATTGTTCTCGCTACAACTACAATACAATGTTGAATAGAAGTGGTGAGAGCAGACATCTTCTCTTTTTCCTGATCTTAGAGGGAAAGGCTTTTCACTGTTAAGTACAATGCTAACGATAAGTTTTCGGTAAATATGCTTTATCAGGTTGAGGGACCTCTTATATTCCTAGTTCATTTAGAGTTTTCATCATGAAAAAGTGTTAAATACTTGTTTTCACTGATTTTTTGAGACGATCACATGAGTTTTGTTTTTTATTCTATTAATGTTTTATTATATTACATTGATTATTTTTCATGTGCATAATCAGTTTTGCATTCCAGGGATAAATCAACTTACTTAGACTGGTGTATAATCCTTTTTATAGGTTGTTGGAATTGGTTTGCTAGTATTTTTTTTTGAGGACTATAGTGTCTTTATCTATAACATACATTGGTCTATAGTCTTTGTTTCTTGTTTCTTTGTCTGATTTTGGTATCAGAGTAACACCGGCCATATAGGTTGAGTTAGGAAGTATTCCCTTCTGTTTTATTTTTTGGAAGAGTTTGTAAAGGATTAATTTTCTTTTAATTTTTCTTTTAATATTGATTGAACTCACTGGGTAGCTATCTGGCTTGGGCTTTTCATGGTGGTGAGTTTATTGATGACTAATTCAATCTTTTTACTTGCTAAAAGTCTACTCAGATTTTCAATTTGTTTTTACTCAGTCTCAGTATTTTGTGTCTAATAATTTGTCTATTTCATTAAGTTGCCTAATATAACAATCTACTTGGATTAACACCTACTTTAGTTCAGTAGTATACAAAAACTTTACTTGTGTATAGCTCTATTCACTGCCCTCTCCTTTGTCCTTTGTTAACATACAAGTTCGTCCACCTAGGTTTATACTTAGAGCTTTGTCCTACAGGCATCTTTTTAATCAGGCAGGAGAAAAAAGGAGTTATAAACAAAAATACCTATACACTGTCTTTTATATTTTACTAGTGATCTTTATTCCTTCATGTGGGTTCAAGTTACTATCTAGTGTATTTTCATTTTAGCCAGAAGAACCTCTTTCAGTATTTCATGTAGGAAAGTTCCATTAGTGGTGAATTCTATCAGCTTTTGTTTATCTGATAATGTCTTCATTACTCCTTCATTTTTAAAGAACAGTTTTGCTGGGTATAGAATTCTCAGTGGACAATTTTTCTTTCAGTACTTTGAATGGGTCATCCATGGCCTTTGGGACTTCATGGTTTCTGGGAAGAAAATGGCTATTAATGCCAGTGAGGCATCCTTATACACTTCTCTCTTGTTGCTTTCCAGATTCTTTGACGTTTGACAATCTGATTATGATGTCTCAGAATGGACCTCTTTGCGTTTATCCTACTTGGAATTCATCAAGCTTGGTGAATATGTAGATTCATGTTTTTCATCAAATATGGGAAGTTTTCAGGCATTATTTCTTCTGGTATCCTTTCTGTCCCTTCCTGCCTCTCCTTTCCTTCTCATGTTCCCAGTATGTACACGTTGGTACACCTGATGGTGTGACAGTGTACCACTGGTCTCTGAGCTTCTGCTTGTTTTTTCATTCTTCTTTCTGTTGATAGACTGAACTATCTTATTTGACCTGTCTTCAAGTTTTCTAATTCTTTTGCCTACTCAATTTTGCTATTGAATCCCACTAGGGACTTTTTCACCTTAGTTATTATATTTTTCAGCTCCAAAGTTTCTATTTTTTTCCTATAATTCCCCTTTATTAATATACTTTTTGCCGAGATAGTCTTTTCATATATTCCTTTATTCCTTTAGACATGATTTTTTTTTTTAGTTCTTTGAACTATACTGTTCATATATATATTGAATATATTTATGGTCACTGGCTTAACATCTTTGTCTAGTGAGTCCAATGTCTGGGCTTCCTTGGAGATAATTTCTAATGACTGTTTTTTACCCCGCATATGGAACACACTTTCTTACCATTTTGTATGTCTCATAAACTTTTTGGAAAATTGGACATTTAAGATAATATAATACAGCAACTCTGGAAATCGGATCTCTCTCTCTGACCATGGTTTGTTGTTTCTGTTTGTTACTCAAATTATTATTGCTATTCATTTAGTGACTTTTCTGATCCTATTCTGTAAAGTCCATATTCTTTGTCATGTGTGGTTAGCTTAGTGGTCAGCTAATGGCTGGGAAGGCATTTTTTTCTAATGCCTTCAACCAGTACGTCTTCTAGCCTTTGCTGACGGGATTTTTGTCTACAGTGGGCCATATCTTCAATTTGTCAGCTATTTGCAACTCTTTATCAGTGTTCATTCCCTGTGTGTGCAGAGGCTGAAGTCAGCCACGGGTGAGTGACTAGGGCCCTCTCTGGTCTTATCTAAGAATAGGTACAGCTCTACCCATGCGCATGCCTTCTTACATTCCCAGGCTGATATGTGAGCTTCTCAAAGCCCCTGATGGACACCTCATTTCCCAGGTGTTAACTTAAACACTCTTTGATTAGCATCCTGTTTGCCCCAACCCCTATGGCTGCCTCAAGCCGCCGCAGTGTGAAACATGCATAGCATGATTGCTATGCTTATTTTTGACAAGCATCTCAAGAGAAAGTTTTCTGCACTGAGTGAGTTTTGAATCAGGTCAAATAATGACAAGACCTGCAAGTGGGCGTTCTCAGAGAGCTACCAGACAGGTCAAATATGACAATTCCCTGGGAGTGAGCCTCAGCTCTGAACATATTTTGACCCCTCCAGTGGCTTCTAGGCTACTGTTTTTCACAGCTCCCATGATGGCCAAACTGCTTGTTTTCAAGGCTTCTTCAGAGCTAGAAAGATGGGAATGGGAATAGGGCAAATTAAATGACAGAGAGCTCACTGTTCTTACTGAGAGTCATGTATTCTTTTCTGGAATGAATGCCCCTTGGATTGTTGAAATTTTTTAACTGATCAAGTTCTACAAATGTTGATTTGATCCTATTTTTCCATGTTTGCTTTGCTTTTATGACATAGTAGAATTTCAGAGGCCTTTACTGCACCATTCTAGAAATACTTCTTTTTCCCCTTAGCGTTTTACAGGCACGAAGGTCAGGACTTTATGTGTTTTATTTCACCATATACATTTTTGTCAAGTAATCTTTGTTGAGGACTCCACCCCTTGCCAGAGCTTCTTTCTTCAGAGGTATCTTGGAGTCTTTAAAATTTTAAATCTAGGGGTGCCTGGGTGGCTCAGTCGGTTAAACAGCCAGCTTCAGCGCAGGCCATGATCTCATGGTTTGTGGGTTCGAGCCCCCTGTTGGGCTCTGTGCTGATGGCTAGCTCAGAGCCTGGAGCCTGCTTCAGATTCTATGTGTCCCTCTCTATCTGACTCTCNTCACACACACACACACGCACACACACACACACACACACACACAAACTAGTCTTTCACCACAGATTGCTTGAGAACCATTTCTCTCCATGTCTTGCCTCTCAAACTTCTCTGCAAAGGGCCAGATAGTAAATGCTTTAGGCTTTGGGGGGCTGTAGAAACTCTGTCGTAACCACACACCCCTGCTGTGGTACCACAAAAGTGGCTATCAGCAATATGTCAACAAAGGGGTATGGCTGTGTTGCAATAAAACTTTATTTATAAAAACACACCAGCGGGCAGATTTGGGCCAGTAATTTGTCAACCCTGCCCTAGGCAACAGTAAGGAGACTGGGCTGGATTCTAAAGGCAATAAAACCATCTGCTCACCCATTGTATGTTAATTATACTTAGATTTAAAAAAAAAAAAAAACCTGCCTGTTGAATCAAAACCATCCCTCACTCTTGGTCCTTTGCTTCAGTGACTCCAAGTCAGAATAAAAGCCTTAAAGCTCCTCATACCTCCAAATCAGAATTCTCCTCAAAGCTACCCTGATAGATGAAGTCTCTGTTTAAAGGCAGGGTACCTTGTGTCTGTTGCCTGCGTTCTCAAGGAAAGATGATGACACCTCCACCCTGTGTGCCCTGATGAGCCAAACCTATGGCCTCAAGGGGTCACAGCCTTACATTCTCCAGGACCCAGTCAAACCTAGGTTCACATTGCCCTCTGGTTCATCAAGTCATCTCAGTGCCCAGTTTCCTGAAGGATACCGCCCCATTTGTCTTATGTCCAAAGTTACATTTCTACGTCCCAATGGACTTCTGTGACCACTGCCCATCCTTGGCTCTTTCGGTATGTCTGCAATGGCTGTACTGGGCAAGCAGCCTGCCACATGCATAGCCTTGTTTTTCTCTGGGCTCAGACACTGCCAAGGGCAGGAGAGCTTTCTGCACTCACACATGCCTCCATTTACACAGCACTCTCTTCATAAACACGACCCAACACCCATACAGTGGAACGCCTTATTCTCTCCTCCACGTGAAGAACAGACCACCGTGTGGGGTGGGGGTGGACGCCTACCAGCAGGTCTCACACATGGAGGGTATAGAGCTGAGGCAGTTCTTGCTGAAATCTCTTTTATTTAAGATTTCTTTCACTGACTCATGACAAACCTAATGGGTAAAACTTTGCTGTTGCAAGTTTCCTTAAAATATCCCTACTGGGTCTACCACCGTTTATCTTGGCAGCAGGTAGCCCGGAGAGTTTTGGAAAGTCTCAGCTTGGCATAGCCTCAGAGCTACTGGCACATTAAAGATTAATAAAGCACATTTAACTGAGCTCAGGACACTGCAACGTGATCCTTCACCGTGAAATGTGCAAGAGTCTTTGTTTGCAATGAACAAAACTGAAGCCAAAAAGGGCCTACCGTGACAAGCTAAGATAGGAAACAATCAGGAACTTTGTGTGTCTTTCCTTGGTAAATTGACAGGCAGGAATCAATGCCGCTGCTCGGCTCCTCTCTTACTTAGCATTCTCGAGAATTTAAGATGTGCACCTGACTACGGTGCACAGGGCTGGGCACTGAGTGAGCTCACAGAATCACAACGATAGGACAAATGCAGCTGGCCCCTGAAAGTATGAGAAAAAGACTGACTCCAAACAAATTCCTCATCTAGCAGCTTCTCCAATGAGAGTCAAGATAAAGCAAAGCATTTCAAAGCATTTTGGACGTGCTTTAGTAAAACAGAATGCTTTTGCTTGACTATTAGCCTAGGAAGGAGAAAACACGTTTTGCATGCATAAGTACGGCGCTGGCAGCAGCATGAACCAGGGAACATTTAAAATGAAAATAAAAATTACACAAGCCCGTACACCCTCACTGTTGGTTCGCAAGAGGAATCAATTTGCTATCAATCAGAGGACACCTGGCTACACACAAAAACTCCTGGGACAGAGCAGTGGAGGCAAACATTTAAAACTGTATCATTCCGAATTCTGGCAAAGCGCTGCCAGACTCCACGTGCTGGGTAATGCCTTGTGTCTATTTACACAGCGCAACCCCCTCACGTCCTCTAGAAAAATCCCAGGCAAACCCTGCGCTGTGCACATCAGAGCTCTGGAGCCCAGCTCTGAGCACCTCGGGTGCCCTTTTCCTTCACACCGACATAAACATTAAGGAGAAAAAAAAAAAGAAGAAGAAGAAGAAAAGAAAATTCTGTCCTTACCTAAAAGGCATAGCAGACAGGGACACGGTGAGTGTTTCACGTTAGCCCACTCAGTGCTTTCTCTTTCATTCGTCAATGTTCTAAGGCTATTGATGAGAGTTCCTGGGGTTTTCGGATCTTCCTTCAAGAGTTTTAATCACTGGCTTCCCCAGCCCGGGTTTAACAAACACCGCTGTGTTCTGTCAATATTTGTATGCAGCGCCACATTGGGCAACCGGCCAACACAGAGTTTCAAGAGGCAAGGGGAGAAAACGGACACCCTAACAAACATGCTTCCCTCTTTTGTGTCTTTCAAGGTGGCGCTCAAAGTGTCATCTTTGATTCTGACGGGAGCTAAAGACAGCCTCTTTCTGTGACTTTCTCCACTGCCCCCAAACGCCTGGCTGGGCTGCCCGAGCGGGGGGCTCCGCAAAGTTTGTTTTTTGTCTCCCTGCCCTGAAGTTCTCCGCACAACCGCCCGGCTTGCCTCTCCACCAGCTGCACTTTAAATGTATTTTAATTGGCTGGAATGTCGAAAGAATCCATTTGGCAGTCGTTTGCATGTGAAGCACGCCCAGGGCAGCTGAAAGAGGCCCCAGAAGCAGCCGATTACTTCATCAAAAGCTGCAGTTTGAATACCATTGACTCCTACATAACTACAGTGAACTCAATTCTATAGGCAAGAAGGAGTAATTAATAATTTGCTGAGAAAATTCTTCATTCATCTAAAAGCCAAAAATGCAGAGGAAAAAAAAATCCCTGCAGACACAACAGTTCTTATGAAAGGCTTGATTTATAGCCTCCAGTGTTCTACTCTTCACAAACATTGACTTTGTATAGCATTACAGGAGGGGGTCTAATGCATAATTCGGTTTGCCTGAAGAGTTAATTTAAGTAATTTTCCTTTTGAATGATCCCCTGAGATACATCGTTCTATTACCTCTTTATACATTAGCCATATGCTACAATAAATATTGTCAATACTTGTGGCATTTCCTCATCCCTTTTATTTTTCTTGGTTGGTTGCGATGATTAGTTTGTGGCCTCTACTAGATCCAGTCACAAATAAATTCACTCCGAGTCAAAGTGGATAATCATCAAGAGACAGAATTTACGAGCCATCTTGAAGTTTAAAACACTTTAAAACAACTATCAGTTGGAAAAGATTCTAATCAAGGGGGAAGGAGGGCGTATACAAATGTAATATGCATATATGTCTCAAAAATAAAACAATGATAGGATACATAAAATAACAAAGAAATGGAAGAGCTTTTAAGTGGGGCTTGACCAAAATTGTGCTGAGAAGCCCTTCCAATAGCAATGAAACTGGGCTTACAGTCTTGGGAACCCTGGAGAGCACATTTTGAAGAAGCACCCTAAGTAACCCCGATCTTCACCCCTCATTAACAACCCCTGGTTCAGAGTCAGAATATCTAGGAGGATCTTGGCACTCTGAGGATGTCTCTCAGTGGAAAATATGAGCCAGAGAACATTGTCGAATTTGTTCTAATGCCTTTTCCTCACCTCAGTAAAGTTGTGGTTCCTAACAAGACAGTACAAGAGAAAAAGAATGGTGTATGCAAGTTGCTTGGGTGAATGTGTTGAACAGTTCAGACACTGAAAATAGCACCCAAAGTGAATGGGCTTCTTTTGCAGAAAGGCAGAGGATGAGAAGATCCGGAGAAAGAATGAGGGCCAGCTGCGTGGACACACAACCTGCAAGGTTGCACAGAGCCCCCTGTCAGAACGGAACTGGCCTTGGATTACTGCTGTGTGGGGGCCATCTTGAAATTCTTCACTCTTGAGCCAGGGGCCCAGTATTTTCATTCTGCATTGGGTCCAGCAAATTATGCAGCAGGTCTTGACAGATATAGTATACATCTATCCATTTCAACACAAGGTTGAAAATGAAAAGTGCTGGGAAGACCATACTGAGGGTGTGGGTAACACCCCACTTTTTGTCTTACCCAACATTCTCCTTTAGATTTTGGAGCCACTGAGAGGACTGAGGAGGGTGATTTAGGAAGAAGAATCTCTCTAGCAAACACGAGGAGAGAGTGACATGGCAGCTTCTAACTGGCCTTGAGCTGATGGTCGTTTGCTATATGACCTCACTTCACCTTACAGGCTCAGAGACTTTTTTCTTTTTCCTACAGCCAGTCCCCAACAGTCATTCTATGGGCAGAAAGTTCCATGTATAACCAATGTTCAATTTTAAGCTATTCTAGAGTCTTGTTTCATGGTTTGATAAAATTAAACTCAGACTTTGAATTAAATTCAAAGACTGAAGGGCGCTGTTTACCCACTACTATAAGGCCTAGCAGTTCACAAGTTACCAGAGGTCTATGGATTGGGGACCCAGAGGTCATCTTATACTTCCGAAAGTGTTCTCCACGACCAGCATTTACACCTGGAATTTAGCCTGCCTTGGCCATAACAGATCCTATTAACAAAAAAGAATTTTTCTTCTAGACAAGAAATTGGTCTCAGAGGCCAAATACTAAATGTTGCTGGTATCTTGGATCTGTTGGCTAGACTGCTAACATTCTCTGATACTGGTACTTAGCAAATAAAACAGATTTGCATTCTAGAACTAGAACAGATTTCAGAAAGGAGCTGGTCCAAACTATTATTTTTTGAAAAACTATAACTGAGGCAAGAAACAGAGACTTCCCAGAAAGTCAGTTAAAAAAATCTAAGTTGCAAACTTCCTTCTGCTACACGTGTTCCCATGTTGGACCGGGAAAGAGGTTCCCCGTTCTGACTTGCCCACAGACTCCTAGATATATTCCCAGATCTGGTCTGCTATTATTCCTCCAGATTTATTTCAAGTGCCCAAGTCCTAACCCTTTGCCCCTTATGAGCCACTTATGAGCCACCTTCATGCACCACACTGAGTGTGATGCATCTATAAGGACCTGTGATCTTCTTACACAAGACACAGGGCACAGCTGTCATAGAGCAGGGTCACCTAGGAATTGTTGAATCTTGTGACATAAATTCTTCTCAGCCATTTAGAGAGCATTATTATATACCCTGGTAGAGACAGTTTGAACATCTCACAGTGTCCATGAAATAGCAAAGTGGCCCTGGTTTCACTGCCTGCCAGAACTTGCCAGCCTGTGCGCCCTTCTTTATCCATGATCTGAGTATAGGCATCAATAGGTCAGAGATTCCTTAGGCTGTGGCTGATCAATATGGGGTCACACAGAGGCGTATGATGAATCATGGACACAAAGCAAGAAACCATGTACTGAGATGCAGAATAATGTATTAAAATGATCTGATAGCTTCTAGAAGTCATAAGAGTGTTAGATCCAGAAAGGCAAATGGAAGGCCCTGAGCATGAATGGGAAGGTTGTGGTGCTAGTGAGCAATGGAGCAAGTGCCCGATGTGTCATGTTTCTTGCACTGAGACTGACAGGGCCCCAGATGCCTCATGTGTCCATGGGTAGCATTGAGACAGTACCCATGAGTATACTAACTCTTCCTCTCACCGAAGACTAGAACTTGTATGCTTGTCACACTCCTCAATCATGGAAATGCTGAAACCAAGAGAAAGCACTTAAACCCACATGACAAATAGAGGTCAGTCAGCCAGGAGGTCAGAATCCAAGAAGACAGATGAAGCAACAAAGTCCCAATTTCTGGAAAACCAGAAGACTCACACATGGCAGATGGCCAAATCAGTGAAAAAAGTAAAAATCCCAGTTTCTTGGTTCTTCGGGACATAAAGAAGCAAATCAAGACAAATAGCAAGTGGATTAAGATACTGGTTTGTAGGGGTGCCTGGGTGGCTCAGTTGGTTGGGTGGCCAACTTCGATTCAGGTCGTTACCTCACGGTTGGTGGGTTTGAGCCCCGCATCGGGCTCTGTGCTGACAGCTAGCTCAGAACCTGGAGCCTGTTTCAGATTCTGTGTCTCCCTCTCTCTCTGACCCTCCCCTTCTCATGCTGTCTCTCTCTCTCAGAAATAAAATTTTTAAAAAACATTAAAAAAAGATACTGGTTTGTAAAAGATGTCCACAGGGGCTTCTGCTTGGAGAATCAGGAACCTTGTCTTAAACTTAGCCAACCTATGGCTTGGGGGTGTTTTTCACTGAGAAGTAAAAACCCAGGAGGAAAACACAACACAAAATATTTGATCTGTTAAATTCAATCAGACTAATATTAATGGAGCTTGTTCTGAGTATAAGGTCCTTCTCAGGATCACAGGGCTGAGTGACAAATAGTCCTGGCATGGGGTAGTACATTATTATGTTAGGCCTGCCAGAACAGAGTACCATAGACTGGGAGGCTTACACAACAGAAATTTTTGTCTCACAATTCTGAAGGCTAGACGTCCAAGACCAAGGTGTCAGTGGGATCGATTTCATCTGTCTTTTAGATGGCCAACTTCTCCCCATGTCTTAACATGGTCTTTCCTCTATGTCTATCTGTGTCCTAATCTCTTCTTATAAGGACATGAGTCAGACTAGGTCAGAGCCTACCCTAATGACCTCATTTTAACAGATTACCTCTTTAAAGATTCTATACTTGAGTACAGTCACAGTCTGAGGTATTGGGGATTAAGAGTTCAATGTATGAATTGGAGGCAGGGGAACACAATTCCATCTATAACAGGTGCCTGGGTGGTCACTTTTCATTTACTCCCGAGCCACTTTACTACTGACTATTTACAGATGGGAAAATGCAGACATAGATTAAGAAATCTGCTGGAGGACACAAAAAAGAGCCAGTATGATTCTAAAGCCCCAATTCTTAACCCAATACCTAGCTGTCTTTCCAGAAGCCAAGTTTGTTTACCTATTTGATTAACATGATTCCCAAAGCACTTGGTGCCCAGAATCTCTATCTCATACTCCATGAGTTCCTGGAACTTGGCCGTCATAAATCCAATTCATCAAGCATTTATTGAGCACCTATGAAATAGGCCAAACTTCTCTGCTTGCTGGCAATTTTTTCCAAGAGATGACAACAGTAGTTATAGGTGTGAGATAACTCACTAAGTTTTGTAGAAAGAGGAGACCTAAAGACCTGAGGTTAATGACTTGATGTCTACTGAGGAGTGTCCCATGGTTAGGAAGGGAGGCTGACAGTCACGGGGATCCGTGAGGTCAATGTTCAGCCTTCAGGAGCCAGAAAGCCACATCTCTGCTCCTAAAAATGACAATTACTGCAAAAGCTGTAACTTAGAATCACACCAGAAGCCCTGGGCAAAATGATGACCATATGTGAAGGAAGAAGAGAAGAGGAGAGAAAAGAAGGAAGGAAGGAAGGAGAAAAGCACGGTAGGAAATATTTGACAGGCATATGCTTTATGGCAAGAACTGGGCTACACGCTACTTGTAATGTCTCTTTTAATCCTCACAAAATGCTATAAAGGAAAGTGTATTTATCTTTAGTTTAAAGATTCATAAACTCAGTCTTGGATGTGTTGAAACTTTTGCTCACATTGTCACAGATAGAAACTGCCAGAACCAAGATTTAAACCCAGCTTTATTTATGTTTTCCTTACACCCCTCTGCCTGCCAACTCTAAACCAAGCAACGAGAAGCAAGCAGCAAGCTCACACTAACAGTCAGGCTTGTTAGATGAGGCACTACCTGTAACAGGGGCACCCTTATCCCCACAAGTCTGCTACCTACAGAGGTCAAAGCCCCTGGGTGTGAAACTATGACATTGATTTCAGAAAAGATTGGCTGCTGGTGAGACAGTGCAATCCAGTGTGAACTGAAATGAGAAAGGTCAGAGAGGCTGTCTGGTGACGGATCGGGCTAGCACAGGGCGAGTTCTCTGATAACAAAATAAATGGGGCTTATTGATGGGTTCACTTACTTTATGCAAATGATTCCGCCCCGTGTATTTACTCCTTTGTTGCGTGGGGGTTTGCCTTGATAAAATATATCAGCTCCAACCACCAGGGAAAATAAATCTTGCTGCCCATTCAGAAACCAGACTCCAGATTCAGAGCTGGATGAGACAACCTTTTAGTGAAATCAGTGGTCTGCTAGGCACCAGGGAATTCAGATGTTGTTTATTCAGTGAACAGATAACGATTTATAGCTGGGAAAGAGTCAGAGAAAGGGTCAGAGAGGAGAGAAAAACACCCTGACTTGTATTTGTATTCATTGAGTGCACTTTAAAGCGCCAATATTTAAAGAGCTGTCAGAAGATTAGGGGTGGGTCCCCAATTCGCCAATATTTTGGTAAGCCACAGATGGTGGACCATCTATGATGGCAGGTGCTGAAAACAAATGTATAACTCCATTTTATCTTGACCATCAAAGAAGTCATCAAAATAGTGAACGGGAGGGGCATCTGGGTGCCTCAGATGGTTAAGCGTCCAACTCTTGGTTTGGGCTCAGGTCTTGATCTCACAGTTCATGAGTTCGTGCCCTACATGGGGCCCTGTGCTGCTGTGTGGAACCTGCTTGGGATTCTCTCTCTCTCTCTCTCTGCCCTTCCTTCTCTCTCTCTCTGCCCTTCCTTCTCTCTCTCTCATTCTCTCTCAAAATAAACAAACTTTTAAAAAAATCGGTGAATGAGAAATAAAATAATTGCTATGGGGTTTTAGAAATGCATTTCTTAGAAGCGACTCTTCCTAATTTTTGTCACATGGAAAACCATGATAGGATCTTATATCCTCCAGGATTTCATTTGCTGGCTACACGAGAAGGCAATTCAGCAGCATATTTGAGAGCCGCTCACCCATAATGCTTTCAGTATAGCAGATCTTGTTCCAAGTGCCTCAGATAGAACAGCTTTATGAAGGGAGGGGCCGTTATTTCTCCCATTACACCCATTCTACAGGTGGAAGAACTAAGGCTCTGGCAGCTGTCTTCAGTTACAGTGACACAATTCAAACCAGAGCTGTAATTCTTTTTTTTTTTTTTAATATTTTTTTATTTGTTTCTAGGAGAGAGAGAGACAGCGTGAGCAGGGGAGGGCCAGAGAAAGAGGGAGATACAGAATCTGAAACAGGCTCCAGGCTCTGAGCTGGCAGTCAGCACAGAGCCCGACGCGGGGCCCGAACCCACGAACCGCGAGATCATGACCTAAGCGAAAGTCGGACGCTTAACCGACTAAGCCACCCAGGCACCCCCAGAGCTGTAATTCAAAATAGGAAACGTGGCTGCTCCCCACTGCCCACCCCGCGTCTCATGGCAACACACTCGCCGCGGCGTTAGGAGTTGAGCAGTTGTGCACAGAGCCCCAGCTTCATTTGGCTTCACTTCACTGCCCTGCGTTGTCTTCTCTCACCTTCTCCAACAGACAGGGGTGTCTCCTCCTTACATCCACGTAGGTCTATGCAGACACCCAGTTTGCTAGAGATGCCTTAAACTTGTTGTTTGGAGGTGTGTGTGTGTGTGTGTGTGTGTGTGTGTGTGTTCTGCCCAGGAAGATGTTGTGATGAAGCATTCTGTGCAAACTGACCTTTTTTGGTCAAGGCTCTGTATCTTCAAAATCAAACCAGTGTTTGTTAACTTGGAATTCTAGATATGTTTTAAATGTTTATTTATTTATTTTTGAGAGAGAAAGCGAGAGGACAAGCAGGGAAGAGACAGAGAGGGAGAGAAGGAGACACAGAATCTGAAGCAGGCTCCAGGCTCTGAGCTGTCAGCACAGAGCCTGATGCAGGGTTCGAATCCGCTAACCATGAGATTATGACCTGAGCCAAAGTTGGATGCTCAACCAACTGAACCACCCAGGCGCCCCAGGAATTCTAGATTTTCTCTTGGGCATTTCTTGCCTCTGGAACCTACCTTAGCTATTCTCTACTGTGCTAATCCTCCAGGAGACCAGAACTTATGTGAGGAAAAGAGAAGGCCTACAGGTAATCACGCAGGGAAGGAGGAGGAGAGACATGAGGGATTCTGGGCCTGAACTTCCCTTGTTTTCAGGTTGACCAGCTGTTCAACGATTTCTGAGTTATATACCCCTTTCTTACAAACAGTAACTCCTTCTATTCAGGCACAGGCAACAGGTCTCGGTCTTCACAGTCAGATGCATCCAGGGTCAGCCACTGTTCTGTCATTTACTAACTGTGTCACCTCAGAGAGGTGACTTAACCTCCCCTGAGCCTTAGAGTCTTCACCTCAAAGGAGATGATAACACGACTCTTTAAAAATTACTTAGATCGGGGCGCCTGGGTGGCTTAGTCGGTTAAGCGTCCGGCTTTCGCTTAGGTCATGATCTCGCGGTTCGTGGGTTCGAGCCCCGCATCGGGCTCTGTGCTGACTGCCAGCTCGGAGCCTGGAGCCTGTTTCAGTCTGTGACTCCCTCTCTCTCTGACCCTCCCCTGCTCACACTCTCTCTTTCTCTCTCCTAGAAGAAAAAAAAACATTAAAAAAATTACTTAGATCATATGATGTGAAAATGTCTGGTTTATTAGTGGCCCTTAATTCATATTAATTTCTCTTTTCTTCCATTGTCATACTTGGACTAAAGCTACGAACATGAAGACAACCGGGGAGCTCTTACTCCCAGAACTCTTCCCGAGTACTCTGGACTTAAAGACATTTTAACCATGCATTGAGGTTCCTACTGACATTATCTTTAGCTGCATAAACAAAATCAGTTGCTAAGAAAAGGCTTTATAACAATAAATACCTGTACTAGCAAACAGCACCATTGGACTGTTCCGTGGGACTTCTGAACCACATGTGACTGAACTCTAATTACTTGCAGCAAAAATCAGAAAACACGGGGCTCCACAAGAGAGTTTGTTCACCAGACTTACCTGTTGTGATAAATCTTTAATGAGTATACTTAATTCTTTAATAGCTTTAAGAGTCATTTCAAAGAGACATGCTCTCCTAATTTTTGTAGGCAGCAAAAACAATAATGTTTTTATAAGTAGAGTTGCACTTGAAAAAGTTAATATTTCTAAGTCACTATCCTTGAAGGCATTTTTCTTATCCTCAATGGACATTTTTCAATATATTCCCTCCATTCTACTTTTGTCCCTTTCCATTAAGTTACAGGAAAGGCATTTAAAAAGAGACCACAGCACCTCATGGCAAGAAAGAAAAAGAAAAGAAACATTTTAAATGCAAGTCCAGTAAAGCTAGAACTAATTTCTGTCTATAGAAACATGATAAGTTTAGGAAACATCAGTTCCATATCCAGCAAAGACGTCTGGAAGAGATCAATAATGGAATTATTTATTACTTATTTGTGTGTCTTAACTAAAAAAGATGGCTTGAATCATAAACGGGAAAAAGGCAGAATTTATAACAGCAATCAAGTACAGACCTTTGGCAAGATGTATGTAAAATGATGATATATGGGAACAAAAAAAATTTCACAGAGAAAGTCAATAAATAACCTAAAGGAAAGCCATTTAGTTTGAAGCCTAAGATCAAAATAGTTAGAGGGAAATTAGAGGATATTCTTCTATGTTTCATTTCCCTTATTCCTCACTTTTAAAAGATTACTCACTAGAAGTCCCTGGATGGCTTAGTCCCTTAAGCATCGGACTTTGGCTCAGGTCATAATCTCAAGGTTTATGAGTTCAAGCCCTGTGTTGGGTGGGGGGGTGGGTGTGCTGTTAGCACAGAGCCTGCTGCACGTAGTGTGTCCCTCTCTCTCTGCCCCGCAGAAGTTAATAAACAATAAAGAAAAGATTATAAAAAATGAAAGACCACTCACTAATCCAAATACACATATGTAAGAAACTTTTTATTTGACATTGACAGAACATCTTCATGGTAAACAATGAGACAAAAAAAGACTTGTCCGAAACATTATAGAGTTCCTGGTTCAGTTAACTTGTGTAAAAGTTACACCCACTCAGGAAAAATGCAAGGTTGAAATATTGAAGCACTTAAGCTCTGAATGCCGAATGAAGAGTGGGGTTCATTTTAAAACTAGAACCATAATCTCAATTCCACACACTGCAATTCAAGTTACTGTAATCTATAACCTCAGGCTACCTTTTATTTTCATGTTTTCTTTTCTTTTTTAAAAATTTTTTATGTTTATTTATTATTGAGACAGAGAGAAACAGAGCATGAGTGGGGGAGGGGCAGAGAGCGAGAGGGAGACACAGAATCCGAAGGAGGCTCCAGGCTCTGAGGGGTCAGCACAGAGCCTGACATGGGGCTCGAACCCACAAACCATGAGATCATGGCCTGAGCCAAAGCTGGATGTTTAACCGACTGAGCTACCCAGGCACCCCTCTTGTTTTCTTTTCTTAACCCAATTTGTTCATTTAGTCACTTTGTTCTCTAGACCTGCTCTACATATTGTCACTCTAACACTTGGAGCATGTCCTTCTAAAACTCACACACACACAAACACACACCATACCTGCTCCCACATCTACCTGTGCACCGGGGATAGAATTTTCACTTCTAAATGGACAAATTCCTAAACACACACTCACTACCAAAACTCACATGGGAAGAAATAGAAAACCTGAACAGACTCAAAATGAGTGAAGAAATCGAATCAGTTATCAAAAATCTCCCAACAAATAAGAGCCCTGGACCTGATGGCTTCCCTGGGGATTTCTACCAGACATTTAAAACAGAATTAATCCCAATTCTTCTCAAGCTATTCCAAAAAATAGAAATCGAAGGAAAACTCCCGGACTCATTTTATGAAGCCAGCATCACTCTGATTCCCAAGCCAGACAGAGATCCAGCAAAAAAAGAGAACTACAGGCCAATATCCTTGATGAATACGGATGCAAAAATCCTCAACAAGATCCTTGCAAATCGAATCCAGCAGCATATCAAAAGAATCATCCACCAAGATCAAGTGGGATTCATTCCTGGGTTACAGGGCTGGTTCAACATTCGCAAATCAATCAATGTGATACATCACATCAATAAAAGAAAAGATAAAAACCATATGATCCTGTCAATAGATGCAGAAAAAGCATTTGACAAAAGACAGCATCCTTCCTAATAAAGACTCTAGAGAAAGTCGAGATAGAAGGAACCTACTTAAATATCATCAAAGCCATCTATGAGAAGCCTTTGGCTAACATCATCCTCAAACGGGGAANAAACTTTCAAAGCCCAAGGTTAAGTCCTATCTCCTCAGAGACGTCTCCATTCCCAGCCACTCCAGCCCACAGTGAAATCAGATTAGTCCCTCTTTGTCTGTGGTAAGTGACAAATAGTATTAAAGTAGGCCTTAGGTTGGGATTTCCCCATGAATACATTGCATCTGTCCATTTACAAATGGTCATAGCTCTGCACCAAGAGTGCTCCTGTGTACTTCTCTGATCCCTGACTTCTCTTCTTTGCACAGAGAAAGTGGTCAAGAGCATTTGGCTGACCAGAGGTTGGTGTCTTTCCTGGGATCAGCAGTCAGCTTTAAACGTCTTCCAACAAAAAGAAACAGAGAGTTCATTTAAGATTATCTGCTGGGTCAGTCCAATGAGACCATGCCAGGGATGCAACCATGAAATATGCAACTATGATAGGCCTTCAAAGACCCAAGAAAGGGTTGGTTCCTTCCTGGTATAGAGCTGGTGGCCTAAAGTGAGTATGCTGGACCCCCTGCTTGCTACGTGTGTAATGCTGGGCTCGTTCTTTCACCTTTCTGTGTCTTGCTTTCCCTGTTTGTAAAATGGCTATTATAACAATGATAGCCAACAATTGTATAATATTCCCTAAGCCTTTTGCAAATAATAATTCATCTAATTCTCATAACAACACTATAAGATATGTCCTACTATTATTATTTTTTATTTGTATTTTACAGATTAGGAAACTGAAGTACAGAGAGGATCAATTTTTTGCCTATGATCAGAGAAACAGAAAGTGCCAGAGCCAGAATTTTGATCCAGGTGGTATAAGTGCAGAGTGCATGTTCCTCACTGCTGTGCTGCTCTGCGTTCCATGAGAAGTTATATATGCTATCAGTATGAATTTAACAAGGATGAAGAATATATGAATGTTATTGGGGGTTAGAGGGGGAAAGATACAGTTAGGCTTTTTTTTTTTAATGTGACAACTTTAAATATCCAAGTATTTCCACATAGGATGTGTTACCTACTTTGTCAGAGCAAGAATTAGGTCACCTTCAACTTGGTAGATCTAGGATCTACATGCATCTGCCACCTTGTAGCCAAACTGGATTTTTTTTCTCCTAAATGTCTTATACTTTCCTGATTTCAAATATTTGATCAGTCTATGCTCTCCATTGCAAGTCCTTTCTCTCCCAATTCCACTGCTATTTACCAATTCTTCTAAGCGCCTTGAAATTTTACATCTACAAAGCTCTTCCTTCTCCTGTTAAATTAATCAATGGATTCATCCATTTATCCATTTTGTAAACAATGATTCTACTGGGTGGCAGGCACTTTGAAAGGCACTGGAAGTGATAAAGACAGGAAAGCCTGAGGCTCTGTCTTCAAGGGGGGCAAGAAGATCAACGATTAAACACCAGGTGATAAGCCTATGTATGTACTTGAACAATATCACTCCTTCTTTCTTTCTTTTGAATTTCATATCCCCATCATTGCATTCTTTTTGTGACTGCATATTCTGTCTATTATTATTCATGCTCCTCTTTTACACCTGATTAGCATATAACCTGACTGAGGCCAAGGGACAGGCCTATTACTCTGTGGATCATCAAGAAAACCACAAGTTCAAAATCTCCCTAAATTGCGCTGAGCCCTGAATCCTGCCATGCTGTGGATTGTAACAATACTCCACTTCTGAGAACTACTCTGAGGAGTCAATCATTAGTTTAAAAAAAGAGATGTTTCTTCATTGTCTTCTGGGATTCTTTAACAGGTGACACCCAACCAACCCTCAGCCACACTCAGGCACAGAGTGAAAAGTGGGAGATTTAGAGCATCAGCTGCTCCGAAAGCCATTGCCGCAACAATGACATATGGTTCTTTATTACTGGGCCTTATAGCCCTGAGCAATTGTATCTGCCAAAGGGAGAATATTCACTTCAGAATTTTGGATGTAAATATTCAGTCCCTTGTGCTTTTCATGTCATTGCTAATGGTATATAAAGGATGATCCAATAGAAGTATAAATAATCATTTGGCTCTACAATGAAAATAGCAGTTCTGACTGTAACCAGCCAAAAATGAAATAGTGCAAACTTTGAACTCCAATCAGGAGGTTACCATCTGTATCCACCTCAGAAAGGAATTCTTATTGTCGGAGTACAGAATGCATTTTTTGAAAGGGGAAAGCACTAGCCTATTCCTGCAAGCCTATTTCAGCTAACAAAATACGCAGACCCCAAATTACAAATGAGTTGTATTTTTAAAGGGCTTTTGTAAGCCGAATGGTCAGAACCCAGTTTCTAACATGGTCATATAATGGTGGTCCGGTTTCCAAGAATGAAATATCCATAAGGGGCCAAAACATCTTTCAGTGAAAGTGTTTCATTGAGGAAGTGAGATTCCAGGTCCAAATGCAAAACACAGAATGAGAGGACAGTCTGCAAGGATTGTTTTGGCTGCTCGGAATGGATACACAGGTGTTCCCTTCTGTGGCAGATTGCAAAAATGGCTAGAAAGATCTCCCATTCTTATACACATGCCTCTTTGCAAAGTGACTCAGCAGCTCCTCCTAAGGCGGAATGGCAGAGTCAATATCTTGTCCCTTAGAATCAAGAGATTCACTCTTTGAATGTGAGCTTAGTCACTGTGACATCTTTTAGGCAACGGGGCACTAGCAAATGTGATACAAGCAGAGACTTGAAAAGCATTTGTGCATTGGGACTTGCCTTCTGCTGCTCTGGGGAACCCTGATAGCCAAGTCTCACCCAAATGAGATCAAGCCAACAATGGGACATGTGAGGGGGTCTGTCCTAGACCCCTCAGCCACACTCAAGCAACCAGCTGACTGCTGAGGTCAGCTGAGCTCTCCAAGACCAGAAGATGCGGCCACCCAACCCACAGAATCATGGGAAGGATTTGTTTTTGTAAAATACTAGGCTTTGGTAACATTTTATGTAGCAAAAGCAAATTGGCATACCTTCATCCCATGCTACTTGTTCCATGTAAATCTTTCCCCAAATTCCCCAAATTGTACATGTTCAGGATGGGAATCACCTGCCCAGAAATTGGTTAAGCTACACTCAGAACTCACGGTGCTGGAAACATCTCTCTTTTGCACTTCTGGAGTGACAGATAAAACCAAGGGAGCTGGAGTGGCAGTTGTCACAATGGACCATCTTTCATTCTGACTTGATCAACACCTGATATCACTGATGGGGGATAGGGGCTCCAGGATGGGAAATGGGAGCAGAAGATTCCATACCTAAGATTCTCTGACAGTGAGGGGAATTCTGAAGTGCGAAATTTACATATCATGGTGGGCCTTTTAAGCCAGACCATGCAAATCCATTCTAGCAACCACCAAGCTCCTTCTAGACCTATGAAAGAGGTTGCAGGTCCTATAAAAGGGGGCCTAGAATAGATTCCACACACTAGGAGAGGGGTGGGCATGGAGAGTTGAATGAGCCCACTACCTTACCTGCCATTTAGCTAAACCCTAGGTAAGTTCTTCTCTCTTGAGCATTTGCTTTGACAAATCTACTTCCCAGAATGTGCACATTTTCTGGTACCAAGTGGAGAGATTTCGCCTAGGGTTGCCATTTACTCAGCACAAATGTCACTCCTTCCCATCTCCACTGACGGTGTCTCCAAGGCCAAATCAGTTCCTTCTAGGCCCAGCCTCAGGTACCCTCCTCTCTCACTGCTCCAAGAATCTACTTACCAATCAGTTAGACCCGAAAGATAAGCTGACCTCTTCCTGCCATTTCTGCTGTGACTCCGTCCTGAGCCAAGGTTGAACTCCATTTTGTCCAGAGTCCTCTTGAACACTGTGTCTATGAGTCTTATATATTTTTTAAATGTTTTATTTATTTCCAGGAGAGAGAGAGAGAGAGAGAGAGAGAGAGCAGGGGAGGGTCAGAGAGAGAGTGAGTCACAGACTGAAACAGGCTCCAGGCTCTGAGCTGGCAGTCAGCACAGAGCCCGACGCGGGGCTCGAACCCACGAACCGCGAGATCATGACCTGAGCGAAAGTCGGACGCTTAACCGACTAAGCCACCCAGGCACCCCTATCAGTCTTATATTTATGCACTTTCCCATAACACATACATCATCATGACAGGTAACTGCTTGCCTCCTTTCTTGGCTCTTTCCTTGCCCCAACATTTGTTTTGTTGATTCTGTTTTCACTATTTTTAATTTAAGTCACCCTCTTTTATCATGAATCTTTAAAGATTATCACACATCTGTATTGGAACAAGGTGATACATAAATATATAAAGTATTTATCTCTCTTTTTTTTTTGACCTGAAAGCAAAGATTTCATTTGCCTATTGTTAAGTTCATCCTGTAGTTTTCCAAGCCCTTCTGTTACAACATCTTTCTAGATTCTGATTTTTGTAGCCCACGCATGACTTACGCCTCTCAATTTCATGCTAACTGAAAATATGGTGTATTAGCCTTCCAATATTTGCATCGAAGTCCACACTAAAAATTGTCAAATAAGAGAGAAAACTTTGGCATGCTACTCAAGGTCTTTCTCCAAATAATCTCAAATCATTCATCAGCTATGAATCTACCTAACGTTACAGGATCCAGCCCATGTTTCTATAATGATATCACAAGAAACTGTCAAATGCTTGAAGAAGTAGAGAAGGGGAACATTCCATTCAGTAGGGAATAGAATAAGAAAAAGAGCAGAGAAACATATGATCTATTTCTGAACTGGAGAATACTTTCTTGCAATAAAAAACTAACCTGAGGGATGCCTGGGTGGCTCAGTCAGTTAAGCACCTGACTCTTGATTTCGGCTCAGGTCATGATCTCATGGTTTGTGATATCAAACCCCACATTGGGCTTTGTACTGACAGCACAGAGCATCCTTGGGATTCTCTCTCTGCCCCTCCCCTGCTCATGTTCTCTCTCTTTCTCTCTCTCAACAACTAAATAAACATATTTTTAAAAAAATTAATGAGTCTATGTAAAACAAAAACATGATTTCAATTTCTTTGAACAGCTCCACATTGAGTGTTTTGAAAGTTTTATTTACCTTAATTAAGAAAATTGATTATTCTCTCATCTCTGTTTCCATAGAACTTGAGTCATATGTTCTATTTAGTATTGGATGTCATTAGTGGGGTTGACCAAATACTTCTACTATTCCTCTGGCTGCATGGTGTGGTTTCACATCCCTGCCCTCTCTGACATTTGACATGACCATGGGACTTGCTTTGTCCAAAGAAACATGATCAAAATTACCATATCATTTTGAGTTGAAGCCTTTAAAAGCTGATTCATCTATGTCATGGTGCCTGGAAAGCACACGCTGAGATGTAGCCTCCATCAGCCAGGGGCCTTCAGTAACTACCATGAGTAGGGCTCCTCTGCTGAGCTACATTGAACTTGTGTATGAATGAAAGACACTGGGTGTCATTTGTTACTGAAAAATAGTCTAGTCTATCTAAACTAGCGTATAGAGTTTGCATGTGTATGCATATGCGACTGTGTATCTATACTGGGGTGGGGAAATGAAGATGAATGGGGTTCTGGGGACACAGCAGTGAATAAGACAGACAAAATTCCCTAACTTTATGGAGCCTCTATTGTATTACAGGAAGTCAATTACCCTCTGATGTTTCATTTCATGTGATTCAGAAATTTCACTATCATTTGTGTTCATAGGGAATTTTATCTGAGGAAGTCACCTGTTGGACAACTTCCTCTACCCTCGGTCATACAGGGATGAGTAAAAGGCACTGTGTTACCCTCTTTCTTGAGTCTGTCTATTCTGAAACATGCCCTTAGTACAAGGGGTCCTTGCCTTCTTCCCTCAGCACCATCTGGGGCTGCTAGCAATTGTTCACCCAATACTGCTAGTGTGTGGACCGCACTTCGAGCAGGAAAGGCTTCCGCCAGTGAGTCCTAACACCCTCTGCATCCCAAGTTCCTGAGAACAGGTGGGGTGGGAATGGGGTGGAAAAGTCAAGTCCAATGGTCAGCTGTGGGTGCTGTGTTCAGACCTCCTATTTGGAATTTGTTATATAGCAATTCGTGTAAACTGTACTCATCCTGGTAGCTCATTTGAGTCAGTATTTTTAAAACACCTCACCTGTGATTCTATGTGCAGCCCACCCAGCAACGGTGCATTTTCCAAGAATGACAGAAAGTTCTTTCTCCAAAAGGTAATATACTGAGGCCTCCCCAGAAAAAGTCAGCTCTCCCCTATTATGTAAGACAGAGTTGCCTTGAGGTTTTGATTGGGGTGGGACTGGGCTATTCTTCAGGAGTGACATTGACTTTGAATAGCATCTACCTCTGTTGTTCCAATGGGTGGATTCAGTTTAAACTCTTAGCGTTCATTACTCTCCCACAGAGGGAGGGGCTGGCAATATCTCCAATTCACCATACCCATATTAGATGAAATCTAAAGATCTATTTTTTATAAACTCATGCACTTTACCAAACAAAATGTGGGCTTTACTTAGATTAAACTCTCCAATTCTGAGTGTGATTAAAGTTGTTTTGTTTTGCTTTTTGATTTTATCTCTTCCTCCTCACTGGCACATAATCTCCCATTTGTTCCCAACAGGTCTGGTCTGTGAGCTTCCTTTTTGACATTTAAGCCCTGGGCTTTCAGAGTTTCAATCTTCCCTTTATTTACATCTCCAAGCCTTTAACTGGGTCAGGAGAAGTCATGATCCATTTAACAAGTAACACTGGCCACTGCTTGAGAAAAAGATGACAACAAAAAAGTTCATTGAACAGTAAGAGACTGTAAGAAATTATCCAAAGAAATGAATAAATAGCCTCAATCTCTACAGCAGCATCGTACAAACTGCAGGCTGTCATGTATTAGTGGGTCATGAAATCAATTTAGTCATTTCTGACCAGCATTTCAAAGGATATAAAATAGAAAATACCAGCATTTGTCAGGTACTGCTTGATGAAATTGCATTTCATATATCTGCCTGTGAATGTGTGCGTGTTTGCAAGTCTCAGTGTGGGCTGTGATATATAGCATATTGAAAATCGTTCATCCAAAGGGTATCAACTGATGTTAGACATTCTAAAAAATGTTGGCATGGTGGCCCAATTTCCTGTTAACTACCTCCTTCCCCTCTGTCTTTCTGCCTCCCAAGCACTTCACCTTCTCTCCATAAAGCTGGTATTAGTCCAAATGCTAGCGTGAAACACATTAAGGCTGAATCTGCATGAACCTTTAGATTCCCATCAATACAGTACTATAGTTTGCTCAGACAATCTTTTGTTTGTCCAGCTACAGGGCGTATTATAGCTAATTAAAGACAAGCAAACTAACTCACAAAGTGCCAGTGCAGAAACGGAAAGCCCTGCACGGCAAATACAACTTAAGGCTGCAGAAACAAATGTTTTAAAAGCAAAGTAGTATGCTATGCAGCTCAGGGAATTTCTTTTCAAAGCACAGGCTTTTTTCATCATCACCCAAAATTTTAACACTAATTAATCTAGCAGAGCAATACTGGGAATTTAGCATCTATTCTTCAATCACCACTTTCCTGAATCATTGTTACCCCTGGAGCGCTTGTCAAATAAAAGCAAAAAGTTTGAAGGAACAAAGCCAAAGTCAAAAGTGAAATGATGAAGTTTGGGAGTGAATAGAGGAAGAGAAAAATGCATACAAGAGCAACCCCCAAAGGAATAGGAGAAGAGAAGTTGTGGGAGAAAGAGACCCCACAGGGGAAGAACAAAACACACTCAGACCAGCTTCAAAGAATTCTTCATGGCTAGGCACAGTAGGGAAAGGTTAAAATAACATGTGCTTCTTTCAGTTAAAAAAAAAAAAAAAAAAACTCAAGTACAAAAGGACACTGAACAGGACCAGGGTTTTATATTTGCTTGCACCTGTTCTTTACAGGAGGACCTGGTAGACTCTGGAAGTGGAATTCCTTGTAATAATTTTCTTCAGTGGATAAATTAATGATGAATATAGACATGACTATGACAACTGTGTAAGGAATTATAAGGCATAAAGGCAAGACAAATAGTAGGATATACTAGATCATAGCTATATACATTCCAGGTAATAAAAATGGAATTGGAATTGAACTTTCTCCAGAAATTCACTCAAGGTAGACACTCATTGAACCCTAGGTCAAAGGCATATTTAGTCAAGATTAGCAAATGCAATGGGCATACACTAGAGCTCATTATCTTCAAGTGGACCCCCAACCAATTTTTAACAGACCCTACATTTGACTCATTACCAGTTTTTCTGACAGAAAGATCAGAATCAAAATTCAAATACATAATTCTAACATTTTCATATAATACCTTTTTAAAAATTATCTGTGTAAATAATCTAAAGATGGACATTCATACACTAAGCTGTAGGCAAAAATCTCAATTCACAGATAGTACTTAACTATATAGGCAACTCATTTGGCAAATACTAAACCATTTATTACTTGATCTTGATCTCTGCTCCATGCAACCAGGACCTCCCATTCAATTTAGTTCAGCATGTATTTAGTGAGTACATAATACAGTCATCTTTTATGGTCAGAGAATAGTTCTGTATTTTTTTAAACCTCACAATTTGATATAATTTTATACTTAAAGAAAATTTTAAAAACTGTAATTTGTGTATTCTATTTTTATTTTTTGCTCTTTCTTCCTAGAGGTTTATCATTTCAGTTTTATTGCTGTTGTTTTTATTGTTGTTGCCTTCAAAAAACCCAGCTTTGAGTTTTATAAGCTTTTATGTTCATATGTTTTTGATGTTATTGATTTCTATTTTTCTATTTATTATTCCCTTCCTTCTGTTTACTGTGGGCTACTTTGTTCTGTTTTCTTAATTTCTTAAAGTAGAAGCTTAGGTTACCAACTTGAGATTTTTCTTCTTTTCTAATATAAGCATGCAATACTATAAATTTTCCTCTAAGCACTGCTTTAACTGCATCCCACAAATTTTTATATGTTGTATTTTTATTTTTTCAAAATATTTTTAAATTTTTATTGAGATTTTCTCTTCAACAAATTTGTCATTTAGAAAACTTTTAGGGGTGCTTGAGTGGCTAGATTGGTTAAGCACCTGGCTCTTGATTTCAGCTCAGATCATGATCTCACAGTTTGTGAGATTGAACCTTGGGTGGGCTCCATGCTGACAACACAAAGCCTCCTGGGGCTTGGTATTCTCTCTCTCTGCCTCTCCCGCAGGGGCACTTTCTCTCTCTTTCTCTCTCAAAATAAACACGCTTTTTAAAAAGAGACATGTTTTAGAATTTTCCAGATATCTTTCTGTTATTCACTTACAGTTTAATTCTAAAATGGCACAAGAGCATACTTTGCATTGCTCTTCTTTTTAAATTTGTTAAGGTTTACAAACCTTATATTGATGAATCTTTTATGTGCACTTGAAAAGAGCTTGAGATCAAATGTTGGGTGGAATAGTCTATATATGTGAATTAGGTCATATTGTCTGACAGTATTATTTAGGTCTTCTATATTCTTACTGATTTCCTATCTGCTTGCTCTATTAAATACTCAGTGTTGAAATATCTTTCTATATTTTTATTTGTCTATTCCTCCTTTCATTTCTATGCGTTTTTGTTTCATGTATTTTGAAGTTCTGTGCTACATGCATCCACATTAAGGATGGTTATGTCTTCTTGGACAGCCAACTCTTTCACTATTTTGCAATATTCCTTATAACCCCTGATAATATCTCTTATCTAAACTCTGCTTTGTTTTGTTTAATATAGGTACTTCAACATTTTATGGTTGATGTTTGTGCAGCATATCTTCTCTATTCCTTTATTTTTAACCTATCAATGCTTTTGTATCTAAAGTGGGTTTCTAGTAGATAGCATAGATAAGTCTTTCTGATTCAATTCGACAATATCTGTCTTTAAACTAGTTTGCTTAACCTAATCACGTTTAATGTGGTTATTGATATGATTGTATTAAAGTCTACCACCTTGCTAACTGTTTTCCATTTATCCCATCTATTCCTTGTGTTGGAAGGCAATTCTCTACGTTTGCCCACATTTTGTAGCAGCTATTGTCTCAAATGTATAAGGGGGAAAAAAAACAAAACCTGGCAGGACAGAGATAGTATCTACTTGCAAAACAGACAGTAAAAGTTTTTCCTGACCAGGAGACCCGAGTTTGGTTTCTATTTGTTTATTTGTTTTAGATTCCACATATAAGTGAGATCATATAGTATTTTTCTTTCTCTGTCTTATTCACTTAGCATAATGTCTTCAAGCTTCATTCTTACTGTCACAAATACAAGGATTTCCTTCTTTCACATGGCTTAATAGTATTCCATTACATATATAAAATCACATTTTCTTTATCCATTCATTTACTGATATATATTTAGGTTGTTTTCATGCCTTTGGCTATTATAAATAATGCTTCCTTGAACATGGGGATGAAGAGATCTCGTCAATGTAGTGATATTGTTTTCTTCAGAGATATGCCTAGAAGTAGAATTGCTGAATCATATGACATTCCTTTTAATTTTTTGAGGAATAAATAATATCAAATAACAGAGAAACTGTCTCAGGCTCCTTAGCTTTTCCTCTCTCAAGGAAAGAAGGATTTATTTGATTGGTGACCTTGGGAAATGGGTCATTATCCATGTTTTTTTTTTTTGTTTGTTTGTTTTTTTAAATTTTTTTTTTTAATGTTTTATTTATTTCTAGGAGAGAGAGAGAGAGACAGTGCGAGCAGGGGAGGGTCAGAGAGAGAGGGAGTCACAGACTGAAGCAGGCTCCAGGCTCTGAGCGGGCAGTCAGCACAGAGCCCGACGCGGGGCTCGACCCCACGAACCGTGAGGTCATGACCTAAGCGAAAGTCGGACGCTTAACCGACTAAGCCACCCAGGCGCCCCGGTCATTATCCATCTTTATCTTAGGCTTTGTTTGGTAATCTCCCTTGGAACTTGTGAGCCGAAAGGCCTTGTTCTTTCTCCTCTCTGCTCTTTGTTCCTCCAATCAGCAAACTAACCACCAGGGTAGGAAGTTGTATCTTGGAGAGATGGAAGAGGAGAGCTTTTCATTTTTTGGTCAAATCAAAGCTACAACCTCCAACACTGTTTTACGAACAAAAGAAGTGGGTTTTTGACACCCTATCTGATGTCTGTGTCTTTTCATCATTTGGTGTAAATTTTTCATTTCTTAAGACCCCAAGAGTAGTGGAGGGAGAAGAATTTGATGAGATGAGGTTAAATAAACTGGGAGGTAGAAGAGAAAGTTATGGAAGACCTAGGTTGGAAGGAAAGTAGATATGGTAACTATTGCTTCTGAGGAATAAGGACACTACACTTACAAAGTTTTAATGCAAAGGAGGAAATGCCATGCTCATTGCCAGTCTTGGGGAAGAAACTTATGATGGAGCTTTCTTGTGACCTATTTTCTCCCCACCAGAGTATTTCTAGCTCCCTGTTTTGCTAGGAGTAAAAACTTGGACAGCACAAGTTATAAGAACCTTTTTTTGAAACCTTTTCATTGTTTCTTAGCACTTCCAAAAGTTGACCCATGATGTGAGGTTTTGCAAACAAATAATCTTTTGAGAAAAGCAACAAGTCCTCTTGATTTAATTCTATCAATCAGAATTGCGCTTGCCATGGTAAAACACTCCTTCATGTAATCCAAATATCTGCAATATTTTCCAAAATAAGTCAGCTAAGAAGATAATTGGTTTGGCCTTATTCTATACACCAAGCAAGTTATCAGACCAAAGCGATAACCCTCCCATTTGTATGCAGGTCTGAAAAGAACAAGGCACTCCAAAGATATCTACATTATTCCCTGAACAGAAAATACTGTAGCGAGTTATTTGTGTTTTGGACTGTAGTGCCAAAAGATAGATTTTTATTATCATTAGTATTTAGGAAATAGCATCAGGCTCAAAGACAAGCCTTCATTCAAATGCAATAATGCCTTTGTGATACAGATACTATCTGTTTCACATAAAAAGCTTTCTTTACCTTGTTGTAAGTAGTGTGCTATTTGCACCAGATGTCAGCTCAAAGCAGAATTGTAAATACTTTGTGGCATGGTAGATAATACAGTGTTGATATTCTGGACTATTCAAATCTGTAATACAAAGGTGGGTAGCAGAAAAATATGAATACCTCAAAGAAGGAGTTGGAGTAAAATTATTATTTTGTCATTTTCAAGAAACTCTCAAAATCTTTTCCTCAAAGTACAATGGGGCTGAACCAATTCAATTCCTACACATTTGACTTTTAAAATTTGAGAATAATGTTTTTTAGGGTATATAAACACAATCACAAAGAAGCCAATACCATCAATTGAATATGTCTCATAAAATTTCCAGTTTCTTTTTTTAATGCTTTATTTATTTCTAGGAGAGAGAGAGAGAGAGACAGCGTGAGCAAGGGAAGGTCAGAGAGAGAGGGAGTCACAGACTCTGAAACAGGCTCCAGGCTCTGAGCTGGCAGTCAGCATAGAGCCCGACGTGGGGCTCGAACCCACGAACCACGAGATCATGACCTAAGCGAAAGTCGGACGCTCAACCGACTAAGCCACCCAGGCGCCCCAAAATTTCCAGTTCTTAAGAAGGTTTTTATGAAAGATCAATTCAAACTCCAATATCTTAAAAGTTCATAATTAAGCTCAGAAAACAGTATGAGAAGCAACAGATATTTATATTTAAGGCCATTACAAAAATAGGAGTTGAATATTAAACTGCTGATATTTTTGAAGTTTATTTATTCTGAGAGAGAGAAAGAGAAAGCGCAAGCACAGGCATGTGCAGGGGAGGGACAAAAAAAGAGGGAGAGAGACAATCCCAAGCAGGTTCTGCTTTGTCAGTGCAGAGCCTGACACAGGGCAGGATCTCACAAATCATGACATCATGACCTGAGCCAAAACCAAGAGTCAGACACTCAACCAACTGGGCCACCCAGGTGCCCCTAAACTGCTGATCTTAATAAGTTCAGGTACATATTTTTGAAAGGCTATGGCTATTCTCAACACACTAACTGCATTTATTACCTCTGATAATGTTACTCTGAAGAATGGGGCAATTCCTTAACCTAGAATAGGAAGACACATTATTAATAACATATTTAAAATATAGAAGTGGAGAGGCACCTGGGTGGCTCAGTCGGTTAAGCGTCGAACTTCAGCTCAGGTCATGATCTCATGGTTCATGGGTTGAAGCCCCGGGTCGGGCTCTGTGCTGATGGCTAGCTCAGAGCATGGAGCCTGTCTTCAGATTCTGTGACTCCCTCTCTCTCTAACCCTCCCCTGCTCCCACTGTCTCTAGCTCTCTCTCAAAAATAAATAAAACATAAAAAAAAAAGAAGTGGAGAGTATATGTCATTTTAAGAAGGGATTGTACCTGTGCAATCTTGAGACATAAGGAGTGATTTGACATGATTATAGGGCTAACTCATACACACTCACCTGCACACGCGCACATACACACGCATGTACACAACAACTGTTGAATGATTCAACTTTGGGAAGTTGAGACTAAGGAAGGTGCTGGTGATGATACAGATAGATTGAGCCCTGAAGATAATTATTTAGGATCAGTTTTAATCTGCTTAAAGATGATTTTCTTTTTCCTCCTTTCCAAATGGGAGAAATTTTCCACATGCAAGTAGAGTTATTAAACAAGTCTTAAAGCTGCCTTTTGCTTTCTTTGAATCTTGTGGTGAGGAGCCATCCCTTCCCCAGAACAAAGTAGAAATCTCAGCGCTTGCCACCCTGGAAGAGGGAACCATCTTGGTAGTCCGTGGGGCCCTAAGATACTTGAAATCAGGAGAGTTCAGGAATTCCTTTAGCAGGGTCAGACTACCCTAGAAAGAGAGACAGAGAGAGAGAGAAAGAAAGCCAAGGAGATCTTTCTGTAGAACTGTATTAGTTTCCTACTGTTGCTGTAATTAATTATGACAAGCCCAGTAGCTTAAAACAGCATAATATTTTTTATATTGTGGTTCAGTAGGCTAGAAGTCCATCATGCATCTCACAAGTCAAAGTGTTAGGAGGGCTGTGTCCTTTCTTAATATTCTAGAAAGGAACCCATTTCCTTGCCTTTTCCAGCTTCCAGAGTTTCCCCCACATTTCTTGGTTCAGGGCTTCTTTCCATCCTTAGAGCGTACAATGCTGTTTTTCCATAGTCACATTTTCTGTCTCTCTTCTGTTTCCTTCCAATTGGTAATCACACCAAATACTCATTCATTGAGAAAATTCAGAATAGTTACCCCATCAAAAATTGTTAATGTAATCACATCTGCAAAGTACTTTTGGCCATACAAGAGAACATATTCGTAGGTTCTGGGACTCAGGAAGTGGTTATCTTTGGAGGTCATTATTCTGCTTACTGCCCAAGTGGAATGCACTTTAGTCATGGCTATTGTCAAGACTGGTTGTCTTTCACAGGACCAAGCCACCCATACATAAGTGAATCACCAGTCCCTTCAAATCATGTCATGGAAAACCAGCCACCTCTTAAAATAAACACATGACACTTAAATACCAACTACCATCCTCAAATACTTCCTTAGAACTTCTGTGCTTAAAACTTAACGTGAACAGCTTTCAACAGAGGTGTTTCTAGAGCACTGAGATCCAAAGAAAGAAAAGCTCATGGGAAAATGACATTTGCTTGAAGGGTTTATTGGTATCCCTTGCAAAGGAAATATGAGAAGAGAAATAACTGTCTGTGTCAGTGTTACCTCAAAACTGTGTTCTGTGAAGCAATAGTCTTTTGAGATGCTACGCACACACTTCCCACATGCACGCGCACATGCATGTGCACAGGCAGATAGGAGAAGTACTGAATATTATTCACTTCTTGAAGATTCTTAAAGCACCTTAACATTTTAAAGATCTGAGAAGGTCTACACTGAAGAATATGTGTCTGATTAACCTTTGGATTCTTGAAAAACATAAAGGGAGTTTCTAACTTTAATTTGACTTGTATTTTGTCTGTATGGTTCCTTTACTGAGCGATACCTTCATAGAAGACTTTCCATCTGCTTCCAGAGTTCCTTTCTGCTGAGGCTTTAGGGCAATCTGTGACCAGCTTGCAAACACCTACAAAAGTCGTCTCTAAATCTATTCTTATCTGATTGTCTACTCTCTTAGGAAATTCTTTTGAATGCTCTCACTTATTTCTTTATACCATTTACTTATATATGTTATATATAGACATTCAACATATTTTACTTTTCTCAGGACCTATGGGTGGCTCAGTTAGTTAAGTGTCTCACTCCTGGTTTTGGCTCAGGTCATCTCACAGTTCAAGGGATTGAGCCCTGAGTCAGGCTCTGTGTTGACAGCATGGAGCCTGCTTGGGAGTCTCTCTCCCTCCTTTTCTCTCTGCCCCTCCCCAGCTGGTATGCTCTACCCGTCTCTCAAAATAAATAAATAAATTTAAAAAAATCTTTTCTAGATCTTCATGTGTACATTACACATGTCTATGACTGCACTAGTATATACATGTATCAAATAAATAAATTATAATAAAAATTAAATAAACATTATTTTATACATTTGATAATTATGGTCGCTTCATATTATCAATAATTAACATCGCAAGGAAAAGTACAACATTCGAGCTGTCTTTACTGAACCTGGATGCAAATTTATTCTATCAACTAGCTTTCTTCATGATTTTCAATGCTTTGGCCCATTCCTTATGAGAACTTACAAGATTATGGCTGCTTTTACTTCACAGCGTCATCGAAAAAGAACTCACCCTAGCAGTAGAAGTATCAGCTATTCCATTTCCTTGTGACCTGATTAGGCTTGTTTCTATCATCTTGGATCTATGATGTCTTCATGTTTATTCAACTTATTGTTGATGGCTTTAAAGAACCCATTTCATATCATTTGTTCATTTTAGGAAGATCAATTCAGTTAAAAGAAGATAACATAATAGGCAGGCGCCTGGGTGGCTTAGTCGGTTAAGCGTCCGACTTTCGCTTAGGTCATGATCTCGCGGTTCGTGGGTTCGAGCCCCGCGTCGGGCTCTGTGGTGACTGCCAGCTCAGAGCCTGGAGCCTATTTCAGAGTCTGTGACTCCCTCTCTCTCTGACCCTTCCCTGCTCACGCTGTCTCTGTCTCTCTCTCTCTCTCTCCTAGAAATAAATTTAAAAAATTAAAAAAAAAAGAAGAAGATAACATAATAGGTAATTGTGGTTAACCCAGAACATGTAACCTGGTATGTTGAAACCAAGTGGAGGCACTATTGATAAGCCCTGTCAGCTATAGAACAACCTTGTTCGTTCAACACCTTCCCTAGCTCAGGAAGCAGAGGACCTGTTGACATATAGCCCAAATCTCTATATCCATAGCTCAGATATTAGTAGTCATTAATTCCTTTCTTCCATGGTTTATAAACCTCAGTAAGTAGAAGTTCTTACATTTTCTTCCTGAACCCTATTGGTCTGTGTTGCTTATGCCCCAGGAATTCTCCCTGGATTCCATGACCATCTTTCATTCCATTTTAGAGTTTCAAGAGAAAAATGCTCAGCAGTGCTCTAGTGAAGATAAATACTGGGGGTGACTGAGTGGCTCAGTTGGCTAAGCACTTGACTCTTGATTTCAGCTCAGGTCATGATCTCATAGTTCATGATTCAAGCCCTGCATCGGGCTCCATGCTGAAAATGGAGAGCTTGCTTGAAATCCTCTCTCTCTCTCTGCCCCTCCCCAGTTCGTATTCATTCTCTCTCTCCCTCTCTCCCCCCCTTCTCTCTCTCTCAAAAATAAGTAAATACTTTTTTTTAGAAAAAACATAAATACTGGGCTTTTGTTTGGGCAGATCAGTCTCAGGAAGATGGGCAGGCCTGTCCTGAAAGTTCTGATGCTCCCTGAGGGGACTGCATCCCTCTAGTGGACCATAGACTTAAAGTCTAACTTAATGTATTAGGAGAGAGAAAAGGCTGGGAAGTACAGTGGGGAGGTTCTTTCCCTTAGGCCTCAGGTCCCAGAAGGAGAGACATCCATTAGGGTTAAATCTTTGGTTTCATTTGGGGAGGCAGAGAGGATTGTGAGAGGGAGAGGTTAGAACACAGAAGCTATGTGCTTGTAGCTCAGCCTTTCCCTTTCTCTTGGGAACGCTTCAGGCCTGAAAATGAGACACACATGGAGCGGGGGCAGTCTCTGCCTCTACTTGGGGCACCCTGTGGATCCTGGGGTTGCCTCTGGATGCATGTGTACATTTGTCAATTCTGGAGTTCCATATGAGGCAGCCCACAGTTGCCACATACCCAAGTCACATTGTCTAAGATAAATCAATCCCTATCTGCCTAGCTCCCTTGTTTATTTCTAAGTGGCTCCAAACTAGATCAGGAAAATGCAGTGCTGAAATATTGTGGGATCTTGGGCAAATTTACTTTAACTCAATAAGACTCTGTTTCGTTGCCTGCAAAATGATGTTAGTGGGATCTGTCTTTCGGGATTGCCTGGACCACACCTTAACATTAATTGGCTATTTGTATGTGCATACACATGTTGTCTTTCAGTTACAATTCCTCACAGAACCTTCAGAATAACTGCATAAGCTAGGGACTATTATTATCCCTAATTTACGACAAGGACACTGATAACTTAGAAGGTGAATAAGATAACATGGACCGTGCTCTCACAAACTTATGTTTTAACAGAGAAACAGAAAAACTATTCAGAACCTATACTCCAAGTTCCTTTCTAGAAGGCAAACCACCTAGCAATGACAGAGGCTGAACCAGGAATTTCATATAAAAGTGACTGATTGACCACCACCTAAGTATTCTTATTCTCTAGTGGTCCTCAGGGTCGAGAGTCCTGAATGCCTTACTCCCCCACCCCAAAACCACTTTTATCCAGTGTGCCTCAAACTGCAATTTATGGTGCTTCCCTGAGTCATGAAATCAATTTGTGATTTAAGGTCATCATTCTTCTGAGGGAAGAAAAAGAAGGGAAGAGAAGGAGAAAGGAGGGGAACCAAGGGGGTGGAAAGGAAGGAAATAACATGGAAATGGAAACTATATACCACATAAAGACCACATTATAGTGTTTAATGAAATGTCTGGTGTGTGTGTGTGTGTGTGCGCGCACGCGCACGCTCATGCTCTATGTTGCAATGTAAGGTATATTTTCTTGCTGTGGTTCACGACCCAAAATGTTTTAAATTCATAGTTCCATCTTATTTGGCTTATTATAAGCTTGTTTTCATTGGCTCTAATCTCACTTCAAGTCCCCGTCTATTTTTCCAAGCTGCCTCTGGAAGAGAAAGGTGAAGGGTGTGTGTGCATAAGAGAGCAGTGAGAGGGAATGTGGCAGAAAGTGACCATAGAAGTACAAACGGTGGATGGGGTATTAATGACTTGCATGGCCTTTGTTCTTAAGGGTAAAGGACAACCTTGCAGGGCTTTTGATTTGGGAAGTGATGTGATCCCATTTAGATGAAAGGGAGAGGGTGGTAGAGGGCGAGAATGGAAACAGGTGAGACAGGTGGCATGGTCCAAGACAGTAGTAGTTGAAATGGAGAGAGAGTCGAGGCTTATGTACCAGTCAGGCTTTGCTCAGCAGGTTAGAAACACTAGGAAAAATATATGATAAAGACTGCACCTAACACAGTGGGGTACAGACTGTGTGAGGCTGTTGTTTCTCAGCCTTGTCCTAGAGCCCGAAGGCCTCAGGGCAGGCATCTGGGAAGGGAAACAAGGAAGTAGAGGAAGTAGAGGAAGTGAGGACAATCAGGGACATGTGAGGCTGAGCTGAGAATCTCCAGGAAAGACTGCAACCTACTCATCTCTCACCACGTCCTGGCCTTCAATTTGGATGATGACAGGTTCCTAAGTGAGAAGCCAGGCCTGTAATCAAGAACCCAAGATGCATCTACCCCAGGATTCAGAGAAGTTGGAGCACAAGGTCTGCAGAAGATGGAGTCTGTGGGCCTGGCCATTTCCCTAACCAACAAGGCGATACAGCAGATAAGTAACCACAGAGATGAGCTGCAATGGCCTTCATGCTTTGCACCTACCTGCTGAGTGTTAAAAAACAAAATAAAAACAAAAAAAACCACCAAATCTTGCGCACAATTTTTCTTGAAGCCTATGAGCACTAGGAATTACACAGGGAAGAAAATTCTGGAAAATGTGCTTCCAGCTTAACTAAACTGATAGAAAATGAACACATCAGAGGGGCCTCTCCTCATGCATAGAAAAATGAAGCTTTAACTTTTAACTTTGTGCTTCCTGGATAGAAGGTGACTCTCGAAGGGAACATAGCTAAACAGTCCTGCATAAGCAGTGATCTACAATAGCACAGCACCTCAACACAGGAAGAGTTTTTGTCTTACTCACACAGTGTCATCTGTAGATCTCAGCCATTCTGTAATGCAGCTCTCTGCCACACGGTGATCAAGTGATCTGGACACACTTGCCCTGTGGATCCACCATTCCAACCCAAGGCCCCACCATCACTGCAATAGGGAAAAACAGTTCACCTTCCATCCTTCAGACTCAACTATTGCTCAGAGATTTTAAATTCAGAGAAGAAAGAGGATTAATTGCACTTCCGTTCACAGAACTTTGGCCATCAGAGGACGTTTTGGAACAAGCCATAGAAACAAATTATTGAATGTTCAAGGTTTGTCATCATCATCATCATCGTCATCATAATCGTCATCGTCATCGCTACGATCCCGTGACAGTAACTGTAGATACTCTTAACGTTCATATTACTCTTATCAGGTGATAAAAGAAAAATAATAAATAAAAGAATAGTTTATCAATGTCACTGTGTTAAAATGTCATATCCAAGGGTTCTGCTACACCCATTGCCAATGTCGTATGATTTCTGCATGGCACGTGGTCTGCCCAAATTTATATTCTATAGTGGTGTGCCATACTGGAGATGCCCAACTCCTGGGAACAGTTTTGGAGTAAGGTTTTGGGGGAGCTTGGCTGAATGTCCATTTGCTGCTTGGGGAAAGAAAAGTTTCACATTGAGATTTTAGCAATTTTAATGTAAATCACATTGGTCCTAAAAGAGATCAGGTTCTGTGTGGTGTTTACAGACACTGCCTCTGATGCCGTGTGTGTGTGTGTGTGTGTGTGTGCGCGCGCGCGCGTTTTCTGAAACCAACCAATTATCCAATTCTCCAACACTAACTGGGTTGTGAGTGTCCCATAATTCAATTTAATTCTGACATCTGGAATTAGCATGGATCTCCACAAGTTAAGGGCTCAGCCCCACAAGACTGCCGCAGTTCTGGGTGGCTCAGTCATTTAAGCATCTGGCTCTTGGTCTCAGCTCAGGTCATGATCTCACAATTGTTGGGATCAAGCTCCACACTAGGTTCTGCACTGACGGCACAGAGTTGCTTAAGATTCTCTCTCTCCCACTCTCTCTGCCCCTCCCCTACTCGCTCCCTATCTCTCAAAAAACTGAATTAAAAAAATATTGTCCCAGTTCAGATGCGCCACAAATAGCGTGCCCAAGCTATCCATACTTCCACCTGGCCAACTACAAATTTGAGAGTTTCCATGAACCAACCCCCCCCAGAGTTTGATAATTTGCAACAATTCACAGAACTTATTAAAGTGCTATATTTACAAGTATATTTCGTTATAAAGGATACAAACCACCAGATGAAGAGGTACAGAGAGTGAGGTCCAGAAAGGTTCCAAGTGCTAGAGCCTCCATTCCCCCTGAAATCAGGATGTGTACTCCCCCAGCACCTGGATCTGTTCACATCTCCCGAAGCTCCCTGAACCTCACTAAGTAGAGCTTTTTATGGAAGTTCCTTTAGGTAGGCACACTTGATTGAATCATTGGCCACTGGTGATTGAACTCAGTCTCCAGCTCCTCTCCCTGGAGGTCTAGGGGTAGAGCTAGAAGTTGCAACCTTCCAATTATGGTTTGGTGTTTTGGGGGAACCCCCATCACACAACTATCTAGCCCCCTGACTCCCACCCCCTCGCTCCCCAACCTCCCACCTCCCTTCAGGTGTCATCTCGTCAGCATCACAGACATTCTTATCACTCAGGAGATTCCAAGGGTTTTAGGAACTGTATGCTAGCAGAGGCATAGGAGAAAGAGCAAACAAATACTTGCTTTATTTTTATTGTTTTACAAGGACTAAAGATTTTATGACAAGTAGAGAAGACTCCAGAGCATAGAGTATTGGCCGCAGTACAAGGACAGAGAGTATAGGAAGAACACTGCACTATGGGTTCCTGGACTGCTCAAAGACCTCAAAGACTGTGGAATCCTGCAAGCTAGTACTAGAAAAGCAAATGAAATGACTGATAGATGAATGCAAAGGGACATCCTACCAAAGGTTGCCTAGAAGAGTAAAGTTTGAGGTTCTAATACTTTCTTAAACAAGAGTTGGCCATGTGTTCTACAACAGAGCAGAACCGAGCAGAGCAGAACTGAGCATTCCATGCAAGCAAAACACCCCAGCTCCTTCAGAGAATAAAATATTCAAACCCAGTTTGTATTTCCTAGAAGCACCTTATTTTGGCTATTATCACTTTGAAGAATAAATAGGGAATATCATATAAGCATTTATTTAAAAGCTCTACCAGAGGTCAGCGTATGTAATGAAAGTCAGACATGTGAGGAGTGTGTATGTATGTACGTATGTGGGAATGACAGAAGAGACAGAATGGGTTATCTGGAACTAGAGAACTCCAGAGAGCTTTGTCATTTTCTAATTGATGTCATTCCCCTGGGAGCTAGAACACTCTGTAACTACTTAGGTGAGTGATAATGGGCAATTATCTTGAATTGAGCAACAAATTAGGTGCCTTCATTGTAAATGCCATACAACAATGAATGTACTTCAGTAGAAGCAAGAAAAAAATTGCTGGGGGGGTATATCTTTAAGATTCTAGTAAATGAAAATATCTAAAGGATAGATATACGGTTTTTATTTATTTTTTAATGCTTATTTTTGAGAGAGAGACAGATACAGAGACAGAGTGCAAGCACGAGAGGGGCAGAGAGAGAGGGAGATACACAATCTGAAGCAGGCTCCAGGCTCTGAGCTGTCAGCATGGAGCAAGATGTGGGGCTCAAACAAAGGAACCGTGAGATCATGACCTGAGCTGAAATCAGACGCTTAACCGACTGAGTCACCCAGGCACTCCATTTTTAAAACATAATACAAAGGAACTTAATAATACAGGGACTATATAGTATCTATTACTAAGTGGAAAGGAAAGTGTTTCTGGGTTTTAATTAACCATTTTCATTTGAGGACCAAGTGTTTGGGTGCTTTTGTGTTTTAGCCCTTACTTGGACCATGAGAGGCTTCACTAGCATGTGCAAGGTGTTGTCTGACTTGAGGCATTCCAAGAAGGGTCTCTTCCCCAAAGTATCTGTCCTAAACATCACTTAAAATTCACTTATCACCTTCTACTATCATCTCCAGATTATTTTCTTTAAATAGAAATACCTCTGGGATAAGCGGGATACAACCACTTTTGAGGACTCTCACACTGACCACTGGCAAAGAAGTGATTGTATGGAGAAAAATGAGCCCTTCTTCAAATGTCAGGTCATGGCTTAAAAACCTAATCTGCTATAACAAGTACAAGTTCTACTTTCTCTGTTCCATTTCCTGCCACCTCCAGGCTGAATATGCCAAATGTTCTTCATCACTGCGCTCTTCAGGCTTAGTTCAAGTCTGCCTCTCCCCTCATCTCGTGACCCTGGCCTTGAACTTGGTGAACATTCCCGTTCCCTCAGCATCAGCTCCCATTTTAGATTTCTGATGCAATTACATCAGTGGCTCAGTTTTCCTTTCTTTCTCACACTCATGGGAAGGAGGCAACATGGCCACATGTCACCACATGAAGATTTTTAAATTTACACAAAGTAAATGAGGCTGGTGCAAAATATAAGAGGGGATCCAAAATGTCCATCCATGTGCTACAGAGACCAGCTGTATGGTCTTTATATTCTTTTCTCCTTCTAGAAAAGGGGGCTTCACCTTAACACAAATAATATCAGTAATATCAAATGGGCTGCTTGTATGTGAAGTTGAGTTGCTAAGGATGAGCCACTATATCATCCAAGGCCAAGGGTGTCACCTCCATCACAATGTATATAACTGGTACCCATGTGCTTGTACAGCACACAGCCCGTCCAGCCACAGCAGCAAACAAGGCAATAAGAAAGTTATTTTAGAGATAAATTCTGTTAAGTTTTAAATTTAAAAAAGCACTTAAAACTCGTCTTCCTATTTCATCCAAAACTAAAAGGGCCTCGGTCAATTTTAAGAGCTCCCCTCTTTATAAACAACAAGCTATTTAACTCCTGGGATTTAGTTTGGCTCTGTCACTAATTCCTTGTGAGATCTGGAAAACACTGCAGATCCCGTATGTTTTGCTGATGGCAAGTCTCTCAGAAATTTTGATGATCATTTACTTCCAAACCCGACCCTCCAGCTATCTCGGAGAGAGATCAAATGGCTTGCCTATCTTTCCAACAGTTAATAACCAGTTCAGAACGAGAAGCCAAGGCGGCAGTGCTCAGAAGTCATTCGGCACGCTTCTGAGGCCTTGAGGTCAGCTTTCTCCTTCTTTCTATTTGCTGCTCCAGGAAAAAGTGAAGTTGTTAGCATAAAGTTACTCAATAAGTGAGAATAATATAAGAGAGTATGCAAAGAATTAAGTCAAAAGCACACGTAGGGTAAGATGACTTTCTTGGGTACTACTGTTGTGACTGGGCTCTCGTAAAAGCCCACCCATTACTAGATATGTAGGCATGTGCAAGTAATTTAAATCCTCTGCTTCTGTCTCCTCAGATGTAAAGGAGGATAATGAAAGCTTAGAACATAATAGTAGCATTGAGAACAGACCCTTGTGTGCCATCCATATATGATCAGTGTTAGCTACTATCATCACTTTCCAAACATTAAGATGGTCTAGGTAAAAGCCAAGAGCTAAACATCTATTTATAGAAGAGAGTGTGGTCAATACTGTATTGTCCCAGTTTATAAGTAATTTTATTGACTGAAATGGATTTAAATCTCACATCAACACAAATAACTATTTCTTTGAGCATGTACCACTGAAAAAGCTCATCATTTAAAAGCGGAGACCAATAATTTGTATGTGGTAGATGCATCAAGAGACATAAGTATGAGGTCATGCGGCACAAAAAAGGGACGAACCCTAAGATCAAGACTTGTGATATTTATGCTACATAAATCTGTGTGTGTGTGTGTTTGTGTGTACGTACACAGCCTAGCCCTATAAAACAGCAAAATTAAATAAACAAATAGAAGCTGGCACTTTCCATTATTTTAGATCCCAAGATCAGCTGGGGGGAGGGCCTTACCTCTCACTATGCTTAGTTACTTTTTTCACATTTATGTGGTTTTTTTAAACTTTTCTTTCCATGAGTAGTCCCAGTGTTAAAAAAATAATAGCTTCATCTTTACTATGATTTTTGAGAATTTTAGTAATTAATTATTGAGTTCATAAAAAGCATCTGAATCTACCCTGAATGACCCCGTTCTAACAAAAAATCCCTTGAATGGAGAATTTCAGAAACTATAGCTTGGAATTATGGAAAACGTTTTCTCTGAACATATGGCTTTTAAATTGTGCCACGCACCTCTTGCAGCTAAGTAAATATTCAATTCAGTCAGCATATTCTTAGAACTCATACTTTCGAACCATTGTACCGGTATTAAGACAAGATCCTTTGGGCAAGAGCCATTGAAGGAACACAGGGAGCCATGGAGGATACTGAGGGCGGAAAGTGATCAGTTAACAAGGCAGAGTGGGCTAGGACTTCAAGAGAAGTACAAAAAGTTACATATGTGGAAGGAGATATGAGTGATTCCTACTTACAGGGTCAGACAGAGCCTCAGAGAGATGGGACTTTGATGGGTGGAAAGGATTTTAACAGGCGGAGGAGGGAAGGGAAAGACATTGCTGGCATTAATGGCAAAAGGATCCATGCGTACAAAGGTCTGTAGAGCAGGTCAAGGGCAAGCTGAGGAACCCCAGTGGCTGGGCTCACTCACAGTGCATGGAAGCGCAGCTGGAATCACAAAGTAACTGTAGCCCCAATATGGAGTCCCCTAGAGCTTTACCCTACTCTGCAGGTCACAGAAAGTGGTCCGGATGTTGAGAGTAACAGAGTGATATCAGGAGCCATATACACTTGTGGTTCTGAGTTTGGAAGCAAAGAGACCTCACCTCGGCGTGAACCCCAACTCCTCCGCTGAGTATGTGACTTCTCTGCCCTGATTTCTTTAGCTGTAGAGTAGGAATAATAATAGCACCTAATTGTAGGGTTTTTATGAGACCCGTATCTGTAATGGGACACGTGAAAGACATTATTAGCCCAGTGGCTCCCACAGAGTAAATATTCAGTAGATGACGAGGATGCCAGTGACCACCATGATGGTCAAAGAAGATGAGAGGACGAAGAGAGAGAAGCGTGTTGACAGTGAGGATAATGTTTGAATTCGTTTTCTTTTTATGTCTCAATTCCTACTACATAAAGCCTGGCATGACATGGGCACTCTCTATTTGTTGAATGACACTGAAGAACAAATTTATCCCAGGGAACCATAAATACAGTCATTATCTCTTGTTCTAGACCCCCAGTAGATGCCTGAAATCAAAGACGGTCCTAGACCCGATATAGACCATATTTTTTCCTTACATATATACCTATGATAAATCAGGCACGGTAAGAGTTTAGCAACAATAACTAATAATAAAATAGAATATTTATAACAGCATACTGTCATAAAAGGTACCCAAACGTGGTCTCTCTCTCTTTCTCAAAATAGCTTATTGTCCCGTACGCACCTTCTTGTGAAGTGATTAAAATGCCTATATGAAAAAAAAAATAAAGTGAGTTGAATGACACAGGCATTGTAACACAGCATCAGGCCACTACTGACCTTCTTCCAATACATCAGAAAAAAGATCACCTGCTTCCCAATTGTGGTTGATGACCGGTAACTACAGCCATGAAAGGCAAACCACGGATAAAGACGTCTGCTGTATATTTGTTTGATATATTCACCAGCCTTGGGGGAACGAGGAATAAACAAATGCAGGTAGTAAGAAGCAGCCTGATGAAGAAAAATATAGACTAGATAATTTGAAGTACTTATTAGAAAACTCTATGATGAGAATAATTACACCAACAAAATTTATTATCTTTATATCACAAATGGGAGAAAAATGTCAAGGTCAGTGAAAACCATCAAGCTGAAATGGAAACCCTGGCACCACTGAGAGGTAATTGGGTGTTCTTGCTGGCTTCCCTCTCATTAGATTTGATGTAATTGTTTTTAAAACGTCAAGACATAATGACAAGTATGTATTTCAATATAACCCTGATGCAATAATCAAAAGGGCATTTAAAATTCACTGTACAATTACAGTCCCATTAAATCTAAGCTAACTGCCCATTTGAGTCACTAAATCTAATCTGTTAACGTTGCAACACACATGCAGTGTGTCTCGGTGTCTCTGTCACAACTGAATCATAACCAGACTTTGTTTGGCTCTGGGAAAAGTTCTGCAGTAACAGTTTAACAAGGGCCCAGTGATGCGCACACATAGTAACAACGTGCCCACAGCATCACTGACAGCCCCGTACCCACATTATAACATCGAGAGTAGGAGAAAGGGCAGGACTGCTTGAGTCACGTGAGCAAGAGGCAGCTCGACACATGTCACTTGCTCTCCTGCTTGGGATGGACAAGGAGGAATCTGAAAGCCTTGCATGTCTTTGCACGCAAAACCCTGACTCCAAGCTACCCTATTTTGCAGTGGGCAACTTCTGAAGGATCCGCGGCTTGCATTCCTCCGAATGCCCCAATAAAACAACTTCAGAAGAGTCCGAAGTGGGACTGGCCATTGGGGCATTGAAAACACTATGCCTGAGGGGTCTTAAGAGGAAATAGCTTTGAAAAGGCAGCCATCAAGTGCTGGCGGGGAGGGGGGGCAGGCGAGAGAAAGAAAAGATCCTGCAGGGAAGCAGCTGGCCCATCCAGCTGTGGAGGGAAGCCGCATGACGGATGGCTTCCACTGGGGACAATGGGCAGCTTTGAGGGACAGGTCTTTGTTCCCAGGTTCCTGCACCCTCTCCTTTGACCTGCCCCGTTGACCCTTGTCCCTGTGCACAGGGCGGAGACGCCCGGCCTTCTCCAAGTGAAGGCCCAGCACAATTGCTCATGCAAAGGGCCCACGGCCTGGCCTGCTGCTCCCCGCCCCCATCTCCATGAGGTCCAGCCAGATGGTGACAGCGTTGGAGGTGGAATCCAGGACTATGGAGAACAAGGCCTCCAATCTGCAAACTCATTTCAGGATTAGCACAAATCAACTAAACTGAAAGAGTTGGGGGTGAGGGTAAGTAAGCCCTAGTTTCCCTCCAGAGGACAGAGTGAGTCATGACAAGCAGGTGGTTCCTTAAGGCATAATTAATTTGTGTTCCCAGGGCTATTTTCCAATTCAAAGTAGGAGTGGACACCTTTAAGAATCTGGTGAAATTCAGCACATTCCCCCCACCGTTGCAGATTTCTGGTCAGTTCTGGGGGTGTGCAGGGCAGGTCTGAGCCTGCAGGATCTCCGTACGCCTCACTCTCTCCGACCTCAGGATCCCCGTCCATAAAACATGTTAATACCTTCCTACTCTTCCTCATCATGAGCGCCTCGCTGAAATGAGCTGACTTAAAAACACGTGGAGAAAGAAAAATATCGCCTATTACTTATATGTGGAATCTTGACAAAATTGGGTCATAGAAGCAGAGAGTAGAATGGGGTTGGGGCAGGGGGTGGGGGAAGTGGAGAGATGCCAGTCAAAAATACAAACTGGGGGGCGTGTGGGTGGCTCAGCTGAGCTTCGCACTTCCACTCAGATCATGATCTCACAGTTTATGAGTTCAAGCCCTGAATGGGGCTCTGTGCTGACAGCTCAGAGTCTGGAGCCTGCTTCTGATTCTGTGTCTCCTCTCTACCCCACCCCCACTCTCTCCTCTCTCTCTTTCTTTCTCTCTGTCTCTCTCAAAAATAATTAAACATTAAAATAATTTTTTTAAAGTACAAAGCTGGGGGCGCCTGGGCGGCTCAGTTAGTTGAGTGTCCTACTTCAGCTCAGGTCATGATCTCGCGGTTCATGGGTTCAAGCCCCACATTGGACACACTGACAGTGAGGAGCCTGCTTGGGATTCTCTCCCTCTCTCCCTCTCTCCCTGCCCCTCCTCTACTTGTGTGCACACAAGCACACTCTCTCTCTCTCTTTCAAAATAAATAAATAAGCTTAAAAAAAAAAAGTACAAAGCTGCAGTTAGGTAGAATGAACAAGTCCTAGAGATGTAAGGTATAGCATGATGACCGTAGTTGACAATCCCATGTCATATGCAGGAAGTTTGCTAAGAGTACAGTTCAGATGTTTGCACTATAAAAAAAATGAAAAGGTAACTACATAAGGATATGCTAGTGAACTTGACTGTAATTATCATTCTGCTATGTGTGTAGATGTCAATATATTGTACGTATTAAAAATACACAATTTTAAATTTTAAAAAATTAATTTAAAAAGTCCTAAATGAGTGTAAGGGGAAAAAATATGGTACGAAACCCAGGGAGGACTCATCAAATGCGTCAAAATGTACAACATGTCACAAAACTATTGCAATGAGTTACAAACACCAAAGTCTGCTGATAATAAGAATAGCAGCGGGGCGCCTGGGGGCTTCAGTTGGTTGAGGGTCCGACTTTGTGGTCTGAGGGTTCGAACCCTGCGTCAGGTTCTGTGCTGACAGCTCAGAGCCTGGAGCTGCTTCGGATTCTGTGTCTCCCTCTCTCTACCCCTCCCCTACTCATGCTCTGTCTCTGTTTCAAAAATAAACATTAAAAAAATAGCAGCTACAAATGCTATGCATCTATTTTGTGGTGTACAACATGAGGAGCACAGAAACCAGGCCTCACTAAGCCACAGAACATGCTAGAGAGCAGTGTTATTAACCTCACTTTACACATGAGGAGATGCAGACTCATAGGTGTTAAGTGACCTGCCCCAGGTCATGCAGCTCGTAAACAGGTGAGCTAGGTTTGAACTTGGTTCCTCAGCCTGGAAGCCTACACTCCTCCCATTAGGCCACTTGTCTGTGTCAGGCTCCATGACCCCGAGTCTGTGCTGGAGCTCAAGTTCAAGGTGTCTGTGGAACACAAAGGCCTTTCCACCCAAAGCACCTGAACAGTGTCCTGTTACCATCCACAAGCTTCTGTACGGACTCACTGAACCCCTCCCTGCTCCCAGCTCCATGCCTTTATCCCAGGAACTTTGGATCACTCCTTCTAGATGTCCCTTCTGTGCTCAAAACGAACATGCTTGAAAGCACACACATTCTCTTTCCTCACCCTCCCCACGCAACCAGAATTTCCCACGATTCACCCTCGCCCAGTCCCTCAGATAGAAACTCCACACCATGCCTTACTCTTCTCTTGCCTTTCTCTTCCACCTGGGCTCCTGCTGCACACCCCCCAACCAATCCGGGCCTTTATTACATTCCAGCTATATAGTAACCGTAATTCCCTGTCCTGTTTATCCTACAAATAGTCTAACATCACTTCCTGAAGTGCGGCTGGGACCCTGTCATTAGCTTGCTCAGAAAACAGTCCCTCTTTTAGCTGCACAATGAATCCTCAACTCTTTAACAAGCATTCAGGACTCTCCTTGATTTGACACCAACCTACATTCTGAGATGACACCCCCAATTTTCCCAACCACAGATGAACCTACTACCAGAACCAGCTAATCAGAATTCAGCTGAGCAGGATTTGCTAGGGCAAACAGTGTATACCAGACCGATGATCCATAGCTGAGTTTGGGGAAGGGGGTGGGGGTGGGGGTCTGGCAGCTGAACTGCAGACATCTGGGATGGCTAATGGCCTGAGGCAGATAGGAGGGTCTCGCCAAAACACAGGTCCCGTGTTCCATATCTGCTAAATACAGGGTAGCATCCCGGGTCTGGGACAATGTACACACCAGACTACTGGCTACAAACCAGACAGAAAGGAACAAGACAGGAATTCCCTTTCAAGTGGGAGCTAAAGTGCAAAGGAGTTCAGGGCACCTGGGTGGCTCAGTCGGTTAAGCATCTAATTCTTGATATTGGTTCAGGTCGTGATCTCAAGGTTCGTGAGATCCAGCTCCATGACAGGCTCTGTGCTGCCAGTGCAGAGCCTGCTTGGGATTCTCTCTCTCGCTGCCCCTGCCCTGCTCTCATTCTCTCTTTAAATAAATAAACACTAAAAAATTTTTTTTAAGTACAAAGAACTAGGTAAAAGATCCCAGAGTATGGGAACTAGAATGAGCCCACAGAGAGGAAGCAGCCTCAGGCTGGCAGGTGCGGAGCTATCAGAGAGCTGGCCTGGGCACCTTAAATGTTGCTTAGCACTAGGGTTCATAGATTTGTGTCATTTTCATTTTTACTGACTTAGGGTTAAGTAGTGGATTACAGGCATACTCATCCCCCTTGCCCATCAGAGGCATGGGGGGAGAAGGGGGTGAGTGGAGAAGCCTGAGCTCAAATGGCAGTGGTGGAGGGTGGAGTCCTTCCGTGATATGCTGGAATACAGTTTACCCTTGCTTTTTGCTTCTACCATGATGAAAAACTTGAAACATTTACTGTGTCCCTGAAGAAAAATTAGAACTGACAAGCAAGTTTTACAATTTGGGTGGCTGATTCCGCGCACTATTATGTTTCATGGTTTCTGAGGATTCTGGCCATTCTATATTTTTCTATTCCGTTCTCATGCTGGGGTTACATTCTGATGTGGGGACGATAGAGAAGGCATATTCTAAACTGTGGGAAGATGGGGGCTCTTTAGACCTCTCCCTTCCCCCTCCACGCTAAGGAACTGATAAAATAGTTATTCAAGTCTCATTTTGGAATTTGGTTTCAGTCACTCTCAACGAATTCTTTTGTCCTTGTCAAAAACCACAGAGCTTCAGAGCTTTGCAGACATTGTTAAATACCAGCTCCCGGGCTGAGGGTATCAGACTTGACTGTTTTGTCTGATATGCTCGCGTCCAGTTTCAGGGAAACAAGGGTAGACTGATGGAGGCAAAACCGCCTCCAACAGAAAGAAATGATGACTTAAAAAGCCTTAATTCTGTCTGGATGTGACACAGGCCCTCCAACATTGCCACAAAGAAGGAGACAGCTTGCAAGTGCCTTTTTCCAGCACCGATGTAAATTAGAACATTCCCTAAGACAGGTCAGCCTGGAGTAATTTTCCACTTGACTTGTCAAATAACCAGAGGACAAGCTCCCACATCTCAGTGCAGTGCAGAGGAAAACCCCTTGTAATTTCTCTCGGGTTTTCACATTTGTTCGTTTATGGTGTGGAAAATCGTCCATGTGCGGCTCATCGTATAAGCCGGCTGGTGGGAATCCATCCAAAGCTTGACCTGGCACATAGTGGGTGCTTAGTAAATAGCTGTTGATCACTGCTGTGAAAACCAAATGGCCCTTCTGGTCACTGTACAGTCAAATACCCAGCAGATGATTTCAACATTTCAGCCACCCTGGCAGCTCCAGGAAATCCTCTACACAGAGATTCCCCTGCCAGATTGCAGAGAAAATAAGGGTTTGGGTCCATTTTAAAGCACTTTGAGGGGAAAAAAGCAAATGAAGCCTCAATATATATATTTTGTTTCTTATCTATCAGGTTTTGTGGCCTCCTATTTAAACAGCCTCCCCATATTTGGAGAAGGTGCTTTATTTTGTTTTTATTTGTGCTTTGTTTCCAACCTCCTCAGGGTGGAAACTAGACACTCATACTTTTCCCAGGCTCAGACCTCAAAAATCGGATGCACTTACTAGTGACGTTCATGTGGAGTGAGGCTAAGAAGGTAGAGCCTAACATCAGGCTCTGTGTGCCCAGTGGGGAAGGCAGTGGGGTCTTGGACCGACTGACCTCCTGTGAGAGGGGGGATTGGACATTACTCCTACCTGAGTGGTCTCCAAGCCGACTGCTGGCCCTTCCACAGACTCTGTGAACTTCTAAACTAACGTATTTCATTCATACCCCTTCTGCTTAAACTAGCTAAAGAAGGTTAGGATGCTACCAGCTAAGCACACTGACTGCTAGTGTACATTGTGCTAAATACCATAGTACATGTGAGTCTACAAAGACGAATAAGACATGAAGGCAGCTCCCAAGATTCCACAGTCTGAAGACAGGTACAGACTTGAGTCCATCTGTGTAATGCAGTATGTGTCATACAGTGCAATCGGAGCTGTGAGGAGGCTCACAAGGAGACCCAGGGTATGGCAGGGGGAGGGAAGAGACAGGGCGCTGGGNCCCTGTGTAGTGCAGCAGTCAATCCTGACCACGCCAGCCACAGACCCTCCAACCATGCCTTTACACAGGGCTCGGTCCATCCCAGGACGTCTGGGACGACAGACGGTGCAATCTTACCACCTAATAGGGCTCAAACTTGTGTTCGAGCCCAGCTCAGGCATGCAAAGGTGCAGCCCCGGTTGCTGGACTCCTGTGATGCTTCCTGTGTCTATCCTGCTGTCCCCTGTATCTGGATGCTGGACTTGCCTCCTGTTACAGACAAGCTGTGGCCATGGGGACAGACACTACAACCACAGGGAACTCTGGTAGCTCAGGCAGAGTGGGGTGTAGTTTGAATATTTAGCAGGAAGGGGCCCAAACAAGTTCGGGGAGATGGGACGAGCACCCTTTCAACACCTTCCTCTCAAGGAATCCATATTTCAATTGTGTTTAACTCTGCTTCCTTTAACATCTTTTCTACAATAATCTTAACAACCTATAGTCATGTGGCTTATGTGGCAGCACAGCAAGGAGCCACGACAAAGCCCAAACCTGAGCAGGAAACGCAGGTGTGAAGGGGCTGGGCGGAGGGGCAGAAGCCCACCCTTGCATGGGGAGGAAACTCAAAGGGGGCGAGCCAGTGTGGTCCGAACCCTGTATCTGGCTCTCTGCGGTCAACACGGAGTCGGCTTCAGATCCTCTGTCCTCTTCCCTCTCTGCCCCTCCCCTGCTTGCTTGCATTCGCTCTCTTTCAAAACTAAACATTTTTAAAAATCGCCTTATTATTACCTTTTCACATATAAAGCAATAATATTGATATTACTGTCCCTTTTAAGTTTTAAATATATGCTTAAATGAATATAACACAGAGTAATAAAACGTCTGAAAATTATGAGGACACAGGTAAGGCAGAACCCGTGAAGGCCCCTGCGCAAAGTTGGGTGAGCGTGCGCCTACGCGGTGGCTCTCCTTCGTGGCCTCCCTGTCCTCTGTGCAGTCTCTGCTCCTGGGGTGGGGGTGGGGGGGTGTCGCCTGACGGGCAGCCGGCCAAAGCTGAGGCCCTCGAAGTCATTGGTGTTTGATTCTTTTCTCTCTTTGTAATTGTTTTCATTAATGTTTGTCTTTCACCCCATTTCCCCTTTGGGGCGCGAGTTCCTTGAAGGCAAACAGAACTTCACGGCTGTCTTCCCGACCCGCCCGCAGCTGCCAGTTGCGGTACTGGGCGCCCAGTGGGCATTGGATAAACGCTGCTGCCGGACGTTCGCCAGCATCCCCACTCCCAGCAGACGCTGAAAAATAGGTCATCTGTTTGGCAAAGGCAACAGGATTCATCAGGACAAGATCTGTGAATGGCGTAAATTAACAGCAACAACGCCAACAAAATACATCAAACGCAGCCTTTTGGAAAAATGACATCTTTGTTGCAAAGATGCCGGCATGGCTGAAAATGGCGAAAACCCGGGGATTTCCCGTGGATTAGTCATGTGGCTTAAATAATTAGAACCGAAGGCCCAGTGGGAGATTGGCCGCAGTGAAACACGGGCGGGTCCCAGGGTAAGTTTAGTCTTGTGTGAAAAGGAGAAGCTCGTCAGACTGACAGCTAGGAATGAAAAGAGGAGGAAATCCAGAAAGAACCTGCAGCCCCCAGAGAAGAGAAAATGCATGTGATACGTGGGCTGGGCCTAGAGAAAGGTGTGCAGGAAAATGGGGCAATGTGGTGAATAGATTTGCAACTTTATGGAAAGAATCCAGCCTACATTGAAGGCATTCAGGGTATTTGTTTTAATAACATTCTAAGTGAAAGCCTTTTCTCAGGTAATAGAATTTCTTTCCATTTTTATGAAGTCAAAAATGAAAAATAAGCTAAAGCAAAAGAATCTAATTTCCTATAATAAGGTTTTGTTTTTAGTTACTTATAAATGCAAAATCATGGGGACTTCAATGCCACAAGGCATATGTTGGTCATGAAAATGAAATAAGAAAAATAAGAGAAAATCTTACAAACCCACTCATAAATATTGACCTTCCCTTTTCCCCACCTCCAGTTCCTACCTAAAACTTCACACGTGAGTGCCCACACATACACACTCATACACCCAGGGAGAAATAAGAACACTGGCTTTCAGAAGCTGTGTGAGATCCACTGTGAACTGACCTGTTCTCTAGACAGAACACATTTATTCAGCCATTCGTCACCTCCGGGTACAAGTCCACGAATCCAATGCTGCTGCCCAAACTGCCCAAATGTAGAAGGGATCAGGAACACCCTGTGGTCCCAAGAGGCCCATAGGAGACTGGGTTGTTTGGGGGCTTCTGACCGGGCCGTCAGAAGGGTATACCATCCCCGTTCTCAGCAAAATCAAACTCCTCAACAAAAGGCTACGGTTGTACTGCAGGCTCTGGAATCAATGAGCAAACTTCTCAATGTCCATTCCATTTTGTCAGTTCAACCTAAGCCAGACACTCTGCAGTCCATTAGCACATCTTTCATCCAGAATATTGTCAAAATCTGCTCATGAACCATCACATAAATCTTGTCCCCAAGTAGCAAAGCTGTGACCTCCACTTCCCATTTATACGTATTTGAAATTGTCCTCATGAGCTATGAACCATGTACCTCTCATTTTTTTAAGTATATTGATTTATTGAGAGAGACTGCACAAGTGGGGTAATGGCAGAGAGAGGGGAGAAAGAGAGAATCCCAAGCAGGCTTTGCACTGCCGGAGCAGAGCCTGATGTGGGGCTTGAGCTTATGAAATGGTGAGATCATGACCTGAGCCGAAACCAAGTCAAACTTTAACCAACTGAGCCACCCAGGCCCTCCATGTCCCTCTCATTTTTGCATGTCTTTAGGACCTCTGGTCCGCCTATTTCCAGGACAAGAAACTAACTTTGCAACCTTATCATATGAAGCTACATATCTTCCTCTATATTAAGTGCCTCAGTCTTCCCTGCACCAGACGTAGGTATCAGCCATGTGAAGTGGGCCAGATCTTTGGCCTCACATCCTTCCTCATTGCCTTGGCTGGACAGCCTCCTCTTCCTTATCCTCCACTTGGCCTTCTCCCTCCTAGAGGTTCTCCAGCCTGTACAGTGCGCCCAGGCTTTCAACGTGGTTCATGCAGACATGAGGCAAATGTATCCTTGACCTTTAGAAGCCTAGACTAACTCTTTATAACTCTTTCCACTTTCCCCTGATTTTGTCTCTTATTCTTTTCTCTACATGGAGCCAATATGCATCCAGAACCACTGATTCAAATGATAAAAACTGTTTTGGGTGACTTCTTAAAAACTCTTTGGTATTCGATTGCCCCTATGAAGGAGTCACTGGAGGGGATGAATGGAATATCAATATTCTTGTGTGAGGACACTGCTGTTTACATAGAGGGAGTACCATGGAAAGAGTGACAGTTCATAGTTAGAGAAACCGGAATGTGAATCCCAGCTCCACCAAGAACCTCAGGCACCATCAGTGACCTTCAGCATCAGTCATCTGACCTGAAAAAACAGTGGAGATAATAGGAAGTATTTCAGTAATTTGCTCCAAGTATTAAATAAGGTGCTTTGCACTAAGTCTGTATCATGTAAGCTCTCAGTAAATGTTAGAAATGATATCATCATCACCACCACCACCACCACCGTCATCATCGTCAGTAGCAGTAGTATTGATATTACTTGAAGTCAGAAGACCTGGTTTCCAAACTAGCCTTGTGGACAACTTATTTTCTGATAGTAGATCTTTGAATGTTATTCCTTCCTCTGTAATAGAGAATGGGGGTTCAGACTGTGGATTCTAATTCCTTCTCCTCCTCCATTTATTAGTTACACAATGTTGAGCAAGTTACTTAACCGCTGTGAGACTCAGCCTCTTCATTTAAAAAATGCAGGTGATAATAGCACCTACTCCAAAGGGCCATTATAATTATTAAATGAGTTGATGCATGTAAAACGTTTAAAAGTGTTCGGCACATAGTAAGTGCTCAAGAAATGTTCTCAAAATCTGTAACGGGGTGTACTGACATCCACCAGGCAGGTTACGGGGAGGATTTGAAATACTGTGTGAAAAGTGCCCGCACAGTCTGGTATAAGTGGTTCTTAAGCCAATATATATATATATCTTAAGAGTTCCCTGGAGATACTTTAATAAAGCCCATCCCAGACTGGTTATAACAGAATCTCTTCGAGTGGGGCCAGGACAATTTTAAAGCTCCTCCATATGATTTTAATGTGCAGCTAGGGCAAAAAATCACTTGTCTAACAAGAGAAGTAAGTAAAGTCACTAAAAGGTGGTCATTATTACTAGATACACATGAAACAAAATGTACAAAAAAAAAAAAAAAGCAGGGGAATGTTGCCTGATTTGTAGAAAGATTAAGCGCTTATTAAAAACATTATGAAATGATTCTTCTTACACCCACACTCCACCCAACCAGGAGTTCATTTACTAAGCAGGAGACAGCTGCCAGAGAAGCTGATAGACATGAAAGAAAGCTTTAGTTGTCACAGACGAACTACAGAAGCACATAAATGCCTTGTACATTTTCAGGGATCAATGGCTCTTCGCTAAATTGAATTGACACCGTGATGTAAGTCAATGGCAGAAAGACTGATTAGTAAATAATACTATGGCTTAAAGCAGATACACATACACATGCACGGGTACACAGTCTCACAGGCCCGCGCCTCTCTCACTGTCCTGCTTCACGTCACTGCAGTTCTGCCTCCTCTGAACCCTTCTCAACAAGCTCGACAGTATCACTACTGCCACACAAATATGCAATATGAGGGAGTCATACTTTATCTTATATTCATAAGCATTTATGCCTACTGTTATTTAATACGATCTTTTTCTGCAAAAAGAATGATGCTCTTAGAAATGGAAATTTATGTCCACACAAAACCGTATATACAAATGTTCATAGCAACATTATGCATAACAGCCAAAATGTGAAAACAATTCCAAAGTCTAGCGCTAGATGAGTGGACAAAGCAAATGTGGCATATCCGTACAACGGAATGCTATTTGGTAATAAAAATGAAGTACCGATACATGCTACAATGTGAGTGATTATGAAAAATGTTCTAAGGTGATGAAGTCCCACACAAAGGACCGCATATTCTGTGATGTGTTTTATATGAAACATCCAGAGTCGTCAAATTCACAGAGGCAAACAGTAGATTGGCAGTTGCCTGGGGCTGGGATGGGGGTGCGGGGGAGTGTGGAGGAGAGCCAAAGAGCAGTAATGGGGAGTGACTGCTGAGTGACTGCTGAGTGCAAGATTTCTTTTGGGGACGATGAAAATGTTCTACAATTAGGTGGTGGTGATGGTTACACAATTCTAAATACACTAAAAATCACTGAATTGTGTCCTTTACGGTATGTAAATTACATCTTAATAAAGCTGTTAAAAAACCAATGTTCTTAAAGATGACCCTGATCCACCAAAAGAAAAAAAACAAAACAGGGAAGAAGCTTAAAATATTCATATACTTCAGCGAAGGAGGGGGAACAATGTATATCTTAGGAAAAGTTCTTTAACATTTCAGCCTTTTCAATTATGCGGACATTTTGTTAATGCAAGTCAGCTTCATTTACCAACAGCAGGAGCTGAATGAGGCTGGTGGATAAAGTCGCCTGAAGCTTCTTTCTACTTCCAGAGGAAGAAACATGTATTGGGGTAGGAAGGGGGTGGGGGTAGGGAGAGTCCTACCTCCATAGTATTTCTGAGGGAAGTTCTGCCTGTTGGACTAGTCTCGGAGTAAATGTTCATCTGCCCTGTGGGCAGAGGCGGGTCCCAGGAGGCCCTGCATACTGGTAGGTGTCATTAGGGTCACTGCTCTCCAGCTGACCTACCAGTTCTCATGCTATTTTCAAAATCTCTTGGGAACACTTATTATGTTACCCAGCCAGGAACCATGTACTCCTTCTCCCCTACTTTACAGAATCTCAATTTTGTTTGGGTTGCAAAGTGCACAATCTCAAGGGATAACTTGTGCTTGCTCTTAAGTCAGTTATGCTAATTCATTTCTTTGTTAGTAAGCAGTCTAGTGGGGGGCAAGATTTCCAAGTCCAGCTAATAAGGGGAAGTCTCCTTGAGAGCACATTAGAAATATGTATTCCTTGATTTTATTTTTATTTTATTACTTTTAAAATCTCTTAATGTTTATCTATATTTGAGAGAGACAGAGAGACAGCGAACAAGCTGGGAGGGACAGAGAGAGAGGGAGACAAAATCTGAAGCAGGCCCTAGGCTCTGAGCTGTCAGCACAGAGCCTGATGTGGGGCTCAAACTCACCAGTCGTGAGATCATGACCTGGGCTGAAGTCAGGTACTTAACCAACTGAGCCACCCAGGCTCTTCTCTATTCCTTGATTTAAAAAACAAACTGAGGGCTGATGGGGGTAGGGGGGAGGGGATGGGGGGTGATGGGTATGGAGGAGGGCACTTGTGGGGAAGAGCACTGGGTGTTATATGGAAACCAACTTGACAATAAATGATTTAAAAAAATAAAAATAAAATAAAATATTCTATGAAATCTGAAAAAAAAAAAAGTATAGGGATGTTTCAAGATAGTCCAACCTCTTTGCTCTCTTTCATGAGTGTAATTGTGTGTAGATACATTGGGACTATGATGGAGACATTTCCTAGCCACGGAGGTTGGAAGCGCAGAAGAATGGCAAGAGCCTGGGTCCATGATGAAATTACCAAGCTGTTGAATTGTCTCTGGCACTGCCTACCTTCTAACTTCATATTATATAAAATAATTAAACCCCTTATTACTTAATCTACCATTTCTTGAATGTTTATTACATGTAATCAAAAGGGTATTAACTGGTACATCTACCAACCGAAAGATTCATAGCTCATTCTAGACGATGGCTTTCTGTTAGTATCAGTCAGAATTAGGCTTGCCTATGTTTCAGATTCTGTGTCTCCCTCTCTCTCTCACCCTTCCCTGCTCACGCCATATCTCTCTCTCTCAGAAATAAATAAAACATTAAAAAAACATTTTTAAAAAAGAATTAGGCTTGGCTATATATAAGCAGAGCTTAAACAAGTAGCAGTGAACAAAGTTCAGAAGTAGGGACTTCAGAGGTAGTAGGATGGTTCCATGGTCATCAAGGACTCAGGTTTCTTCTGAGTCTGTACTATCATCTTTGGACTGCCATCCTCAAGGTCACCTCATGTCTCAGGTGGCTGTTAGAGACCCAGCCTTCTCATTCACTCATTCCAGCACAAGAGAAGGGGAAAGCATGGAAGATTAAAAAAAGAATACTAAATATCTAAATTTCCTACAAAGACCATCCTAGAGTACCATACAACACTACTTACACGCCAGGACTAGGTCATGTGACCACGCTGTATTGCAAAGAGGCTGGTAAAGGACTATTACCTGGATACCTTGTTATGGAGCCCCATCTTTAAGAAAGAAGGGTAAAGTGGATGCTGCAAAAATAATTAAAAATCTCTGCTACCCAGGGCATCTGTCCTCAATCTCAGTATACTCCTCCACAAGTGCCCAGGAGCAGGTGCTACTTGAGACAGGAAAACCATTCCAAGGAAAGAAAGGGCACTGGGTGCCACAGCCATAATTTACCAAAGAATCCGTTTTTAAATTTTAATTTCAAAAAATTAGCTCATGGGAAATAACAAGTATATTGACTGTGTGCCGATAAAACTTATTCTGAAGAAAAATGTGGGATAAAATATCTTCTGCTACTTTGGGTTAATTACATAGTAACCTGGGAATAAAGAGTAAATTACTTAAAAACACGTAATTTTACTACCCCCTATCTGTGTAAACCACCATTTTCTCAAAGCTGTGACAAGGAAGAGCATGTGGAACAAATTGGAAACTGAAATTGATAAAAGACTGCAACATCACGATCTAATTTCAAATATTACGGATCATCAAAACAGTCCCATTTTTATCCCGGCCTAACTTTACATAAAATAAAAGGTACACATTTTTGCTGATAAAATGCTGAATTGTCTAGTCAATATCATGGAATCCCAAGAAATATTTAATTTGAAAACAGAATTCTACTGCTAAAAACTATTGGAAACAATTGCAAAAATGATTTGAGAGCTACCGTCTTATTCTAAAAGTGAAAGTCAGCCCAAATGTGGTTTGTACTGCTCTTCTTGAGTTCCAAACCAAAAACATTAAAAATAAGCATCACAAATCTTATAATTGGATGAAAACCTTCACCTCGGCCATATCCTGATTTATGACTGGATATGACTTTAGAGCATATCTCGGACCATACGCTTGGATTGTAACATCCTACCCACAAATCACCAGCATTGCACAATTTCAAGCTCAATTGATAACAGGGACATTCCCTTTAATTCCCCACCCACACATTGCAGGCAAGCAGATGCATGCCTCAAAATCCACCTCCTCGCCAGCATCTCCTCCCTGTTCAGCTAGCAGGCCAGCAATGTCCAGGGCACCCTCTTCTCCCAGGCTTGCAAACACGGGCTCCTAGACACCGGCCACTCTCTCACCTTCATGTTCCAAAATCTATTTCACACGATCCCATTGCTTGATGACTGCTAAGGGTTCTCATGCTGCCCAACAACGAAAGAGTGACGTTGTATCACAAGATTAAAAATTTTTCTTTGCCTGCAGACATAGACTCTTCCTTCTCAGTCCTGCTCTGTGAAACTGAAGCCCGGAGATGCACCTCTGCCCTCCTCACCAGCAGTTCCTCTTGATTTGTTTTATGTATCAAGGCTTCACATAAAATGTCATTTGAACAAAAGTTACACATTTATCTATAAGAACTTTGGAAACAACAGCTTTTCTCAGAAATGGCTTGAGGGAGGGCACAGTGCTTGCTCTTCCTGAAACCCAGAAAGCAGCCAGTGCTCACACCACATTCCAGCGATGGGAAGTATGCCCCTCGTTGTGTTCCACAAGGAGTGGGCCCCCTGTTTCTTGTCTTTGGAATTCTCAAAGAGTAAGTCTGTATTTACGTCGTCCGTAACCCAGTGGTTGACTGCATGGACTTGACATAATATCCCAATGTGGTCTTCTATCTTTTTAACTAAAGAGTATTTTTAAAAATTGGTTTTCAAGGTAAAACTTTGCATCATTCCAGCTGCATCTCTCACGACTATCTTGGACTCAGCAACATCGGCCTTGGGGACTGACATCAGCAGCCAGGTAGGGACAGAGCACACTCTCCCTTCTGATGCATTTGGTAGCTCTCTGGACGAGCAGCACACTGTCCTGTACTATCTCACACAGGTGATGCCACACTTTGCTTTAAAGTCCTTCTGTGCTTTGGGGCACCTGGGTGGCTCAGCTGGTTGAGTGTCTGACTTCAGCTCAGGTCCTGATCTCACAGTTTGTGGATTCAAGCCCCACATTGGGTTCTGTGCTGATGGTGTGGAGCCTGCTTGGGACTCTCTGTCTTTCTCTCTGCCTTTACCCTGCTTGTGCTCTCTCTGTCTCTCAAAATAAATAAACATTAAAAAATTAATTTAGAAAAAGACCTTCTGTACCTCTTAATTTCCTTAATTATCAGCCATAGAGTCTAGTAATTGAGTACATGAACGCTGGCATCAGACTGCCTGAGATTAAATCGCCACTTTGCCACTTACGTGCTGCGTGACCTTGAGCAATTGCTTAACTTTGCTAAACTCAGCCTTTGTCAGCAGCAAAGTGCAGATTAAAAATATCTCCTACTTTTTCATAGGGAGCTGTGAGAAGGTAACACAGGAGAATGTCTCAGCCTGCATCTGGCAGTGCTTGGTCCACATTAGCTAACATCACAAATGAAACCAAGGTCTGTGCTTCCACTAAAACAAACACTACTTAGAATCAGGGGCCCACAGGCTCATCGTGGTGACTAATCAGCACATGCTGAACAAATGAATGGATGCACCTGTAAGGCCCAAACTCTCTTGCTAAGTGTGGACCATCAGAAAGTGAGTGGGCTTTACTGCCAGATGTATCTGAGTCTGTGTCCCAGTTCTCTCTAGTCCAGTTACCTCAACACCTAGCATCTTGGCTGCCTGGGATGTTACATATGAAGGGAATACATTGCAGGCAGACCACAAGGATGAAATGGGGTCATTTTGGAGGGTCCCAGTAGACTTGACTGGAGTCTCCTCCCCAGGTTACCTGGAGCACAGGGACCTGAGCCCAGAACCCTTTGAGGTCCAGTGAACACAGGCTGCTTTGGGAAGGAAGCAGATGCATTCTTAGCAAAACATAGCCTGAGTTATAGTTCTTAGGAAATCGTGTTAAAACTATGTGAATAGGGGGTCTGTGAAGGAGAGTTGTCTTTCAGCTGTGAGGTTTTCTGCATTATAAACATTTTAGCTGAGAACAAGCTGCAGCCAGTGTGCAAGTTCTCTTTTTGGCTCCTCCCTACCCCCTAGATGATCAATACTCACCTTCTTCCCTCTCAGCCCCCAAGTTGGGAGACCCTGAACCTATGCATCATTGTCTGCATCACATGGCAGCAGAAACCACAGAGAAGTAGCTCAGCAGTAAGCGTATAACCAAGGTCGAGAAATGTGTGAGACACAAGAGAGACTTTGGAACTTGATGGGTTTCTGAAGGAGGGTAGGTGGATCCAGAAGTCTGGTGGGGGCTTCTGGGGAGGAAGAGAAGGTTAAATAGAGAGGAATTGGGGATGGGGCTGTGATAGCCACAGAGGTGCCACTAAGATCTTTTCAAGAAGAGGGGCGCCTGGGTGGTTAAGCATCCGGCTCTCAATTTCACCTCAGGTTATGATCTCAGGGATTCCCGAGTTTGAGCCCCGCATCAGGCTCTGCGCAGACAGTGCAGAGCCTGCTTAGGATTCTCTCTCTCCCTCTTGCTCTCTGCCCTTCCCCCACTCACTCTGTCTCTGTCTCTCTCAAAATAAACTTAATTTTTTTCTTCTGTCCAGATTCCAGAAGAGCGATTAGCTGATGGCTTCCAGCTGCTAGCATCTTCAGGATTTGTCTCAGCCCTTTTGCCGATGCCACACTTGTCCTGGGCCTCTTCCGGCCAGTGACAGCAAGGGAATCTGGCCATTTCTGCCCAGAGCAGGACCCCTCTGGGGAGTCTTTGCTCCAAAGCTCCCTGTTGCACCAGCCGATATGGATCAGAATGGCATCACAGTCCGAGGTCTCCTGGCACATCATGTTCTTCTTTTCCCTTTCATCTTTCACAGATACTACCTCCCCACTCCCTTCCCGAGATTGCTGGTACTCCTCACTCAGTCTCAGCATCTCCTGTGTGGAGCACCCAAGTGACCGGGGAAGGAAAAAGGATCATTAGGATAAAGATAGAGGATACCTCTGGAAGGCCCCTGAGAGGCCTGAGGTGCATCTACACTGGTTAGGACCTGCTTCTCTGTTCCGGGCAAGGTAGGTGGCCAGCTTTGGGGATTAGGGCCCAGGGCTTGACAGCAAATACCACGGTTTGTTTTGAATGTACTCTCTGAACTCTTGTGTAGAGAAGCCCTGAAATCTTCCGGTGTGTTTGTGTTGGTCAGGGAACAGCAGGGGACAGCTATCTACCACCAGGTCCCTAGCAGGCATAGGGACAGCATGACTGAGAACGATCGGTTGTCAAGAAGACCCCCTTATTGGAGAGATGATACAATGCCAGCTTTAGCAGCTCTGGCCACGCCTCCCCTCGGCAATAGCTTGAGACATAATGGAGAGAAAAGGAGCGAATTCAGAATGTCCATTATGGAAAACAAGGTTCAGTGTCTGACAGACAGTTGAAGCTCAAAAATTGTAGAGTTTTCACTTTATCCATAAATTGGCCTGATCCTACGTTTCCAATCTCATCTCATAGCCTGTATTTGAGTTAGGTTCTCTTGAATATACCAAGTTCCCATATAACAGTGACCTAATATAACAGTTTATTTTATCACTTCGTAAAAGTGTCTGGAATTGGTATGGGAGCTCCATGGTCAGCAGGGGTCCAGGCACTGTATGCCTTTTTAAAAAATGTTAATTTCTTTTTGAGAGAGAGACAGAGACAGAGAGAGCCCACGTGCAAGTAGGGGAGGGGTAGAGAGATAGGGGGCAGAGGACCCCAGGCAGGCTGCACGCTGATGGCAGAGAGCTCGATGTGGGGCTTGAGCTGAAGCTGGATGCTTAACCCACCGAGCCACCCCAACACCATGTATACCTTTTTCCTCTCTAACCTTTATCTTATAGTTTCCAATTTGAACCTCAGGCTCATAAGGTGGTACCTTCACCTCCAGGGATCACATCAATGTTCTAGGCATCAGAAAAGAGGAAAAGACAAAGACAAAAAAGTACATGATTATGACTGTCAAGCCCTTTCAAAGACCTGTCCTGGGAGGCCCAGTCCTAAAAGTCCTATCCTTCTACCTCATTGGCCATTAAAAAAAATTTNAGAGACAGCGTGAGCAGGGGACGGTCAGAGAGAGAGGGAGACGCAGAACATGAAACAGGCTGCAGGCTCTGAGTTAGCTGTCAGCACAGAGCCCAGCGCGGGGCTCGAATCCAGGAACTGTGAGATCATGACCTGAGCCGCAGTTGGACGCTTAACCGACTGAGCCACCCAGGCACCCCTGGCCATTTTTGCTGCAAAAGATGCTGAGAAATGTAGTTTTCAAAATGGACCTATTACCTAATGTAATAATGTGGGAAGTTTCCTATGAAGGGAAATAGAGAGGGTAACTAGTACCCTGTACATCTTTTTAAGCTGGTTTTCTCACAGCTCCTCATCCAAAAGGCCGTCCAGACTCAGGACTGCATGGACCATGTGTCTTCTGCGCCATCTTATCTAAGTGTCCAAATTGAAGACCCCATTCAAGGTCCCAGACATGCCTCCTTTTTTCCAAGAAGCCTTTCCTAACCGACCCCAGTCCAGCGACATTCTCTTCTCCTATTGAAAACTTACTCAAGTTGGTTACCATTTTCATTTATTGGTCCTACACCACCAATGAGGATGTGATGTTTCACCTTAAGGGTAGCAATAGCAGATTATCATTATCTCTCAAGTCAACAGGCAGTGCTAGGCACAATTATAGGTACTACATGAACCCTGTGCCAGATTATTTCATTTACAAAGCATTACTAACTCATTTATAAATAAAGTCCGGGTTATTTTCCCTTACAGGCATTCAAATGACATTTTCTTTATCTTCCCGGAGTTGCACAAAGTCTTCCTGTTACTTATTCCCATTCATTTGGCATTTCCTCTCACCAAGGGATTTGTGTAACACATAGCCTGGAGCTTACATCCAAGCAGATGTCCTAACCAGACATAGATTTCTAACCTACCTTCGGGCAGAAGATGAGGAGGCTCTCATCTTGTGCAGAACACTTCCAGCTGCCTACCCCCATACCTCATTTTTTCTCCACTAACAGAACTCTGATTGAAGGTAGAGGTGGTATAGAAAGCAGTGACGTCCCAAGTCAAATAAAACAAAACAAAACAAACAAACAGGAAACAACTACCCTCTTTCCCCCTTGCAGCCATAGGCAGCCATGTGACAGAGTGTATGCAATCATATGGCTACGTGGCCATGGGACACAGTCCTAGCCATTTAGATACAAATAGGAATTGGTACAGCCTGAGGCAGCACTTCTAACGTAGCTGACACTCACATTTTTGCCTTCCACCCTTCCCCTCCCCACTGATAAGAACAGACAAACATAGCATTAGAGCAACCATCTTGAAACCGTGCAGTAAGCGTGAAGAAAAAAACCACATGGCTGAACGGTAAGAAGCAGTTGGCTCCTGCTGGCACAGAGGAGCTGCAAGGCTGCACTGGCTACCTTTTTTTTTTTTTAGATATAGTTTATTGTCAAGTTGGTTTCCATATGACACCCAGTGCTCATCCCAACTACTGTCCTCCTCCATGCCCATCGCCCATTTTCCCCCTCCCCCACTTCCCATCAACCCTCAGTTTGTTCTCAGTATTTAAGAGTCTCTTATAGTTCACTGGCTACCTTTTGACTTCACTTTACGTGGCAGAGAAAAACCTCCCCACAAAGTTTAGCAACTCTTGCTCGGACCCTTGCAACCTTCAGCAGAAAGCAGTTCTAACCAGTCCCTCACAGGGAGAAGCATCCCAGCAGCTAAATGTTCTACTTAAGCAGGAGGTTGCTTTGGGGCTTGGGCACTCTCCCAGCATAGTGTTTTATATGCAAACGTCACAAAGCTCTGCTCTTTCCATTGGAATTTGTGGCCACTGCACTGCCCCATCATCCTCAGAGACTATAATTTCTATTCCCTTCAACCTGGCATAATGTACAATAAGTGTTCATCATTAATGGGGCCCAAAATATCAACAACTTATGCATTTTCATAATATCTTCAAACAAATGCAGTAAAGCATGCATCGTCTAGAGCGTAACAAAGGGAAAGCAGCTGAAAATGAGATGCCACTCCAATTACTTCCTATCAGGACACAACTTTTTCACCTTGATGTGATGTACTCTTGAAGTGGTTCTCTTTCATCACATGATGACTAATCCAATTCTGATACATTCAGAACACACCATAAATCTTTTGGCCTCACTAAATTATGGGAGTTGTTTTTTTTCTTAATCAGTGTAAGTAGGTGCTGAGAAGTCAGAGCTGGCCCTTCATCTGTCAGAAAAATCCACCTCTTCCGTAATTGGCTTCCTGATGATACCTAAAGGGTGACCAATCAGCAGTCCTCATTTGCCAGGACTCAGGGGTTGGCAGGATGCAGAAATTTACTGTTGCAGCCAGGAAGGTCACAGAGATGGGCCAGTCACCCAGCCATCCCAAGCCCCTTCACAAAAAAACAGAGAAAACAAAAAGTGCTACCTCTCCCTTTAACTATAATTCACCCCCTGGCCCTGTACTCAATGCCTGTGGTAGTCATTTAATGGACATTTTTAATAAGGCTGAATGTTTTTTTTTTTTTCCACTCATGTCATAGGCACTGGTATACGCACACCTTAGGAAAAGAAAAACATTAACAGTTGGTTTTGTGGTCATCCTCTAGCCTCAGGGACGCCCAAGGATTGGACTCTGTCAACATTTCCTAGGGAACCCTTAAGCTAACTAAGGCCTATACTGGACCCAAGGTGAATGGGAAACCAGCAGAGGACAGTACACCATTCCAAGCACTTGTACCATGTTACTGAGACTTTACTGGGAACAGAGGAACCAATATTGATGAGATATAGCTGCAGCAGAGGAGGGGCATTAGTCACACCCCCCTAGGGGTCCCAGAGTCCAGAGAACAGATTGTGAGAGGGAGATTTGCATGATAGAAGTTTCTGGAAGAGGGCTTTCATGATCTGTCCCTGTGAGAGAGTGAAGGCAAGGGAATTAAGTAGAGGGAGAAATGAATTGCAGTTTATTTATAAAAGAGGCCTCAGCTGATCTCCTGGAAAAAGGAGGGATGGTTCTTTACAGATATCCCATATTGGAGTAAGCCCTGAAAGAGACTCAGCCATAAATCATCAGCAGTTAACATTCCTGGGGTAGGTGGTGGGGAGGAGTGACTTCGTTCTGATGTAGGGGATCTGAGCAGAGGCGCTTAGAATCCATCACAGAAAATATGTGAGTAGCTACTTATAAAGCTGAAGAGACCCCAACACCTATGACTTTCTGTAGCTGAGATGGTCCCTCCTCACCCAACCCTGTCTCTGACGATCAAACACATTATGTGGTGCCATTGCCTACATTTGCGCTCATAATGACAACTGGTGCTTGTAAGTGTGAATATCAATCTGAGCCCAAGGCCCGTGCTGCTGGTTCAACAGCAGGAATATCAAAAAACGCCATTTGTACTCAGGCTCCAGGCCCGGGGAGGTCAGCACAGGCCTGAACAGCAAAACACACAATCATGGGGCTGGTGTAGGTCTCTGTGGGGAGGTTATAATGAGAAGGAATACATACAAAAATTTTTTAGGTATCAGAAAACATTGGCCATAAAAGAGAAGTTTCCCAAATTTGACTCCAGAACTTCTGTTTATCAAAAAGCATTTCTTAAGACAGAGAAAAGCCAAGAGCTACAGACTAGGAGGGGATACGCATAACACACGTGTCTGACAACAAAATCGTATCCAAAATATATAAAGAACTTTTATAAGCAAGGAAAAAAAGGTATCAAATATTTTTTTGAATGGCAGAACACTTGATTGATATTTTACCCAAGAGGCTATCTAAATGATTGATAAGCATCCAGTGTTGCTCAACATTGTTAATCATCAAAAGCAGTGCACATGAGAACCAGGATGAGACACCACTATGCAGCTCCCAGAATGGCTAAAATTAGCCAGTCAATACCAAGTGCAGACAAGGGTGTGCCCTCACGCACCGAGTAGAGCGCTCCTATGCTGGTGGGTACGCTGATACAACCACCTGCAAAAAACATCTGGCAGGGTCTAACAAAGCTGGACTTACCCCGATCCTTTGGTCTGACAATTCCGCTCCTGGGGATCTACCCAACAGATTGTACATAACAGTGTTAGTCATAATAACCAAACACTAGAACCAAACATCTTTCAGCGGTGGAATGGATAAATAAATGCTAGTATGTCCACGCAGCACACTACTATAGAGCAAAGCAACCAGCTGCTGCTGTGAGCACAAACATGCAGAGATCTCATAGACACTGTGTTGAGCCTAAGGATCCTGCCATGAAGATGTACATGTTGTATGATTGCATTTATATGAAGTTCAAAAATAGTCCCAATTGTCTTATGGTGATAGAACTCAGAAAACTTTTAAAAAAATCTCTGGAGAAGGGGGTAAGACAGTGACTGACAGGAACACAATCGAGCCTCCTGAGGACCTGGAACTGCTTTATATCTTGATCTGGGTGGTTGTTTTATGGGTGTATACACGTAAAAATTCATCAAGTTTGGACTCTTGAAAGTATGATGTTATACCTCAAAAAAAATGCATTACTTTTAGTAATGAGGAGTTGGAGAAAGAGGAGGAGGAGGAGGAAAATGTAGAAGAGGAAGATCACCAGGTATTAGATCATGAGGCAGAGAAAACAGAAAATATCAAGTTCCTGAATCTAGAACAAACTTGCCATTGATGGCGGCAGGAAGGGCAGGGTGTAATTGACAAGGAAGGGTTCCTGATGAAACCGGAAAGGAGACAGGGCTGCTCAAGTAGGGCCTTATGATTATGAAAGTCTGGATTTTAATCTAAGGGCAATTGGCTTATTTTAAAGCAGCAAGGAGTAAGTTCGCACATTATCTGATCTATGGGCTTTTTCTAGAATCACTTTGGCTGCTGGGAAAAAGGAGTTGTGTGACAGCAGTACACGCAGGCACAGAGACAGATCACAGGATTACAGGAGTTAAGAGGGCTGGCTGGAAAGGCTGTGAGCAATGGGCTCGCTAGCAACAATCAGAAGAAGCTATTCCTCTTTCAGACACTCTGCATCCTTGACACCCTGTCCTACAAGGGAGTCCTCCAGTAGGCCCCCTTGACCTTGGACCACTGGTTGTCTAAGCAGAGGAGAGAGCTGGAGGGGAACTAGAAGAGTGTTTATTCCCTGACTCCTTTCCTCCTGGGTGCATAGCCACAGGTTGACTGAAGAGAACAGTTTCTATCAGGCAGCCGTTTCTGATAGCTATGCAATCTAGGTTCTGGAAACTGCTCCCTCTCTCACCCCTTCAGAGAGGTCTACATGTTTATAAGGATTCATTTTATTGTATTTTCCTCAACTACCCCATTGGAGTGTGCCATTTGTTTCCTGCTGAGTATGAATTTCATACAATATCCAGACCATTGTTGGATACATCAGAATGACCTAGAAGTCAGGCCAAGGATAACGTGTACCCCACATGCCCCTAATAAAGCAGAGAAGGTTTATTCACTTCAAAGTCCTCTTATATGTCTCCTCAATATATCGTACTTATCACAACTGAAGTTAGTTGTCATTTTTATGCCCATCTTGCTTATTAGACTCTAAGCTCCATGGACGTAGTCCATGGAAATGGTCCATGAAGAGGTCTGTCTTTATTCTCTGCTATATTCCCAAGACTTAGAACAATACCTGGCATATAACTTAATAAGTTGAAGGGTGAAACTGAAGGAGGCAGAATAAGAGGATGGAGAGAAGAGGAAGAATATGGAATTTTAAATTGGAGGAAGAGGATTGGGACCCAGTTCCCCCAGTTACCATTAGCAGTGTCTCATATACATCTATTTCTCAAGGTTTCCATGTCCATATGTATATGTATATAAAATTAGGGTAAGAACTCCTGCCCTATCTAATATTTGTGAGGATCAAATGAAGCACTACTTATAAGCAGTAAATGAAGCAGCCATCAAATATGAGATGTTCTTATTAAAATAAAAACATCAGTATGATGGGGCAGGGCCTGGTTTTTATGCGGCACACATCAGCTGTTGCAGGCCATGGAAAGATATCATGATTTTTACAGTTTTCATTTAAGCGTAACAAAGCCCAAGTGGTTGCAAACCTTGGAACCTAGTAATGTTGCATGTAGGTGTTAAGGAATTCAGAAAGCCATGTACAAACATGACAAGATAACATGTGTCTTATTTTCCGTGGTTCCTGGAGCAGTAAAGTGGAGCGAGAGGCCGACGGATACCATCATTTGAGGCAGCTTCCGGAGCACAGCACACAGCACTCCTCGGCTCTATCCCATCCACTACACCACTGCTGGAGGGCCACGTAACATGGGCGGGCCTGGGAAAACCTGAGAAGCAGTGAGTTTACAAACATAGAGGACCACTCTAATAGTCGAGTTGAATCTCTTCTCTTTTTTAAAATTTTTTAATGTTTATTTTTGAGAGAGACACACACAGAGCACTAGTGGGGGAAGGGCAGAAAGAAAGGGAGACACAGAATCCGAAGCAGGCTCCAGGCACTGAGCTGTCAGCAGAGAAACCCGGCGCAGGACTCGAACCCATGAACCATGAGCTCATTACCTGAGCTGAAGTAGGACACCCAACCGATTGAACCACCCAGGCGCCCCGAGTTATATCTCTTATGAGGGACACTGAAACTAATAGCCAATCTTGACATTGCATATGACCATTAATATTTAGAAAGGAGCAACTTTTCTCAATTTTATATAAGCTTTTAAATATGAATTTCATGTCTATGTTAGTCAGGGTCTCCAAAGAAACAGGAACAATTTGAGTGTGTGTGTGTGTATACATATAAAATGTTTGTGGATATATATTCACACAACACATACACAAATATATACCAAAAGTTATGGAAGCCAGCAACTCCAAAGTCTTTTGGGTGGGCCAGCAGGTTACAGGCCTGGGAAGAGCCAAGTTACCATTAGGGCTCTGTGGGCATGTCCCAGGTCACTGCACCTTGACTGATACTATCTGCTCTTGCTGGCATGCTCTTTCTTCCTCCACTTGTCAAAATTTTATTTATTCTTCAAGATATTCAAAGGTCATTTTTTAAATGAAGTTTTCCCTAATATCACACTGATTCTTCTCATTCCCTTTTCCTAATCAGAATGATTCCTACCTTTGGGAGGAAGGTATTCATACCTCAGGCACTGTTCGTAATCCCTTCTTGAGAGGTCTAAACACTGTCTGACTTACAGTTTGCTGTGTCGATGTCTCCTTGCCCTCCCTTCTCCACAAAATCATAAGCTCTTTGAAAATAGGAATGAGGATTGCCTCTTTTTTTTTATTCCCAGTAGATCACACAATGTCTGGTGTAGAATAAATATACTTACTTAGCATTTATTTTGTGCATTTATTTGTCATACAACAGATACATTCACTTAGGATCAACTTGGAGCCAAGCACTATACTAATTATATGTGTAGGATCACCAATTATTACAAAAGCCTGAGAGTTAGATAGTACCCTATTCTACAGATGAAGAAACTGAGACTCAATAGGTTTAAATGATTTGCCCAAGACTATGTAGTAACTTAAGTTTCAGCCTGAATCTGTCTGACTCCACCACAGGCCTCAGGCAATCGGACGCCTTATTCAGGGCAAGCACAGTGATTCTATAAAACAAAGAAGAGTAAACTCACAGGAAGGGCATTTGCTATTTATTACTTTACAGTCTTGGGGAATGAAAACAATCATTCTCCCTCCCTTACCAAAACAAGCACAAACACATGGATACAATTTTGCTCTAAAGATTACACTAAAAGCAGAAAGACTGCTTTTTCTCATATTGTATTATTGAATAGGAAATGTTTTATGGATTAATGAAGTTGAGGGATGAGTAGCTAGTAAATCTAGCCATAAAAGGAGACATTCTAGATCATAAAGCATATTTTATTCATCTTGACAGTTGTGGTTTAATTTTAAGTATTTATGATATTACTTCATAGTAAATATGTCTAATTCATAGAACTAGGTAATACGAGATCCAACTTTGGAGATTTGCTTAAGTTTTTGCCATTAAAGCTACATGTGGATGGATTTCGTGCTAAGAATTATGGGTTTTATGTAGTAATGACATGAAAATTATCCATATTCCACTCTACTATAAAAGCACTACTTCCACAGCTGCTACCATTACCATTACCAAAACTACACTTGATTTTGTGGGAGTAAATCAACTAACATGTCCTCTATTATACATCATTTGAACTGAATATGAAAAATGCCACAACGGGGAGTCATTATATTAAAAAAAAAATTCGCCCTTTGAGCTTACTTTTAAAAACCCACGTGTTACAGATTTTGTAACCTGAAGAATTACACATTTTTATGTGAGCAACGTTTTTACTTTTAAAAGAAATAGTTGAGTCTTATAGAAAACTTTTTGATATTGTACATCTTCTCTATGTTTGGGGCTGGGGAGAAAGCACTGGGATTTTAAGTGATTTAAATCTTTATAAAGGCCACAGCTATGACTCCCTCACCAGCTGTGAGGGGCCCTGGTCTCTGGACCCAATGGACTGTGACATATTTACAAAAGAAAGTAGAGAACGTAATCTTTGGCTTCCCTGAAAATCCTCACGTGAAAGATTTGGCTGTGATTTAGGGAGACTTAGCGAAGAGCCGTCACAGGGGTTTCTGACCACGCTCATATTTATGAGCAGTTGCTAGTCATCCAAACCCACTGAGATGCTCCACATTACCCGCAAGTCAAATCTCAGATACCAAGGAGGAGAGCTCCAGAGCATGGAAGAACTCTGTTCTGAAAACACAGCAAAAAAAAATTTTGAGATTGAGTTTCTACCCTTTTGAGGAGTTCTTAGAAGGACAAGACAAGGAATACCAACAAGGGCCCTGGTGCTCTGTTCAAATCATTTTACCTAGGAATTTTTCTGCACTAAATTGCACTGGAATTTCAGTCTTTCCATCAATATGTTACGAGAGCATGGAGAAACTTTTTCTAGTATACCATCACTGATTTGCCCTATGGGCAAATTTCACATCTTGGTCCCAGGGAAAAGAAATATGGGGAGGTTCTGCCATCAGGAGAAGGCCCTATTGAAGATTCTAGATAAAACTCTGTCCTCTTGTGGAAGCCTAATGTGATAGCACCTGTAGGGAATGGGCAGAGGGTAATATATGCACTAGAACTGAGGTATCCATCCCATCCAATCAAAGAGCGGGCCCATCACATTTTCAGGAGATACCTTCTCCAATTAAAAAAAGAAAATCCATTGTAGCATGTAGCTAGGCCAGAACCCTTTGGGCCAGGCTGCACATGCTCAGTGGGCTTTCCCATTTGGACTTTGGAAGCCATCCTCAAAAGAGGCTTTCATATCATTAGTTAGAGAGATACACTGACAGGATTGGAAAGTATATATGAGCATCACACATCTTTAATTGTCCACTTGCTGAACTACACTAACCAAATTTAGTGAGCAACGAGTTGACACATGACATGCATCCCATCATTATCTTTTGTGTTTAAATATTTGGTTTTAATTTTAAAACTTAAAAAAAGACCATTTTAACATCTTAATTTTTTAACATGCTAGAAACTCTAACAGGTAAGAGTTGAGATGCAACAAAGAGCAAGGATAGGAAAGAAAGGGAGAAAGGAGGCCACCTGTATGTCACTCACATCCTTACCAAAGCATAGAATGTCCGTTTCCGTCTCAATGTCTTGAGCCCTACCTAATCTGCATGTGATCTCACCTGTCTGAGATACAGCTGGCCGCTTCCCCCTCCCCCAGAATTCCAATAACACACCCACATTCTTTATTTTATTTAGCACATAGCTATTTCATCTTTTGATTAGGTCAAAGAAACTCTGGCTGCCACGTTCATTCTCTTCTTGCCTGAGCAAAGTCCTACTCATGCTTGAAGACTCAGCCTCGGCAACCCCTCTTTTAAGAAGTCTTCTAGACAACTTCTCTTTATCTCCCCCCCATTCATTGTCAGCCTATATGCTCCTTGAGAGTCCTTGGAACCCCTCTGTCTCTGCCAGACAGAGGGATGCTACTTACATGTTGGTCTCACTGGGTTGTGATCTACCCTGAGTCCATGTTAAGTATCTTCATCTCCCCAGCAGCTAACCCAGTGCATGGTGCAGAGCTGGAGCTTAATGTTTGTTGAACTTCATGAAATACTTTGAATTATTTCTTCCAATTAAAGTCTTACCTACCCTATCAGTCTCTCTGCTCCACAAGGGTGGGTAAGATGTGTATCTGATCACATGAATATCTCTAACATTTGGTGCATAATGGGATGTAATAAATATTTGTTGAATGAGTGAATGCATGTGTCCTGACCTTAGCCTCTCACTACAATTTCAAGTTGTAGGAGAAATGAGAACATAAAAATTCCATCTGTGAAAGTATCTTCCTTATTTACAACTTTTTTTTTCCTAAATTCACTGTCAAGAGGATACCATAGATTTCCTTTCTTTGGTTTTTGCCAGAAGAGAACATCTGCTGTGGCCTAGAAGGAAAATATACCTGTGGTTAAGGGTGAGACAGAAACTCAAGAGTTTTCCAGATGTTTTCCACCAAGATCTGATCTTTAAGTGTCTAGAGAAAGTCATCAGTGAGACATAGCCCATGTAGAACAAGAATTTTGCCAGTGTCCATTTATTCATTCACATGGTCTCTCAACATTTACTGAGCATCTTCTCTGGGCCATGTGAGGCCATGTGCTAGCTTCTAGGGAAACAAAGATGGGTAACAGACAAACCCTTTCCCTCCAAGGCTTCAGAGCCTACTGAGAAATTAACGGCAATTAAATTAACAACCCCAAGTCTGTGTGGTCAGTGCTGTGTTAGCAGTAAACACAGGGTATGAATGAAGCAACGGTCAGAGCTAATTTGTTCCGGAAACTTGTCTTTACTTCCAGAATAGGCAGGGCCACATGTGAGGCTGTGGGCACCAAAGGCTGTGTGAGGCTGGTAATTACTTTAACTGGGATGAGGAAGACACTCAGATGATGCTGGGGCACAGGAGCGAGAAGAATACCAAGAGTCATCTACATGAGGTGCTTTCCCATCCACTGAGTGTAGACCAGGGCCTCCCAAGCCTTCTCATGGATTTGAATCATCTGGAAAGCCTGCTAAAAATGCAGATTCTTTTTAAGTGGGATCAGGGAAAGGATTGAGATTCTATATTTCTAAGAAGTTCTCCGGTGATATTGATGCTGCTGGTCCACAGACCACACTTTGAGTAGCAAGAATACAGAAGAAAGAGAGCTGGCTTTCAAAAGCCCAAATTTCGATCGAAACTGCCTGGATATCAAATCCCATCTCTAACAGTTAACTATATGCATTGCTCTTAGTGAATTACTTTCGCTTCTTGATCCTCAGTTTGCTACAATTATAAAAAGATAATAAAATCCACATCATAAGATTGCTATAAGGATTAAATGAGAGCGTTTGAAATAGGTACTCAATAATTACTAGCTACCACTCAGAGGATCTTCCCCCTTTCCTAAAATGTGTTTGGAGATCATCAGAAAAAATTCCAAATCTTCCATGCTCAGATACAGTTCTACTTACTTCTGATCAGTATTCTCAGTTTCTCTCCACGTGGGCCCACTGTCTGTTTGGGATTTCTTTTTTATTCCCAACACCTCTCAGTTTAATATCAGATGCTATTCATGAACTAGTTGGCTTGTTTATCTGGGTTATTAATGAAGCTGTTAAGGGAGACTGGAGGGGAAGCCAGAGCCCCTGCTCTCTGCCTCCCCATAAATCACCACCCTGAGCTGGGAGGGCTTCTGCCGCTTGTCAGTTCCTATCATCCCACACATCTCAATGAATTGGAATGAACTTCACGATTAAAGTTTCATGAGATGCCACATCAAACATTCTCTAAACCTCAAGGTCTAACACTTCGACAGCACTTGCTTTTGTCTTCTCATCCTCCAGTGTTATCAAGGAAAAAGCACACAGGTGCATCTTGCAGGATAGGATTTTTTTCCCTTGGACACCCCCACTGCGGATTCCTCATAAAGCTGTTATCTCCTCGGTGTTGAGCAGCTTGCTTTCAGCCTCAGCTCCCCACCTGACAGGTGACCAGCTGGCTGTGCACATAATATATGCCTTTTACGTTGGTAATAAATCTGGTGGCTGTACACCTGCCAGCCTGCCCGTGGCTCCGGTCACCTGCATGTTCGTGCTGCTGGGCCCAGGCAGGCACTTCTCCAGCAACCTCTCATCCGTGCACAGTCAATGACCTCCTCATACAACCATGTGCTCTCAGACCCATAAGAACAACTTTGCTGTGAATCTGACCTGTGTGGGTTCACATGTTACACAGCAGAGCAACAGACCTATTTTCTTTTGAAAATAATAATAAAGGGCTCCCTGCCTAGAATCTGCAAGGATTTCTACCAGTCAAATACATCTGCATGTTACCAACATTAAGTGAGTATTCCTTGAGGCTCCCCAAACAATTCAGTATGGAATGAGTTAACAGCCATGACTCCAAATCTTATAACACTAATGGAATCCTCCAGAAAAGATCAGAGAAATCTTAGAATCCACTTCAAGAATGCTTCATATTGGTGTCCTCTTGGCTCATTTTTTTTAAAGAAGCTCATCATATTCCCCAGAAGGGAGAAATTAATATAAAGGCAGGTCCCTAGGTTTGCAAGTTGGTTATAGCCTTCCTGAAAGGAATCTGTGGTGTGCAGAGAAGAAGTGAGGTCTGCAGCACTGAGGCAAGAATGCAGTTTCAAAGCTTACAAAGGAAGGGCTGTTGACCAGCAAATCCATTCTTTCCCATTTGGGGATCCAGGAATCTCAAAGCCAAAAATGCCTACTATCTTTTGTCTAAGTTTTCTGTTCTTCCTATCCTTAAATCGTAACAAGACCAAAAATTGCACTTTTTCTAAAATTTCACTATTTCAAACAGAAAGCATTTGGCTATGCCCTTTGCATCCTCCTATGCATTGTCTTTCTCTCAATGTCCCCTATACACACACACACACACACACACACACACATCCCTGCTGTTTCATTGTCATATATAACTGCACTGTCCTGTATGGTAGCCAATAGACACATGTAGTTCTTCAGTTGAAATTTAAGTTTAAATTAAATACAATTTAAAATTCAGTTATTTGACCACACTAGCCATATTTTAGTAGCCACATGTGACTAGTTGCTACCGCATTTAACAGCACTGATAGAGAACATTCCCGTCATTGCAGAAAGTTTGATTAGCGAATATTGATGAATACAGTACATATCATATGAAAAATAGTCAGGAAATGCATGTTAACTAACTGGCTAAATGAATGAAATGTGTACTATGGTTTTTCCAAATATACATTTTTTCCTTGCCTTTATTCAACTTTTCTAAAAATTACTTATTTAGGAGTAAATGACATTAAATTTTTTCACCGCACACCATATACTTACAGAGCTATCTTATTTGGCATATATTTCAATATAAATCTAACTTATTTACTTCTTTCTAATCCAGTGAGGAAGTTTGTCTCCAGTGAGACAGATTTGTCTATGTATATAATTCAAATTTCTATGAGGTAAAAATCAATAAAAAAATGTAAAAACTCAACAAACGTGGTTACTTTTAACATATGTGACTAGTAAGGGATTAAAATCCATAATACATAAAAATTTTAAAATCAATCTGGTGATGCCTGGGTGGTTCAGTTAGTTAAGTGTCTGACTTCAGCTCAGGTCATGATCTCATGGTTCTGGGTTTGAGCCCTGCATCAGGCTGTCTGCTGACAGCTCAGAGCCTGGAGCCTGCTTCAGATTCTGTGTTTCCCTCTCTCTCTGCTGCTCCCCTGATTGCACTCTGTCCCTCTCTCTCTTAAAAATAAACATTAAAAAATTTTTTTAATCAATTTGAAAAATGTTCCAATAAAAAATGGACGAAAGAACAGCCAACTCACAAAAGACTACCAACAGTCATTTTACTTATTAAAAATTAACCTTACTATGAATCAAAGAAAGGCAATCAAACAACAATAAGAGATGTTCACCTATCAGTCTGATAAAGATTAAAAAGTACTCTCATAATCAGAACTGGCAGGAATGTGGGGAATAGGTGCATCAGATCTCCATATTCTGAATGGTAAACTGATATGGCCTTTGGGAAGGGCACCCCAGCAGTTTCAACCAAAATTTCAAATACACATATATCTTTATCAGCAATTCCATTTCTACTCCATACTCAGCAGTACTCAGACAAATGCACAGAGATTTATGCAGCTGGAGGTTTAGTAGAGCATTGTTTATAGGAGTGAAAAATAGATACATCTAAAAGTCTGCTGGGGCACCCGGTTGGCTCAGTTGTTTGAGTGCCTGGATCTTGAGTTCTACTCAGGTCATGATCCCTGGATTGTGGGATCAAGCCCCATGTGGGGCTCTGTGCTGAACATGGAGCCTACTTGAGCGTCTTGCTCTTTCCCTCTGTCCCTCTCCCCTGCTCTTGCTCTCTCTCTCTCAAATAAGTAAGTAAGTAAATAAGTAACTAAATGTATGCTAACAGGTTATATACATGCAATGTAATACAGTGTTATTAGATTTTTAAAGCAGTTTTCTATTACTAAAGTAATATTGATAAGTCAAAAAACAAGATGCAAAATATTATATATATATTATCACTAATATAGATGTATACACACAGAACTATATAAATAGCCCACTTATTGAGGGCTATCTCTGTGTCCATCTCTGTTCTAACTAGTTTATACATTACTATATATCATCTTCACATAAACCTATGACATAGGTACTGTTATTATTTACTTGTATAGATAAGGGCACTGATGGAGAAAACTTTCGCATAAAATCACTTAGCTAATAAATGGCAGAATCAGGATGTGAATCCAGGGACACTAGCCTCAGAGTCTTACCACTTACCACTGCCAAGTACTGTGTTGGGAGGCATTGGGGAAGATACAGATAACCATTTACAGAGACAGAGACATAAAGAGACTGATTCCAAATTTTTACACTTGGTTACACCTAGTAAGTGTAATTAGGGTTAGAGGTGGTTGGATGAGGAGAAATAGAAAAGAGAGTTAACAAAAAAGAAAATTTGTCCTTATTACAACTTTATAATGTTTAAATTTATAATAAGCATGATCACACAATAAAAAATTAAAATCTAGAAACACATATTCTATCTGATTTTCTCTTAAGGGCTTAGACATACTGCTTTTTACTTTAAAAATGGAAAGAGGGCCAATGTGATTCATGGACAGCTTGGAAACTTGACACACATCAGTGATCTGGAGAGAAATCCCAAGTATCTTGGCAACTACCAAGGCTGAGTAGAGTCCTCTGGTTTAAGAGATGTGCAACCCTCAAGAAAACACACACTGACCAAGAATGACACTCCGGCCGACTGCCTGAATTGCAAGCCCACCTCTGCCAGATGCAGGTTATCTTTGTCCTTGGGTCATGACTTGGACACACTAAGCTTTGGTGTCCTCACCTGAATAAAAGCAGCAATGATTGGTCCTCCCTCGTAGGCTTGTGAGTATAGAATAAGGTCTGAGGGAAGCACTTTGGGTGAAGCCTCATGTACTGCTGGACTCAGCCAGCATTGGCCACCATGGTCATTGCTCCCACATTGAACTCTCACCGCCCCCTCCCCCTTGCAGTCTGAAAATGAGACCGCAAGTTGATCAAGTCGTCTGAAGCAGCCCAAAGGCAAGGAGAACTGACGAAGTACACTCAATAAGGGGTGTGACTATACATGAGAGACTATGGCCAAGTAACTATTGATGAAAAATATTAATAAGGCCTAAAGAAACACCTCTTAAAGGGCTACAGGCATTTAAGTTCTGGAAGTCCAATCTGTGTCCATCAGCTCTCAGAATACATTAACAATTTTGCTCAGAAAGTTGGTATCTACCATCACTCTATTTACTAAGGACGAAAAGTTCCCAATAACCCTATAAATGCTTCTCATTTCCAAAGCTCTTGCTCTCAGTTCATAGCTCTTGCCTGTCACTTACAACCAAAGAACATGTGTTCAGCAAGTGCTCACGGCAAATCCCATTTAAAAAATCATTTTTTTTCTTTTTGAGAAAGGGAACGCATGCATGCATGTGAGTGTGAGTGGAGAAGGGACAGAGAGAGAGGGAGAGACAGAATATTAAGCAGGCTCCACACATAGTGCAAAGCCCAACTCAGAACTCAATCTCATAACCGTAAGATCGTGACTTGAGCCAAAATCAAGAGTCTGATGCATGACCAACTATGCCACCCAGATGGCCCTAAAAAACCTTTTTAACAAACAAAATAAAAATACTAGAAACTTCTTTCAAAGACAAGGGTCCAGAAGGTGCCCATCCAAGATTTAACTGCCATATGATCGAAATGATAATTTTGAGAACAATTATGTAAACAAACTATACCCTCCACCCCAAAGTCCATCCTGCTCCACATGACTTCTGTGTGGGGACACAGATATTTCCACAGACACACATATTCACACATGCACACATACACATATGTGTACACACACACACACACACACACACACATGCATACATGGAGCTTGTCTCCCACATTTTCAAAGATTGTTTTGAAACATAAGGCACAGCCAGGTTAACAAAACATGCTTGAGGCTATGTTCTGTGTGTTCATTAAACTATAAAGCATCTTAAACCTACAATTAATTCTAAGTAAATTAAAGACATGACACAGCCATGGCACTATTGCAAGAATATTTGTGCTAATAACTGACATTTTTTACACTAAATCACCCTGCTGAAAGGTTTAACAGCATTCACATATATAACTGCTTTCTAGATTTTTTTTCTCCTACCTCAGTTGTCAAAGCATTAACGAAGCTGGCTTTTGGGAAGAATTCCAATTCAGAGTTATTTTTCCATGAGGTACTTAAGACTCCACACAGCAGCTCGTGATTATGTTGGCAGTGGCTTTGCATAACTGTTGGTTTCCTGTAGTATAAATAAGTGAACAGCTAAGAATGCCAATGTTTTGCTCTGACCAAGAAAAAGCTCACAATAAATGACAAGGAATTGCCCTCATTGGACTACTTAAGTTTTTGGATTTTTCTTTTTTAAGGGGTAAGTTAAACCAAAGCAATAGAGCTAAATGATCATATAATACATGCTACCAGTCTGAGATCATCCTTCAAATTAAAATATATTGTTTAATTCCCCAAGTCTTTTTTAGTTGATGAATTCAGCTGGACAAAGGCCACGCGGGTCACTGATCAACACCAATGCAGATAGTGTGCTTTTTTTGCTAAAGGCAGTGCAGAGAAAGCCAGAGCCTTTGCCCTTCTGAGATTTAGACTGAGAAGGACGAACAAGAAGCCTGGGCCAGGAGAGAGTATAGATCAAAGGGTCCACAAGGGAATTTGCAGAGAAGATAGCTTCGCAAGGAGGGAATGTGCAAATGAAACTCTGAGAACTGCTCCTGAGAAAAAGAGCTGTCCTGGTCCAGAGCAGTACGAGAACTCTGGGGTGAGATATCAAGGACCTTGAAAGAGTGTATGCCTTCTGCTTCTCCACATCCTCCAAAATATCTAGCACTAAATGTTCCCCAACCAATCAATGTCTGCTCTCCACACTCTCCCACACCCACAATCATCCCGCTGTATTGAACAAAAGGCCAGGTAAATGCCTTCCCCAAGTGCCTTGCTGTCGTTAACTATCGTTCCACCTTATCTCTTCCCCTGACCTTCACCCCCCTACCCTCATTTCAGCTGCGGTACCTCTTTCCTCTGGGACAATCTGACTACACACTCATGTGTCTCACATGGCTGCTTTTCTGCTGTTCGGCAGTTTTTACTTGTCTGTCTTCCCCTCTAGAAAAGGAGTTTCGCCAGCAGAAGACCATGACTTCCAAGACTTTTATCCTTAGAGCCCAGCCTAGTGCTGGCACAGAGTGGAATCCTGAGCAATATTTTTTGAAAGAACAAATTAATTCATGAAGTTTGTGTTTTCCACAATTGGAATTGCCCTTATTACGTGTTGCCCGGCAAAGTAATAGTAACACATGCTGCATTAAGCAAATCCTTTTAACTTATTATTTAAATATATTTAAATCACTGAGATAACATAGTGACTAACCAGATAATACCTGTTGATTATAACATATACTATATATAACATATATGATATAATTATATATAATTAATAATATTACATACAACTGGGGCACCTGGGTGGCTCAGTCGGTTGAATGTCCAACTTTGGCCCAGGTCATGATCTCATGGTTCATGGGTTTGAGCCCCGCGTCGGGCTCTGTGCTGACAGCTCAGAGCCTGGAGCCTGTTTCAGATTCTGTGTCTCCCTCTTTCTCTGACCCTCCCCTGCTCATGCTGTCTCTATCTCTCTCTTAAAAATAAATAAAACATTTAAAAAATATTATATACAACCTCATGTTATAATATAAAAAGGCATTATATTATATATAACATTATTTATTTATATGTAGGTGTAGGTTCACAAAAACAAGTTTTGCAATGAATGATAGCATAAGTCACCTCTACCTGACGTTGCAAGACTGCTTGAACAACCACTGTTCTTTTTACCCAGATAATAATTTTTAATTTTGTTTTATAATGGACATCAGTCATACCCAAAAGTAGAGAGAATACAGTATAATAAACCACATGTACTCCTTACTCAATAGTGCTCAACTCAGAACGAGTCCTATTATATCTCTGCCCTCAGCTAACTCTCTGCCCTGTGTCACATTAAAACAAATATCAGACATCATATCATCTATAAATATTTCAGTAAGTATCTCTAAAGGATTCTTTTAAAAATACAGTATCAAATCACACCTAAAAGCTTACTCATTCTTTAATATCAAATATTTAGTCAGCATTCAAATTTCTAATTGAAACATATAGCTTGTTTAGGGAATCAAAATGGAGATAAGATCCATACATTATGCCTGGTTGATACATTTCTAAACATTCTTTCAATTCATAGTTTCCTCTTTTCATCTTCTCTTTCTGACAATTTATTCGTTGAAGAAACAAGCTCATTTATCTTGTAGAGCTTCCCAGTCTGGATTTTGCCTTCTTCGTTCTGTAACGTCTCCTGGTGTCGTCCTCTGCCTTCTGCATTCCCTATAAATTAGCAGCTGCATCTAGAGGTGTGTTCAGATTCGAGTTTCATCCATTGGCAAAACTACCTCGAAGGTGGTGGTGTATTCTTTGGTCAGGAGGCACACCATGTGTGGTTTCCTCTTTTCTTGTGATGGTAGCACCCACTCAGTCTCAATGCCAAGACCCACTCATTGATTAGAAGTTCTGTCATGGTGTTATTCCAGTGTTATCATCCCTTCTTCACTTATTAGCTGGATACTTCTATAAATATAAATTTCCCATTATCTACTCTTTGGTTACTCAGTGGCACAGTTTGTATAGGAAAGACAAAATTAATATTTGATTCTTTCTCTTTAGTGTTCATAATAATGAGTTCATTCCCTAGCACCCCTTAATAGTGAGCAGTTAGGACTTTTCCCCCCCCGATGTCTTTTCGACTTCATGAATTTATTTGCATTTGATGAATATCCATCCATTCAAGTTAATTTCTTTATTTGATCCTCAAATTGTTTCGTCTTTGACCAATGGAGCCTGGATAAAGTTGGCTCTTGAGTCCTTTTGCTATGATCCTAGTAACCCAAGACAGTTACGTTAAGACAAATTAGAACAGTCACAGAATAAAGAGAACTTCCATGCAGATGAGCACCTCTTTTTTCTCCCAGAAAATTTTCTCTCATAAAATGCCATGCTACTCACTGAAGTGCGCCTGATTCAGAGAGCTCCCTGAGAAATGCTACAGGAAAAGACTGGAACCCAATTGCTAGAGCCAGGTCCTTTTACCTTGCAGACTGTTGTCAAGCACTCAGGAAATATGAGAGTGTTTTCTTAACTATGCACTTTACATTATTGTTTTCTTGAGACTACAAAGCTGCATTTGTCTTGATCATTAGTTTGCAAGAGTATATAATTGTTGTAGTCAATTTCACAATGATTCTTGCTGAAGTAAAAATAAATATAACGTAGATAATGCCCAAATTCCAACTGGCAAATGGGATTAGTCAAGATGATCCTATGGGCCTGACTTTTCTTTACTTCTGTCCATCTAGCAGTGGGTAATAATCCCATCCTGGGGGAATAGCCCAGACCTCAAGGGCTCAATGATGAGAGAGTCACAAAAGGAGAAGGAAGGCACCAGGTCACCACTGTTGACTGTGCAATATCCATTCCCAAAAAATGTTTACAAATCATGGAGAGAAATTTGCCTTGGATAACTTAGGATAGATTATAATTTACCATAACACAGTGGGTATATCAATTCTTCTTCCAACTAGTGTAGGACTCGTGTTGTCTAACCAGTAAAGCAAAAAGCACAAACACAGGCATATCTTGGAGATATTATGTGTTCAGTTCCAGACTACCAAAACAAAGCAAGTATCACAATAAAGCAAGTCAAAGGGGGGCACCTGGGTGGCTCAGTTACTTACATATCAGACTCTTGGTGTCAGCTCAGGTCAATGTCTCGCAGTCATGAGACTGAGCCCTGCATAGGGCTCTGCTCTGTGCATGGAGCCTGCTTAAGATTCTCTCTCTCCCTCTCTCTCTCTCTGTACCTCTCCTGCTTACTTGTACTCTCTCCCCACTCCCCAAAAAAGCCAGTCAAATGAATGTTTTCCCAGTGCATATAAAAGTTATGTTTATACTACACTATAGTTTAGTAAGTGTGTAATAGCATTGTCTCTAAAAAAGTATATACTTAACTCAAAAATACTTTATTGCTGAAAAACACTAACCATCATCTGATATTTCAATGAGTCATTACCTTTGTGTTCATGGAGGGTCTTTCTTCAGTGTTGACACCTGCTGACTGATCAGGGTGATGTTTGTTGAAGGCTGGGTGGCTGTGGTAATTTCTTAAAATAAGACAACAATGAAGTTTGTCACATCAATGACTCTTCCTCTCACGAATAATTTCACTCTGATGTTGTCTGATGTCATTTTACCCATAGTAGAACTTCTTTCAAAATTGGAAGAAGTCTTGTAAAACCCTGCTGCTGATCAACTAATTTTATAGAGTATTTAAAAATTCTACATATATATCATTTGTTGTCATTTCAAAAATCTTCACAGCATAGGAGATGATTACATCTCATAAAAATACTTTCTTTGCTCAGCCATAAGAAGCAACTCTTCACCTGCTCACGTTTGATCAAGAGATTGCAGGAATTCATCACACCTCCAGGCTCCACTTCTGTTTCTGTTCTCTTGTTATTTCCACCCACGTCCGCAGTGACTTTCTCCACTGAAGTCCTGAACCCCTCAAAGTCATTCATGAGAGTTAAGAGACAACTTCTTCTGAACTGCTCTGAATGTTGAATTCTGATCCCCTCTCATGAATCATGATATTCTTAATGGCATCTAGGACAGTGAATATTTTCCCGAAGGCTTTCAATATACTTCGCCCAGATCCATCAGAGGGACAGCTATCTATGGCAGCTATAGCTTTATGAAATCCATTTCTTCAATAAGACTTGAAAGTAGAAATATCTCCTTGATCCATATGCCACAGAATGGATGTTGTGTTAGCAAGCCTGAAAACTATTAATCTTGTACATTTCCATCAGAGCTCTTGGGTAACCAGGCACATTGTCATGAGCAGTAACACTTGAAAAGGTTTTTTTTTCCTGAGTAATAGGTCTCAATAGTGAGCTTAAAATATTTAGTAAACCATATTGTAAACAAATGTGCTGTCATCCAGGGTTTATTGTTCTATTTATAGAACATAAGCAGAGTAGATTTAACGTAATTCTTAAAGGCCCTAGGATTTTCATCATGGTAAAGGAGCATTGGCTTCAACTTACACCAATTGCATTAGGCCCTAACATGAGAAGCAGTCTGTCTCTTGAAGCTTTAAAGGCAGCCATTGACTTCTCTTCTCTAGCTATGAAGTTCTAGAAGGCATCTTCTTCCAATGGAAGGCTGTTTCATCTACACTGAAAATCTGTCATTTATTGTAGCCACCTTCATTAATAATCTTAGTTAGATCTACTGCTTAACTTGCTGCATCCACTCCATCAGTAGTTGCTGCTTCACCTTGAACTTTTATGCTATAGAGATGGCTTCTTTCCCTAAACCTCACGAACCAATCTCTGCTAGCTTCAAACTTTTCTGCTGCATCTTCCTCAACTCTCTCGCCTTCAAAGAATTGAAGAGAGTGAGGACCCTGAAGAGAGTGAGGACCTTGCTCTGGATTAGGCTTTGGTTATGGGAATAGTGTGGCTGGTTTGATCTATCCAGACCACTAAAACTTTCTCCATATCAACATTCAACATATCATTCATATGTTCAATAGAGTAGCACTTTTAATTTCCTTCAAGAAGTTTTCCTTTTCATTTAAAACTTGGCTAACTATTTGGCACAAGAGGCATAGCCTTTGGTCTATCCTAGCTTTCAACATGCCTTCCTCGTTAAGCTTCATCATTTCTAACATTTCATCTAAAGTGAGAGACGATTGACTCTTTCACTGGAATACTTAGAGGCCATTAAAGAGCTATGAACTGGGCTAATTTCAATATTGTTATGTCTCAGGAAATAGGGATGTCCAAGGAGAGGGAGAGAGGCAAGGGTCTGGCTGGTCAGAATACAGAGGGCATTCATCTATTAAATTTGTCATCTTACATAGGTGTGGTTCATAGCACCCCAAAACACTTACAATAGTACCATCAAAGGTCCCTGATCACAGATCATCATGACAAATAATAATGAAATAGTTTGAAATATTCTGAGAACTACAAAAATGTGATACAGAGACACAAAGTGAGCACATGCTGTTGGGAAAAAAGGCATCAATAGATTTGCTTGATGCTAGGTTGTCCTAAACCTTTAACTTGTAAAAAAAACACAATATCTGCAAAGCTCAATAAGGTGGAACACAATAAAATAAACTTCTCCCAGATGTGATCATTCTATTTCCTCTCAGTCACTAAGCATCTTCATGGTCTCATTTCCAATCTCGCTTCCCTCACCATTTTTTTTTCCACCTGCAAGTATTTTCTTTCTNGGGCTCCGCGCTGACAGAGAGGAGCTTGCTTGGGATTCTCTCTCTCTCTCTCTCTCTCTCTCTCTCCCCCTTCTCTCTCTCTCTCTCCCCCTTCTCTCTTTCATGCAATAATTAGTGGTTGAACAACTTCTATATGTCAACAGCTGGGAATACACTATGATGAACAGAATAAGCAAGACCTCTGTTTTCAAGGAGCTTTCCTTCTGGTTGGAGAAACTACCCAAACTGTAAGTAAATAAGGACACGTGGGTGGCTCAGTCAGGTAAGTGTCTGACTCTTGATTTCAGCTCAGGTGACGATCTCACAGTTCATGGGACCAAGCCCTGCATCAGGCTCTGAGCTGACAGCAAGGAGCTTGCTTGGTATTTTATCTCTCTCTCTTTGTCTCTGTCTCTCCCCTGCTCATGCTAAAAAAGTAAGTAAATAACTCAACAAGATAGTTTAGATAGTGAAACATGCTGTAAAGAAAATAAAACAGAAGGAAATGACAAAGCTCCCAAAAATGGCTAATTGGGAGAGGGTTGCAGATAAACTAAATATAGGAATCAATAATATTTTCTATAAATTGCCAGAGAGTAAATATTTTAAGCTTTGTGGACCATACAATTGCAACCATGAAACTTCTTCAACCCAGCAATAGGGTTTTTATCCTGATAAACTGATCCTAAGTTGAAAATATCAAGGGTCAAAAATGAATTTAATATACCTCACCTACTGACCATCACAGCTTGGCCTCACCTTTCTTAAATGTGCTCCTAACCCTCACATTAGCTTAAGGTTGGTCAGAATCATCTAACAAAAACTCTGTTTTATAATAAGGTGTTAACTTTCCCACGTAACTTGCTGACTACTGTACTGGACGTGACAAACAGAATGGCTGTAGGGATACAGAATTGTTATAATTGTATCAATTATTTATTCTTATAGTTATGTGGCCGACTGGGACTTGTGCCTTGCTGCCACTGCCCAGCGTCACAAGAGACTATCATACAGCATATCACTAGCCCAGGGAAAGATCAAACTTCAAACTTTGAAAGAGGGCTTCTACTGAATGCATGTCACTTTTGTACCATCACAGAGTCAAAAAAATTTTAAGTCAAGCCATTGTAAGTTGGGGACCAACTGTACTCAGCTCCGCCACTGCAGCATGAAAGCAGCCTTCAACAATATATAAATGAATGGGTTTGGATGGCTGTGTTCCAATAAAACTTTATTTATAAACACAGGTCGATTTGGCCTCTCAGCTGTAGTTGGCCAACCCCTGAACTAGAAAATCTATTTCATTGATGGCTTGATGACCCTACTAATGAGGCCCAGCCACCTTTCCAGAATAGCTTCTGTATGCATACCGAAGCCAACCTATTATTCTAACCACCTTTCAGGAGATGTTGGAGGCCTTACACTACACAATCCTACTTGGCTCTAGTCTTACTACCCAAGTGTATAATAACGGAGGATTTGAGATAGTACCCTTAGGAAAATAAATGGGATAATTATAACATGACTTGAGCTCTTCATTTCAATGTTTGAAGTTCACTACTTTGGGAAGCCTAAAGGTGCTACCCAATGTGTGAGTCTATTTAGTAACATCTTGTGCAAAGTCTTTTGGAAATCCTAATAGTTTAAGCCCACTGTCTCATAATCCTATGCTTTCCACATTATCTCTTTCATTCTCTTTCTCTCTTTTTTATCCCCACCACATTTGTCAAACAAGATTTACCCTTTACAAAACCACAATGGCTAGTTTTTTGTCAGTTCATATTTCTCCAGATGTTTTGTGATCTCATCCCTTCTTAATGTCTCTGAGATCTGCCTACCTCTGAGGTTAGGCTAGATGGTCTATAATTTCGCATCCCCTGCCACTCTAAATGGGTTCCTGGCTAAGCAACAGCCCCCTTCAGTGAGGTCAGCCAGAAAAAGTCATACATATCATAAACATGCCATGAGCTATTCAGCAATAACATTCAGCGGGGTTTGCTTTAGCTCAGAGGCCAAGGGGATTTGGCGGAAAAAAATACACAAAAGGCTATTCTATGGGAGTAAGCCTGACAAAGTCAACTGCTAAAGAAAACTAGTGCCAGACATTTGGCATCTTGAAAAGGAAGAAAAGATATTCTTCCCATCCATTTCTCTGAGGTTTCCAGAATAAGAAAACAGATACTATATGTGGTTGCCTATGCTTTCATTATGATTTCACTCTTCTTCTTATTGAACCACAGTGTCAGATCCAAGTTCAGCAGGGACTTGACCCAGAATTATGAGTTTATCTGCTAGAGGCACAATGTGCCCCATTGCTGTGACTGGACCTGCCTCATCCACACAAACTCTGATGAAAGCATGCGGCTCCAATGTGGGGGGAATGTGTGCTGCTTCAGGGGCTTGCCATCTGTTCAATCCTGCTCACTGTTTCTCATTTTCACCTTCTTTCCTCTCAGACACTAACCCAACCTGACAACACCCAGTGGCTTCTGAATTTTTTATCAGATCTTTGTTCTCACAACCCTGGTTCTGACCTTCACCCTCTGACCCTATATGAGACAGTAGTGGGTACTGGTGCTCCCACATTCCAGTGTAACCCTGACAGAGCTGGGCCATCAGGCCAGTGCCACCAGGTCTCCATGGTAGAAACCAGAGGAATGGGAAAATCAGCTACCAGAAGTTGAAATATAGGAGCACAGGGATGAGTGGAAAATGGGAGACTACCAGTGAACCCAATTCTATAAAGTCACATCAAGGCCAAAGCTGAGGGTTGGTGCCATTTTGAAGGACATCAGTAAAACTGGGCTGGAAGTCTGCTTCTGGGAAGTTGTCCAGGGCAGATAAAACCCAAAGAGATTTGATGTCATTACTAGAAAACCAACCACAGGGACATGGTGGAAGCAAGGTCAGAAAGCTGACCCGAATAGAGACCAAGGCAAAGCTGCTGAAATGGGGCTCCTTCTATTGGCCTGCTCTACAACCACATGCAGATCCCTGAGTATGCAGTACAGCAGGGAACATGTTGGAGTAAGCAGGACATGGTCTTCAGCTGTCCTTAGCCTTATATTCAAATGATAAAAATCTGTGTCAGTTTCATAAAAAGGCTGGAAGTGAAAGGAGCTTTGTCCATGCTGGGGCCAAAGCATTCAAGAGGTAGTAGCACTAATTCCCAGTCCTGCCCAGGATTTTCTGGTAGGGAGCTGATACTGGGTTGAGAGAAGGTGGGGAAGGAAAGTGGAGGCAGATCCTCAACAGTGCTATCTAGGCCATCTCAGTTTTCCCTTTAAGAAAGAATTTCTTTCTCAGTGCGGGAGGAATGTGGGGTGGAGAGTCTCTGTCAGGGGAGCATGTGAAATCAATGACTTCACCCATAGAGACAAAGAGGTGTCTTGAGTCATTAGCATTCTGGTCCGATGCACACCTCACAGTGTTGCAAGCTGGCTTGTTGGGGTTGAAAGGGTAGCCCAGAGTCATGAAAGCTCCTCTAAAATGGAGCCCACAAATGCTGGCCCACAGCACTGAGCAACAATGNAGAGGCACTGAAAAAAATCAGACTGTTTATTGGCAGCAGCAAATTGAGGGGAGAAGATGCCTAGAATTAGGCACAGCTGTGTAAATCAAAAGCGTAATGTTCTAATGAGCAGTTAGGTTCTATCATGTAAGGGTGATGAGCCTCATTCAGTACATTAAGAGCACAGGACTGAGCTAGAACTCATCACCCTGAAGCAGGGTACAGGCAAACAAATGTCTGGGGACCTACCGCACCGCTTCTCAGGGCTGTGTCTCCAGGAGGAGATGATCCCCTTGCTGGATGCTTCCGCAGTGCCTGAGCTGCTTGCCTTCCCCCTGGTCCATTCTCAAATGCAGGCTTTGCCTCACAAGTGGAAGGTGAAGCTAATCTGATCAAGGAATCCTCCTCCTTGAGGCAAGAAACAGACTGGCTTCCCATCTCATTCCTCTCAAAGGAAACATTTGCATTTTCACACAGCCCTTCAGTGACCTAACCCAGAAAATGCTAAATAGAGAAAGAGAGGTATTCACAGGCCTTTCTGAACATAACAATCAGGAGGAAACAAAACACTGCATTTGGAATCAGACAAACCTGGTTTCAGAGCATGTTCTATGTGGTTTTGAGCAAATGACTTTTTGGTCGTTTGCCCTTCCCCCGCTGCTCACTTTTTTTTTTCTTCTTCTTCATAGTAATGTTTCGGTGAACACCTTCTCTCTACCAGGCTCAGGAGTCAATTGAGGAAAATAACAGCCCCTTCACAGATTTGTTGTGAGAATTGAATTTCAGACTCCACATAAAGCAGGTAGCCCTGTACCTAGCACAGAGGAGGCATGTAGGAAATGAATATTCTCAACGTTCCCTTTGCAAGAGCAGCTCCAGTCTGCTGAACTTGACACTTGAGGAGGTCAGGGAACAACTTTAATGTTCATAGGAGACCCGGTGGCCAGACATCTTTCTCTTGATTCAAGTGTCTGGGATACCCTGAGCCCAAGGGGGGGGGTGTGCTCTCCACCTGGAAGAGCACGAGGAAGCTAAAAGGGCTCAGTTTTTAGAGGTTGGCCAGAACAAGGCGCGGGCCACATACTGTTGTTTGGGAAACCCTCCCTTTGTGTTGAAAACTCTGCATTTTAAAAACCAGTCCTGAAAATCAGAGTTGAGAGTTCCAGAGCTGATCATTTCTTTAAAATCATCAGCCGCAACATTCGAAAGGGTCCTTTAAAAATTAATCAGGAAAGCCAAGAATTTAATAGAAAGTATTCAGAACTAGAAAGGACTTTCAGGAAAACAGAGCAGATGTTAGGTATATAAAGAGGCTAGGGGAAAGACTAGCCAGAGGACTAGTGTCTTGCAACAGTTGGTGAAAAACAGGATTTAAAAAAAGCAGGTCTCAGGGACCCCCAGGGTCCAGGATATTCAGCTGGCTTTTGCAATTCATCAGGGAAAAAGAAACCCACAAAAATTCACAACATTAAAATAAAAAATTGACCCTGGCCTCCTCACAAAAGGAAAAGAAAAGGAAGGCTGGTATAGCACAAAGTGTACGGCCCTAAAAATTCAGCCTATGGAGTTCAAGCCCCAACTCTTGCCACCAAGCAGGGGTCTTGATCCACCTCCGTATCTGGAATCAGAAGCCCTTCCACAGCTGCTAAGAGCTCTGTCCTAACTCCAGATATTACAAGCATGCAGCTCTCCCCAAAAGAGTAATAGAACACCCAGGGTGTACTTGGCCCACAGACTCACTTTGAGTTCTTTTCCTCACTCTGTCCAAATAAAGGCAACCGCTCTCTGCCCATCTTTTGTCAATAGCATTTTTGTGCTATCGTCCCCGGGGTCACTGGTTGTTTGTTCTTGGAGTGTCTTCTGGGAAGCTTTTTTACTGCCATGCTACGTCTCTGCAGTGAGCTTCAAAGAGCCTCAACCACACAGGATATCTCAGAATAAAAGAAGAAAAGCAAGAAGAAAAAAATTAAAGAATTGCAGCATTAATATGAAGCTGGTCTATCCCAAATTGTAGGACACAACTGGGCAAATGGAATTTTGCCTTCCTTCGGCTCTGAAATCCTCGCCACTAATACAGAAAAGAACAGGTCAGAAGCTCAGATCTTTGTTGCTTGAGACAAGAGAGTGAGTCTTTGGATTTAAATTCCTCTTTTCCCCCCCATAAATTCAACTCACCTAGTATGCAGTGAGTCACTGTGTTAGGAGACAAAGGTGGACAAGTGTCATCCCTGCCTTCAAGGAGATTATGGTCTGGTAAAACTGAAAGTAGATAAGAACAGGATTTCCACCTAATGTCCCTACCACCAAGCAGGATGTAAGTAATTCATTCAGTCATCTCAGCCTTCTTTCATTCTACAGACATGTATTAGATGATCTGCTGTGTGTCAGGGAAAAACACTTAGCACTGGGAATTTAAAAAACAAATAAGCCAGGATCCCAGCCTTCCAGAAATTCACAGTCCCATTCAGGATACATCAATGTCTGGTGCCATAGGAAAGGGTCACAAGAATTCAGAGAAAGGAAAACTTTCGTTATGAGGTCATTAGACCTCCCTCTGAAAGCACACGTGACATTAAAGGAGCGTTTGCACATTTCCTGTCCCAGACTTGGAATCAGCCATGTCTTCAAGGACATCGAAAAGCAGAGGTCTAGAGGGAGAGTGGTCCAGGTGAGTGCATAGCATGAACAACAGCACAAAGGAGGCAGGGTCACAAAACAGCCAGCAGGTCAGCTGGGCTGGTACATGGCAGGGACAGGGAGAAGCAGGGTCACAGCCAGGGATTCAGGTTAGGTTAGGCTGGGAAACACATTTGGAATGCCCAGCTGATGGACCTGATGGATCAGGGAGGCCAGTGAAATGACTACATGAAAGCAGCACATGACTAGTTCGGGGCTTCAGGAAGATCTGGCAGCAAAAATGCAGTAGAAGTGATGATTATAGGAATCAGAATTGGTGGGTCAAGTTTGCTATCACAATTGAGATTTAAAGTAATGGAGAACCCTAGTACCTACATTGTGATTTTGACATACACTTCCCACTACAAGAAACCAGGAGTCTGTGGAGATGTGACTGGCTCCCACTCTGGGGCAGGAGATATACAAGATGGGTCTGGAATATCTTGTCATGTCAGACTATTGAATCGTGTAAAAAGAACTTGAAACCAACTTGGAGAAGCTACCACAGGTCAAACACAGAGCAATTCAAGTACCAGAACACAGCTGAAATGANTATTGAATCGTGTAAAAAGAACTTGAAACCAACTTGGAGAAGCTACCACAGGTCAAACAGAGCAATTCAAGTACCAGAACACAGCTGAAATGGATCAAAATACATCACATATATTAAATCTACAATCTCATATTTAAAAGAAAAACATCAATTTGCCACTGTTGAAAGATGCTGGAAAATCAACTGTTAAGTAAAAGATCAGGTTCTTATCTTTCCTACATGAAATGTACCACTGGGAACTCACATGTTCAATGAAAGGAAGTTTATCTTCTGATGCTGATAAACACATAAGGAATGATAGAATTTAGAATGTCACCACTTTTCCACTTCTTATGAATGAATGGTTCTAAACATCGTCATTAAAGGAGAGACAAACAGATGTTATGTACCTCTTATGCCATCCTGAAGTAGTCTTGCCAAAAAGTAATCTGTAAATCAAATCTGTAGATCTACCAATCAATTTATGGGAAATAAAAGGCACAGAGGAACATGTCTAGTCACACCACTGGATACAATTAGCAAGAATCGGACCATGGAAAAAAAATGTGAAGAAAAAAGACCTGGATTCTTCAACAAATACATTCCAAGGGAAAGAAAAAGGGAGATGAATGGAAAATCTGTAGCTTAAAAGACACTTAAAAGTGCTATCAACCATTCACAAATGTGGACTTTGAATCCTGGTAGAAACAAACTGTGCAGAATATAACCATTTATGAGATTTCAAGTGCATAATAATATGAAGAAACTATTGTTAATCTCCTGTTTGAGCTGTACATAATATTCTGTCATTGCGTTTCTTAAAAATTTACTTTTGTATGTGATTTAAATATTATTTACTTTCATATGTAATAAAATGTTAATAGCAAAATCAAAACAATAAGAAAACAATGAAGGAAAGAGAGGAAACAAAGAGGAAAGAGAGACAAGGTACCAGAGACATATCTGTGTAGGCCTTCAGGACACCTAGTCCCTGGCCAAGTGCCTCATGGGGTAGCTGCTCAGGTCTTGACAGCTCTTGGCTGTTCCTCTTCTCTTGTTTTGGCCGAAATTCTCCTTTGTCTGGATTTTTCTACCTCTTTTTGTATATCTTCTCACCTGTAACATTCTGGTCAAGCTTCATCTCTTTCTTAACAGCCCTTTCTGAGTCCCGCTCCTTCTCCAGGCATATGGGGAGTGCCCTCCTCTTCCTCCTCCTCCTCCTCCTCCTCCTCCACACCCTCCTCTTCTTCCTCTGCTTCCTCCTCCTCTGGGCATGCTTGCCAAAGCCTTCCACCACCATGTCTGGCTCTCCCCAGCTCAAGGACTATGTCAAACACATACTGGCATTCTCCACGCCTAGCAAAATGCTTGTCTCACAACAGCCCCTGAAATAGCTGGATGAGCAATGAACAGAGGACTCAGAGCTTTGGGTTGCCATGGCAAAGGTGATGTCACTTATAGAAGTAAGGAGAGGGGAGATGTTAGATTGAAAGGTGGATGATGCACTTTGCTTCAGACTCACTGAGTCTGAAATTCAAAGGACTCAAACTCAGAAAGAAAAGCTGGAGTCAGAACTACAGATTAGAAGCCCACTCCACAGAGATAAGCATTGAAGCCATTGGAGAGGAGAGGCCTATAATGCCAGAGGAACATTCCACAAGAAGGCTGTTGAGAACAGACTTGGGAACTAAGAGGATACAACGAGAGAAGCATGTTAAAAGCCAAATAAGAGAAAAGAATAAGGAGTAACAATTGTTTAAGAAGAAGGTAGGTGTGGGACAGAATCCCAGCTGGGTCATCTGAAGGACAGAGCCCTGAAGAATCCAGAGCTGTGCCAGAAGAGGGGGCCCCCAGTGTCCGGCAAGGACATGGCTCCAGCAAAGAGTGAGTGAGGGCAGACAGAGGCTACAGGTCAGACTTCAAGGTCAGTGGAGGCACAAATGGTTGGAAAGAAGTGTAACTGTGGCTCTTTTTCATGAAGCAGGTGAGGAAGAGTTAGAAACAAGTAGTACCAGCTTAGGACATACTTCTTAACATTGCAAGAGAGAAAGGTTATGATACAAAACACTCCTGGTAGAGACACGGGGGAATGAGAAACTTCTGACTTCCAACCTCTGAAATGCCTGTTCCTTGTTTTACCCCTGGGTCTGATGGATATAGTAAAATGTTGTTATCACTGGCTCTGAGAGCTGAGAACAAAACTGTACAAAAATAGATGATACTTATGCAGCAGTTCCCATTGCCGGTCTGTGCTAAATGTTTTACTGACATGGGCTCCCTGAGCTCTCCCAGTCCAACTTGATGGGCATGGTGCTGGTATTATCATCCCATTTTATAGGGGAAGAAACAAAGGCACTATAAGGTTCAGTAACCCATGCAAGGTCAGCTTGTAAAAAGGAGATCCAGACCTTGAACCTGCTGATTTGGCTCTAGAATCCATGTTCTTCACCACCATGCCCTGTGGCCTCTGACGCAAGGTTAGTTAAGTTTTATTAGAACCACCTTATAGAGGAGAAAACTAGTTTGGTGAAAACGAGGAACTTGCCAACCAATCAGAGGCAGAGCCAAGATTCAAATCCACATCTTCCTGTGCCAAGTCCAGCATTCTTTCCATTACCTCCTGTTACCTCTTTTCGATAAAGGACGCAAGATGTTACCTATGAAAAGTGAGAGACGTTTCCAAGGGAACTGGGCTCCCAGACAGTATTTTTAAAAAGGAAAGCAGCTTGAAAAAGCTTTTGTGAATAATGGGATAATGAGTCAATGATAGGTATAATTTCAACATATATGCTATAACCAAAAGGCAAATTCCCACAGAAAAGAAGTTATCATTAAGTATCTGCTGAATTAATGAATTCATGAATGAAGCTGATAGTGACATCTTCTTTTTCTCCATCGTTTGTCCTCTGAAAACATCACCCAAAATAAGCTATGTCAATAGAAATGACAATGACATTTTTTGAAGCTCATTATCTTCCTAGCACTGTGCCAAGCATGTTAAATGCATGATCTCATTTAATTTTCATGACAATGCTATAGAGCAATTATTATTATTATATACATTTTGCAGAGACAACACATGTGCTTGGCTAATAAATTGGGGACCAAGATATAGGCCCATCTTTGGTAGGTTCCTAAGTCTGGGTTCTTAGTCACTAAAGGGGTCATCCAGTTTTTGCCCTGTCCAAAAGGCTTCTAGGAGACTTGACCCTGACCTTGGATATTCATGTCTCAGATGCCCAATTAGAACCACCTAATTCAAGCCCCTAACCATGGCTTATGGCTGGGAAATTAGCATTTAACCCAAGTGTTGTCCTACTAGAGACTGACTCCCTACCTATGATTTGATGTAAGAAGATGAGCTGGAACAATCAGATTTATCTTGTGGAAATTTAAGATGGGGTAATCAAGGCACTGAGCAGTTAGAAGAAAACAAAGTTATAGGAGCATGAATAGGGTTGGAGCATAGAGCCCTTGTAGGACCATGTGTAAGCCAACTGATGGAAAGAGACAAAGTCAATGAATAAGTCTAGCAGTGGACAGATAGATATGCAGAAAGTAGCAGCAATGCTATGAACAATGAGCAAAAGATCAAACAGCTCTTAAAGGAGTCAACAAAAGAGTAGATTCGGCACTTTATGGTCTTCCTGTTACTGTTCCTATGAGATCTGGATATTCTCTGGAAGCCAATCTTCAAGGTGGTACCCAGTGATTCCCCACCTCCTGCTATTCACACCCTTGCAGAGGTTCCTCCCACACTGTTGGTACATACAATAATAAAACGTGGCATAAGTGATGGTATGTCACTTCCGGGATTCAATTATAAAAGATTGTTAGGTGTTAGGACTAGAATTAGATTATAAAATACTGTGGCTTCTGTCTTGGCTTTCCTTTCTTAGATCACTCACTCTGAGAAAGGCCAGCTGCCATGTCATGAGGATACTCAGGCAGCCCATGAAGAGGCGTGCCTGGAAGAACAGAGATTGTCAGCCAACAGCTGGTGAGGTAAGGCCTGTCAGCAACCATATGAGTCAGCTTGGAAGCAAGTCCTACCTTAAGATGACTGCTGGACAGCAACTTTGTAAGAGACCTGGAGCCAGAACTGCACCATTAGCCTGCTCTTGGATTTCTGACCCACAGACACTGAGAGATATAAATGTTTGTTATTTTAAACTACTAAGTTTTTGGGTGATTTGTAATGTAGCAATTGATAACTAATATACATTCTTCACTCCTGGGAGATCTCTGCTCTATTTATTGCCCTATAAGCTTCCTTCCAAAAAGCACATACTTCCTGGAAATGATTTGAATAGGACTTTGTTTCTTCTGGCTGAAAGGACCAGACCTGAACCCAGGCCACTACAGTCAGTCCTAAAGACAACTTCCCCTAGAGCCTCAACAACTCACCTTGATTCCTGACCCGATTTCCATTCCATGTACTCTGCCTGGGTTAGGCCTAATGTCATTCTTTTCTTGTATCTGCATACTTGGCTTCCAGCTCCTGATAACTGGCCATCTAGGTTCTCCCTTGGCCTGGCCTTCTAGTTTTTTTGTGAGCCTCAGAGTCCTAACTTTGAATAAGTCTCCTCTTCCTACCATTGCCAAAGTCTCAGCCTTGTGGAGTACTCATACTTTCGTTTCCTATATGGACTTTCCAAAATTCAAGGTCACATTCACCATTAAACAAATCTTCATGAGTACCTATAACATGGCAGGCATAAAGCTAGTCATTGGGGACATAGAGATGAAATAAGATACAGCCTTAGTCCCCAAAGAGTTTTCAGTCTAGTTAGAGAAATTGGTGTATGAATAAATAATAATAAATGTGATATGATGATTTCCATGGAAGTAGGGATATTTGAGTGGTTCAGAAAAGCTAACTAGGAATCCTCCAATTACAGAGTCTGAGAAGGTAATTCTAGGCAAAGGGAACAAAAGAGAAAAGTTTTGCATTACCAATGAAAACAGAAAATTCCCCTTAGAGTAGTTACCAGCTACTTACTTAGAAATTAGGTGTATCATATGCATACACTTTGATCAAGTAATTCCAATAATTTTACTTTACAGCTATCTTAGAGCCTAATCAGAAATGTATCTTGTGGATAAATTCAAAATGTTCATGAAGACATAGATACCCAGATATTATTGGAACTTCTTTTCCAATGGATGAAAAAAGGAACACAACCTAAATGCTCATTATCAGTGGAATAGTAGAAAAAATTATGTACATTCCTACCATGAAATACTAGGCAACTGTTAATAGAATGAGTCAACTCTTTAGGTATAGCTATAAAATCGTAACATGAAAAAACAAAGTGCGGAGAAATATAAATAGTGTACTGCGAATTGTACGTATGTTTGTGTGCTTACATTCCTTCTTATTCATCAATTTGTTCAGCAAATATTTGTTGATCTCCTCCTATATGCCCAGAACTATTCTAGAAGCTGGGGATTCAGTGGCATACAAGACAAAATGTAAGACACCCAGCTTATAGTCTAATGTCCTTTGTACGCATAGACTATCTCTGCCATGACGACAAAGAAATGGTAACAACTGCAGCCTGAGGCAGATGCACTGTGGGGCTAAGGGTCAGGAGTGTCAATAGTCACCGTCACCTTGTGTATTTTTTTGGTACCATTTGAAGTTTTCACGATGTTCAAGAGTTATCTAGTCCCCCCCAAATTTTTAAAACTTATTTAACATTTATTCAGTTTTGAGAGACAGAGAGAGACAGAGCGAGAATGAGGAGCGGGGTGGACAGAGAGAGGGAGACACAGATTCCAAAGCAGGCTCCAGGCTCTGAACTGTCCTGTCAGCACAGAGCCCGATGCAGGGATGGAACTCATGAATGGTGAGATCCTGACCCGAGCCGAAGTCAGACACTTAATTGACTGAACCACCCAGGTGCCCTGAGTCCCCCCAAATTTTTCATTAGAAAAAGACAATAATCATTTCATAGAATTAAGCCACTTGCAACAGTCAGATTTAATGCAGCTCCAAAGTACATTCATTCTACATTTCCCTACTCATTCAATTCTTTCCCTGAAGAAAAACTCAAGCCAAGAAACACTCCTGGAAATCTCTCTCAGACTGATGGTTTCTGGTCTGAGTTTATCTCTAGATGAGAAAAGGATCAGCAGTAATCAAAACGCATGATTTTTTAAAGAAGAAATTCCATCCTAAGGTCACAAAGAAAAATAATTTGATTTTTGTGATAGGCTCTGAGTTGGTTACTAATCCACAGTCCCTCCTGTGAAAGAAATAACAGAGTTGGACATGATTAGGATCATTCTAGTACATGGCCACAACATCACTTCACAGATGATTCCCGGCAATGAGGCAGAAAGAATGTGTCAGGATCCCAGCAGCNCCAACCACACGTTTTCATTCAGGTCTTATGGAAACACCCAGTGTTCCCTCCTCCAGCTGACGAGTCTGCTAACAATATATCACCCTCACCTCAAACCAACATAACTCACTAATAACATTGCTGGTGGAGAACTACGTTTAGGCATGTATTTGGATTAGGCGTGATCTGTGATGACAAAGGTTTCAAACTAAGCACAAATAACAAGGATAGATTTATGCAGGCCAGGATGCTCACTGTGCTTGTTTAACACAATGANTAAATGAGCGTCTGGACCCCTCGCTCTGGTTCCAGCACAGAAAAGCACTGTGTGAGTGCCCCCCCGCCCCCATCTTGTCAGGGCTGTCCTGACATCCTACATCATCCTGGCTGGTCCTGTCAGACCTCGCTCATTAAACAGAGGCTACCATTCAGACCTAGTCTGATGAGAGTCTTGTGATACCTATCATGTCGCTGCAGAGCAAAATGAGGCCACTAAGTACCTGGGAGTGTCACCTCTGTGATTGGAGGCAACAATCTGACCTACGGTTCCAGAATTTGAGCCTCTATCTGCCAGACTACATTGAAACTCCCTCTGAGTTATATTGACTTCAATGTCTCTTTTTGTTCTTTTCCACTGAGTTTTATGGGCAGTGGGTTCCCCTCCCTGCTGGATATGAGGTGTTGTGGCCTCCCTGGGCCAAAACCACTGTTGGCCCAGGAGGCTCGTACTTGGCTTTCAGACAGCCCTGGCAGACACTGCCCATGGTTTGGCTCAGGGCCTGCTCTACAGACTTTGTGAAGCGGTGGAATCAACACAAGGAGACCGTAGAATGCAATGGCTCACCATTCCAGGCTCGGTTCATCCAATTCAGGATAAGAAAAACATTGTAGTCTGTATCAACTGCATTACAACTACATGTAATGTACAGCTACTCTAAAGGTCGAAAGCATTTCAGAACATCTGACATCTTCCCCTGGGTCTCACGCGGTGTCTGCAGTATCCGTGAAAGCACCTTCACTGTAAGATGGACATCAGGTAAGGGAAGAGACACTAGTTGCCTTTGGCTGAGTGAGCCAATATTTACAGCACAGCCAGGCCCAGGCACCGGGTCGAGCACATTGCTAGGTACGTGACAAGATGCACTCTCTCACTCCTGCATGAGCAGGACATGGAAAATATCACTATTTCACAGATAAAAAACTAAGAATAAGAGAAAAATCGATGGTTTGCTCCAGTCACAGAGCTGGAATTCACAGAGGCCAGATCTGGACCTGTGCCCCAGGAAACACTGTGGACCAGGGTTTATAAAGCAGCTGAGTGTGTTTCTTGTACACAGAGACCTGTGCCCAGGAAACAGGCACAATTACATGCACAAACCCCACACTGAGTCCTCCACTTCCCCAGAAGCCACAGATCAATCTGCTACCTCCCATTTACCAAGAAAAATGCTTGAAGGAAAATAAGGGGGAATCAGAAAAATGGGAATGCAAAAATCAGTGGAACAGAAAGTCAGGGAAGCTAGGATGGTTTAATCCTGAAATCAGAAAGTTTACAGTCATGTAATAAGTAATTTTCTTTAAAAAATTTTTTCTTAACATTTATTTATTTTTGAGAGAGATGGAGCATGAACAGGGGTGGGGCAGAGAGAGAAGGGTGACACAGAATCAAAAGCAGACTCCAGGCTCTGAGCTGTCAGCACAGAACCGACGTGCAGCTCGAACTCACAAGCCGTGAGATCATGACCTGAGCCGAAGTCGGATGCCTAACCGGCTGAGCCACCCAGGCGCCCCAATAAGTAATTTTCAATTGAAGACTCAAGACAGATCTCTGGGTGATTGTGAAAAAGTAATGAGAGATGCCAAGAGTTTCATTCTGCTACAAATTTCTTCCTTTAAGAATCTGCCACACATGCCTAAAAATTCCATTTCCTGGAGCCCATGCTCGACATTCATTTGTATCACCTTATTAACTGTTAATGCCTTGTCACGGTTTAAAATCCACCACCCACATATGCCCTGCGGTGAGCGAGGCCATGTGGGAATAAGAGGCTGTCTGCAAAGAGAAAGGCAGGCAAGGCCTGTGGGTCTGAGGACATTGAGAGCAAACAGGTGGGTGAAGTGGGCAACAGGGTCTGCGTCATCTGGGGCAGTAGCAGAGTAATGGGGATGCCGTCAACAGTGGCAAGGAATTTGGTCCTCCGGGACTAACATGAGCGCCCTGGAGCACACACAGTCAGCCAAAGTGGTTCACAAGAGGTACAGGTGAGACATTCTGCTTTCATTTTTATGCATTCATTTCAATATATATTACAAAAATGATTGCCAGCTTAGCTGGCCTGCCGTTCCATAGATAGTAGTGCTTCCCACAAAGCTGGGTTTTTCAAACAGTGATCGGATTTAAGATCAATTTGATAAGGGGGTCTGCAGACGCGGCAAAAATTGTGAAGGGGTCATCAAAATATCTGTAGTTTTGAAAAATCTGGTTTAGACCCCTGTCATGTTCTCAGCAAACACTGCACACATCCTTGACTCCAAGTACCACACTGGGTCAAGGAGCACCTGCCCTTGGGGAGTTCGCAGACTAAGGGTAGCGAGGCAAGAGAGGCATTGCAAAAGCCTGTGCCATGGCCACTGTAAATTCAGGGATGCAAGGGACCAGCCCAGGGAAACTGCCTGGGCAAGGGAACAGGGAAACTGAGGCCAGGAGCATTATAGGCATTGGACAAGCACGGCCGGAGCATGGCGCCCCAGGCAAAGTACATCCACATCAAGCCTCAGGCATCCAGACACAGCTATTACGTTCAGCCTTCTCCACCTCTGTGGGCCTCCACCTCCATGAAGAGTGGTTGGAGGGGACGGCAGGGAGACAGGAAAGCCAAAGCTAGAAAGGACCTCCCAGCTGAAGCGAGCAGGTCTAGCAGACACTGGAGGCCCACAGAGTCTGTCCGTCGGCTGATCTGATTCCAGGTCCCCACACTGCTCCAGTCCTTGAATGTGAACTGTGAGTTTCCCCAGGTGCTCTGGGTGCTGACCTTCAGAAGTCCTGAGCCCCCTTTGTGACGTGTGGGCTGCTTCCACAGAATGACTCATCCCCATGCCCTCAATACCCCCCATCCCTGCTTCTGCACAGCTTCTGTGTTTGATTAGGCAGCCCTTTGTTCTCGACCTTGGACTAGACCACTAATCCAATATCCTCTCTACTGTGGCTCAGAAGTGAGGGGCTGGGGGTGCCTGGGTGGCTCAGTCGGTTGGGTGTCTGACTTCAGCTCAGGTCATGATCTGATAGCTCATGGGTTCGAGCCCCACATCAGGCTCTGTACTGACAGCTCAGAGCCTGGAGCCTGTTTCAGATTCTGTGTCTCCTTCTCTCTCTGCCCCTCCCTTGCACATGCTGTCTCTGTCTCTCAGAAATAATTAAAAAAAAAAAAAAAAAGAAGAAGTGAGGGACTGGATCCCTTCCTGTTTTGTTGCCTCCTAAAAGCAGTGTCCCTCTCATCCATGGATAAAACCACACAGACTTGAACAGATAGTGGTGGATTTTTCTTTTCCAAAACTCACACCCTTCATTTCAGAAACCATGAAAACTTGCATGATTAAAAAGTGAAATTAATTTGAACACTTAAAATTCATCAACAGGTATATTCAAAAGAGCAGCCAGATATAAAGCAATAGTCACCACCGCCACTGCCTCTGACGGTTCTATGGGACCCTGCCAGCTTCGAGAGATAGGCCCCAGACAGCACCCAGGAGGCCAGTAAAGGACCATATGCAGCTTTAAGATGCTGTAGGAAACTCACTGCGATTATGAGCTGATACATTCAGGAATGATGTAATTCGATACCTTTAATGAGCACCCAAATACACTTTAAAAAAAATTTTACAATCATGCCATTCTTACAACCGATTTTCTATATTTCTCCAGCCCTAAAAGGAGGTGGGACGGGGAACCCAGGTAATCGTGTCATAATAAAAATATTGAACAAATCTGCATCTCCTTTGCTCTTTGGTAAAAGGGACTTTATGCATAATAAGTGCTCAATAAATGCAAGTTTTACAATGTTACGAATTTAAACAACGTGGATAAAAAGACAACATTTGAGCCAATGCTAAGAGTATTTTTCTACAGGTGTTGCTAGGGGCCATTTAAATGAAGACATCGTTAATATCTATCACGGCTTTGTATAAAATGATACTCGCCTTTGTTTTTGCATCATCTTCACATCTCGTAGAGTTTGCAGTTCCATTTACCACTCCACAACCATGTGGTTGGCACCATCAGGTATTACTTCCATTTCACAGATGAAGAAACTAAGGCCTAGAGAAGACAATGCAGTACAATCTTGTAAGAGACTGAAACAAACCCCCAGACTCGGAGGGCTCCTCTCCCACACTTTATTTCAAGTAATTATTGGGTCTCCACCACTGGTTCTCAATCGTGTGAAGATGGAAATAACCTGGAGAGGAAAAGAGAGAGAATTTCCTGAATGAGAAGAACCTGGAGAGGGGAGGCGCGGGGAGAAAAGGAAAGGGAGAAGAGAAAGAAAAAGAAAACGGAGAAGAAAAAAATACCTTGGATCTCATTTCTAAAGCAGATCTATTTTTCAAAGAGCCACTGAGCACTCAACCAATAACTCCATCTTGAGTGAGTGTGCCTCTGTGCAAGGCATCATGCTTTTGAGAGTATTAGATGGGAGGGTTGAGAGCTGAAAACCAAAACCCTACTGAAATTTCCTCAGAGGTGAGCAGCACATCTAGTTTTAAGGGTGAATTGGCATGCTCAAAAAAAGACAGCTTTCACCCTAAAGTTTGCATCTACTCTGGGGACTTGATACATCAGAAACGACATCCTTTCTTGTGTGTCTTCCTTTCACTGCTGAATCTTCAAAGGTTCCCATGTTTTTCCCCAACACACAAAGCCCCCTCCCTAAACTGCCATTCTCCCAGGCTTCACCACAACATAGCTCTCTCTTCGATTTTACCAAACTTGAAATCCATTCATACTGTGAGCCTTTCAATCATTGAGCTTTTTCCTTTTAATCAGGTCAATATGCAGCCTACTAGCATTAGGTACACGCTCTACTTTCCCCTAAATTAACTGACATTTACTTCTGTAAATCTTACCAAATTACCTCTGATCTTTTATTTCTCCCTTTCCACTATACATTCTCAAGAAGAGAAATCAGAGACTCATTCTTTCTTCACGTCTGCTTTTTCAGTTCTCTCCTCCAAAATGTCTAATTAAGGGGCCCCTGGGTCCCTCAGTTTCTCAAGCGTCCAAATTCAGCTCAGGTCATGATCCTGCGATTTGTGGGTTCAAGCCCCGCACTGGTCTGTGCTGACAACTCAGAGCCTCAAGCCTGTTTTGAATTCTGTGTCTTCCTCTCTCTCTGCCCCTCCTCCACTCAAGATCTGCCTCTTTTTCTCTTAAAAATAAATAAACAATGAAAAATATTTTTTAATGTCTAATTCACTTGGAGGGTCCATAGATTCTTCATTCTCTCTCGCTCATCTTCTTCTCTCCCCTTCATCGTGGTTATTTTCTCACCTAACCACAACTTCATCTGGCAATTATCAAAATCACAGTTCAGTAAACAATCCTCACGTGTTCAGTGAGACAAATGTAATTAAAAAGAGCATTAATAAATCAACTATACTTTGCATGTTACAAATTACTTTCACGTATACGATCTCACCGTTTGCAAATTCCAGGTGTTCCTTCTGATTAAAATTCCTGTATCCTAAAGGGAAATCATGAAGGAAAGTACCTTTAATTGCTTAATTCATTTCAGCTCTTTAGGTATTCATCTAATCCGCACCATTTTGTTAGTATCACGTAAGAGCCATTTTAAAAAATAAGTTCAGAGTTCCATTTGCCCAGGTGGGAAGATTATATTTCAGGATTAAAAGGGGGAGGCAGGGTGGAGTGAAGAAATGATTGCTATTTCATCAAGAGAACTAATGCAGGAATTTGAAAAATTTTTTGCTTGCTGGCTAATAATTATCTTATTGGGAATTAAGAAAACATGAAAACGGGTTTACTGTTCCATCCACCAACTGTTTCTAAAAGCTCTTAATTTAATCCTGGGAGGTACCTTTTCACACTAAGTAATCCTGTTGAGAAACCTCTGTGTATTTTGGTGCTGCTTTAGTTCTTCTGAAGCGATGATGAAGACTCTAAAACTGTGGGCACAGCGCTATCTAGTGGTAAGAATGGGTAGGTCAGGATCCTTGACTCAGGTGGCTCCCAAAAGGCTTTTGACACCAGTGGCGTCTGCCGCTCAACCTGGAAGCTGTGGAAAACGTAACTCTACCCTTCCACTGAGATACACAGTATTGTTNTTCCTAGCAGTGATGAGCAGCAGAGTCTTAATGACAAAAGTATCTCCTATCTGCCTACCGCAAGTAAGACTTTTTTTCTTTAACTATGGAGGTGAGTCAGAATGGTGTAAGATTAGGAGTTGCTCAGGAATAGGCAAGTAAGAATGTACAAAGGAGAAGCCAAGCCCTTACAATAAGGTCTGGTCAATTCGTGGATAAAAGACAATGTTGATCCTGCTCAGTTCTTAGTAAACATGAAATTAAATCGATGATGATGATGACGATGCAGAACCTGGGTGGCTCAGTCAGTTAAGCAGCCCAGTCTTGGTTTTGGCTCAGCTCATGATGTCACGGTTGGTGAGTTTGAGCCCCGAGTGGGGCTCTGCGCTGACAGCACGGAGCCTGCTGGGGATCTTCTCTCTCTCTCTGCTCCTCCCCCTTTCTCAAGCTCTCTTTCTCTCTCTCTCTCTTAAAATAAAGTTAAAAAAAAAAGAAAAAGGTTAAGGTAATAATGGTGGTGGTGGTGATAGCTAACAGTTATCAAAAGCTTCTCATATGCCACGTCCTAAGCACCTATGGTAACTTATTCTATCCACCCAACAGCCCTGTGAAATCCATTTCTCTGATGAAAAACCTGAGGAAGAGAGGGACTAAGTCATTTTCCCAGGGCCCAACAGATGGTAAGAGGGGATTCATATCCAGAGCAAGTTCCTTTAATAATGATGTTAAGAAAAGTACTAATTTTCAAATTTAGATAAAAAGACTTACCTCCTGAAGTAGGATGCCACCTTCAAAATTAGGATAGAGATGAGCAGCCCAGCAGCATCCAAGAGCCCACGGTGTACTTTTGCAGTTTATTGTGTCCAGGCTATCTGGTTTCATGTTGATTTCCCCCTCCCACATGCACACGCAAATGTGCGCACATGCACACAGACAAGAAACATGCTGTACCACAGTGATGTTGCAGCATCGGTTCATAGGCTGATGCCATTGGTGCTGGAAGAGGCCTTGAAGATGACTTCAGTACAGATTCCTGTCCATGTTACAGATGACCAAACAAGACCAACAAATACAATTGTTTTTGCACATTTGAATATATTAAATACTTTTTGAAGATGGACCACCCCCAAGGACTGATGACATTTTGAGGGAAGAACAAAGATGAGCAAATCCTGATCTCTGCCATGAAGAGGAATGTGGCCTGGGAGGGGAGAAGAAGGGCTTGTCGAATAACTGTCATGGCATAGAAAGATGTGCAAAGGGTTGTGGTGAAAATAACAATTAATAATTAATAATAATAAGTATTACCAGTGTTGAATGTTCACTCTATGCCAAGCATAGTACATATATTACAGCACCGGTATTTGTAAAAACTCTGAGAAGTTGTTATTATTATGATGTTATCATATCACATCATATTTGTCATACCCATTTTACAGACAAGGAAACAGGCTCAAAGAGGGTACGTTGCTTCCATCTGTTGGCAAGTAGTAAGAGGCAGAGGTAGGAGTTTTAACCCAGCCATGTTGTATGGAAGACTGATGGCTTCAACCCTATTAGAGAGATGTAGGTAACTATCCATGTAAGAGGTCAGGGAAAGCTTTGTGTGAGAGATCACGTGTGAGCTGGGCCATCAAGTTTCAGCCAGCAAATTGGGCTCAATGTATTAGTTTCCCATGACTGCTCTAACAAATTACCAAAAACCGAGTGCCTTAAAACAACAGAAATTCATTTCCTTACTATTCTGGGGCCAGAAGTCCAAAATCAAAGTGTCCTCAGAGCCATATTCCTGGAAATCAGAAGGGGGGATCCATTGCCTTTTCCAGCATCTGCTGGCTGTCACCTTTTCTTGATTTGTGGTCAGGTGGCTCCAATATCTACCTCTGTGGTCATATCGCCTCCCCCTCTTCTGTCAAATATCCCTTCACTTTCCTTTTATAAGGACGCTTGCCGTTGGATTTAGGGCACACCTGATACCACAGGATGACCTCCTTATCTCACGATCCTTAACTATGTCTGCAAAGACCCTTGTACAAAATCAGGTAACAGTCATAGGTTCTGGGGATGAGGATGTACATTTACCTTTCGGGAGGCCACCATTCAACCCACTACACAAGCAAAGGCAAAGGAAACCAGAAAGCACATGACAAGTCTTGGGAGCCAGAACCTATCTATTGGGATTTCTGGTATGTCTTAGTCAGGTAATGTCAACCTTCCAACTTTGTTCCTCTCCTTCAGTGTGGTGTTGGCTATTCTGTGTCTTTTTCTTTCCATGTTAAACATTAGAGTCAACTTATTAATAGCCATGAGACAACTTTCTGGGGTTTTGATTGGGATTACACTGAAACTCTTGGTCAAGTTGGGAAGACGTGATATCTGGACAATATTGAGTCTTCCTAGCCATGAACTGATTGGATCTTTGAGGTGCAGTGGGAAGGTTTGGTGTGGCCAGATTCTGGGGAACTTTCAGGCGGTTCTCAAGAGGCTAGAATTTCTTCTGTGAAAGAGGAAGAACTCAAAAATTATAGGCTGAGGAGTGACATATTCAAGATGATGCCTGAAGCATTACATAGGATGGCCAATAGAGACAGAAGGGAGGGTGATCATTTCAGAAACAGTATGATGGTCCAGTGCCAGTGGAGTAAAGCTGTGATGTGGAGCAGCAACCATGGGAACTGAAAGGAAGTAGAGATGGCAGCAAAGTGGTGGTCCTTCTGGTACCGCACCTCCAGCTTCCAAGAGCAGCCATCATCAGCAACCCCCTTAACCAGGAAGGCCAGAGAGCTCCAAGTCCATTACCAAAAGCCATGTCATTGATCATTTAAGGGTGGAGCAACCTGCTCCCCTTTGTGAGGAGGGCAGAGAATGTTACATTCAGACCCCGTCTTTTCAAATCTGATGCTGGCACAGTGGCAATGGGTGGAGAGATGCATGCGTGTGCAAATGGTAGGGAGCCCATTGGTCAGTCCACCTTACCTGGTACCTGCTCTGGGCTTAGCAACGNGCTTCCAAGAGCAGCCATCATCAGCAACCCCCTTAACCAGGAAGGCCAGAGAGCTCCAAGTCCATTACCAAAAGCCATGTCATTGATCATTTAAGGGTGGAGCAACCTGCTCCCCTTTGTGAGGAGGGCAGAGAATGTTACATTCAGACCCCGTCTTTTCAAATCTGATGCTGGCACAGTGGCAATGGGTGGAGAGATGCATGCGTGTGCAAATGGTAGGGAGCCCTTTGGTCAGTCCACCTTACCTGTACCTGCTCTGGGCTTAGCAACATGACACATGGTGTGAGAGTAAGAGACCCCAAAGAGAAGAGTAAGTCATTCTTACCCTCAAAGCATCTAGACACTAGTAACACAACTACAATAATAGCGATGAGGATTTACCTTTGATGCACACTACTAAGTCAGGAAGTTGGGACCCCAGAGGTGGAGCCACACAGCCCAGGACCATGTAGTGCTCCACCACTAGCTGGCTGGAACCTAGCCTCACTTTCCTTATTCGGAACACAGAACTATGAACCCCTTCCTCGTAGGAGCACTATGAGGATGAAAGGCAATAATCATTCATGAATTCAGCGCAGTGCGTGGCACAAAGTAACTGCCCAGTGAGGCATGGCCACTGTCGAGGATACAGGGGGGTTACATGAATCTGGGGGAGCTGAGTGGTGGGGGGTCCCCGGCATGGGTTCGAGCTATGTCCACAAGGTGGGAGGGCCTTGGACAAGTAAAGGAAAAATAAACCATTTCTTAGGTGAGCAGGACAGTCTGACTGAAGATGCATTATTAGGGTGGCTTGGTATCCAGCTGATTATGTAAAGGTTCCTTCAAGAATAAGCCTCAAGCAAAATACTAAGGGAGCCCCACGTTGTCACTGCCTCCTTTCCTCTGGGAGGCCCTCCTCTTCTCTGCTATGTCTTCTGCCCATGTCATTGCCTCACATGCCTCCCGTTACATCTCTCCACCACTGCTCTGCTTGCCCCGCCTCATGTTCAAATTTCTTTTTTCTTTTTTTTCTTTTTACAAATAGTTTATTGTCAAAATAGTTTCCACATAACACCCAGTGCTCATCCCCACAAGTGCCCTCCTCCATGCCCATCCCCCCTCCCCCCCACGTCCATCAGTCCTCAGTTTTTGTCAGCATTCAAGAGTCTCTCATGGTTTGCCTCTCTCCCTTTCCCCCACCATTTCCCCCCTTCTTCTCCCCCTTGTTCCTCCGTCAAGTTCCTCCTAATCCTCCTATACGTGCAAACATGTGATATTTGTCCTTCTCTGCCTGACTTATTTTGCTCAGCATAACACCCTCAAGGTCCATCCATGTTGCTACACATGGCCAGATCTCATTGTTTCTCATTGCCATGTAGTATTCCATGGTATAGACAAACCACATCTTCTTGATCCATTCGTCCGTGGATGGGCACTTAGGCTCTTTCCATGTTTTAGCTATTGTGGAGAGTGCTGCTATGTCATGTTCAAATTTCTTGAGGGCTTTTCATGTAATAGGAATGTTAAATTAACTCCTACTAAGGTTTCCGTGGCTAATCCATATATGTATACGGGTATAGATACACAAACCCACATATGTACACGTGTATTTTTCACATATATGCAAACACATATATATGCTCACCCCCCCACACACATACACACACACCACACACTCTTCTAACGTAGAATTTTTTTTTGCTTTGAATCAGAAGTGTGACTATAAAGGTAGCAACTCCAGGTGTTTAGAGCATGCTATGGAGCCAGAGTGGCTTTTGAAACCCTATTTCACATTTGACTATATATATTTAAGGACACTCCAGTTACGTCTACAATAATCTGAGGACAAGTTATTACCACCTACATATTTCAGAGACTATTTTCAACAGAATACTTCTCCTACACTTTTCAAAAAGTCCCTGCATAATAAGAGACTTGAGCTCTGCTGTGAGTCCTGCCTCTGAGTCACTGTGAAAGTCCCTTGCCTCAGCATCCTCACCGTTCACTGTCATCTCGAACCGGGGAGGCCTTTTGTGCTAGATGTCTCAGTTTGCCCCTCACAGCCACGCTCCATGTCTTCATCTTCTTCCCTGTCCGGGCAGGCTGATTGCCTGGACCGAGCCAATGGTTTCCTTGCTGCAGCTGTATTTAGCTCTTGGGAGCCAGGGCAGGAGAGCAGAGGAGGGAAGAAAAGAAAGGCCAGGGAACCTATATACCCCTCTGTCCTTGCAGGGCAGAGACACTGCCAGCAGATCCCTCCCTCCACCTGCAGAGAGGGACAGCTCCGGGAGCCCTCACTGTCTCTGAGTTCTGGTAACTGCTCACTGCCTCACCCCTTCAGCCTTTTCAGCCCCAGGGATTACTCTTCCCCATGGTTTCCCTACACCCTGTTCACACTTTTTAAAAAAAAAATTTTTAATGTTTATTTATTTTCGAGACAGAGAGACAGTGTGAGCAAGGGAGGGGCAGAGAGAGAGGGAGACACAGAATCTGAAACAGGCTCCAGGCTCTGAGCTAACCGTCAGCACAGAGCCCAATGACGGGCTCGAACCCATGAACTGTGAGATCATGACCTGAACCGAAGTGAGATGGTTTACCGACCGAGCCACCCAGACGCCGAGCCCTGTTCACACCTTTATGAAACTCTCCTCGGCGGGCACCATTTTGTCTTGCTGGGGCCCTGACTGACATGACAGCCATTGCTTGCTGCTCATTGGCTCACATACCCCTCCAGGGGAAACTGCTCTGTCTAAAGCCCCGCTCCCCAAAATGCCATGTGTTACACTGTGTGAGGTTTTGTGCCCACCCCAGCAACAGCTCCCTGGACCAAGTGTGGTAATGTGACAGAACATTCCATAGCAGGCTGACCAGTTACCTATGACTTGCAAGGTCTGATTCCAACCGAGGAGCTCAGCCAAGCAGATTCTTCTCTTAGGAACGGAGGCCTGAGAGACAGAGATGACAACAACTCTTGCAACTAATTTCCAGAAGTCAGGAGGCTGGTTTGTGGACATATGCAAAACTTGAGCTTAATCGTGGAGAAACGTTAGAAACAAATTGAAAGGTATCTATAAAACAAATTCCCTGTACTCTTCAAAGTGTCAAGATCATCAAAGTCAAGGAAAGATGGAATAAGTGTCTCATGTTAAATGAGACCAAAGATGTGTGACAACAAAATGAAAAGGGTGACCCTGAATTGGATCCTGCATGAGAAAAACTGTTTGGTTTTTGTTTTTTTCCTGTTGGCTCAACAGACGCTTGGGACTCTTACAGATGAGGAAAATGAGACCTATAAAGACATGGGACCAGAGTACAGATAACCCGTTCTTCAAATCTATGCCTCCCCATGTATCATCCTGTCTCCAAGTAGCTGGAAGTTTTATTTCTAGCTTTATTATTATTTCTCTATTATCATCAGCTCACCCAAAGATGATCTATAGCAATAAAATCTCAGCGATGACTCTCCCTCTAGTCTCAAGGTTTCTGCTGCCCTTGGCCTCAGTGCTGCTAAACATACCTATTAAATAACAATAGATCATGGAGCTAAACCTGGTAAGTTGGATGAATTTCCCATTTCTGTTCAAATCCATTGTCTGATGATATTTCAGAAAGGAAAACCCAGGCGATCAATAGTTCCATTGTGGCAGTATCAGTTCTGGCTGAAAGGTCTATATTTTTGGATTTAAAAGTATTTCCAGGGGCAGTGAATGTTTTTGAAAACTCTGGGAGATTGAGGAAGATGTGGTAGGTAACACATGCCTATTCAGGAAGTGAATATAAAGCACTGATAGATGGCTTAGGTAGGTGCCCAGGAAAGATAAAAGAATAAAAGGAACACCTTCAGCTTGCATTCGGCTTTATGTGGGCTGCTAAAGCTTAATTGAGATACAGGGAGCCATACAAAAAGGTGTATATTATATAATACAAGCTTAGATGGAAAGGCATCACCAATGAGCAAGAAAGAGAAAACAGTTTTTTTTAGTGACGGGACTTACTGACTTTCAGAGCTTTTAATTCTTCTCCAAGACAAAAAATATATTGTTGATTCTTTGCTTTGCTTTATCGGTTTTAAGCAGGTGTTCATAGTTTTATTAACTATGAGCATTTCTTCCTCCATTATGGATTCCCAGTTTCCAATATTTGGATGTCCTCAAGTGCTTGATATTTTATTTGACTCTGTGTTTTTTAAATTAATTATTTGCCACTTAATAAAAGTACTTTTCCACTTGAAAAAGTATGAATTATGTACAGCAAAAGCCTGGTCCTCCTGACCATGTTCATCTTGGACTTGGAAGGTAAGAATACAGAACATGTCCACTGAATGCAGGGGATACTAAATGCAGCCTGGGGAGCTCTTAAATACATTGCACAAAACTGATCCAGTAGAATAAACTGTGGTTGGTAAGAAGCCACTTTATTTTTTTTTAAGTTTATGTATTTATTTATTTTGAGAGAGAGTGCATATGCTGAAGGGGCAGAGAGAGAGGGAGTGAGCAGGGATGGATGGAGAGAGAGAGAGGGAGAGAAAGAGAGAACCCCAAGCACTAATAGTGTGGAGCCTGATTCAGGGCTCCAACCCACGAACTGTAAGATCATGACCTGAGCCGAAATCAAGAGTCAGTCGCTTAACCGACTGAGCCACCCAGGTGCCCTGGAAGTAGTCACTTTAAATAGCACATGAATTTTAGAAAAACTTTTTAAAAATGTGTAGTAGATTAATATATTTTCAATATGAAACAAAGATAAATACTGAGTTCATAATATTAGCAAATACCATATGCCATGGCACAATTCTAATATATGTATACACACACACATATATAATAGGTTAGGTTAGCATATATAAACTAATTAATATATACAAACTAATTTAATCCTCACAAAATCTTCAGAGGTAGGAACTACTATTATCCCCATTTTACAAATGGAGAAACTCAGGCACAGAGAGATTGAGTAATTGGGCTATGTTGTCACAGCTCATGAGGGTTGGAGCTGGGATTTCAGTCTGACTCCACAGCCCATGCTCTTTACCACATTCAATTACACAGCAAATATTTCGTGACTATTTCATGGTACTGTGCTGTCAGTACCACCTAGAGTGTAGTGGTCAGGTTTTGCTGCAGTAACTGATAGCCTCCATCCCCTAGCATCTTACTGCAATGAATTTTTATCCCTTGCCCACATTATATAAAGGCTGTGGGTTGACCATGACTCTGATCAGTTCTGCTGGGCTTAGCTTTGCTCCTCTGTGCTCAACAACCTGTGTCTTCTCCTTACAGGACCAGGATGAAGGAGGAGCTCCTCTCTGGGACATGGAGCAGACAGGAATTTAAAAGAAATAGAAAAAAAGTTATGCAGAGCCCACGTTCACTGCCTCTGCTTGAACATAGCAAGTGACCAGTCTGTTTACACCCCACTGGCCTAAGCAAGTCACGTGGGCAAGCCCAAGTCAGTTTGGTGAGGTTGTCCACTCTCCCATGGGTGGCATAGGGTGGTCACATAGAGGAAGTGAATGGTTGAAAATAATAATCCAATAGCTCAAGAGCTTGTCATCCCACCCAGGTGGTCTTACAAGTAAATTAAGAAAGCAAGACTAGCATAAAAATAATTGCAGAACCACGACAGATACAGACCGTTCCCACTTGGCATGGTATCATGTTAAGTGAAACCTGTGCACACAGGAGCCATATCATTGCTTTGCAAGATTCTACGGTGACTGAGATGTGATCATGCAGTGCTGTGCTAAGCAAGGACTGCCTATAATTAGTGATAATAATGGCTTAAAAATAAGTGCTCAATTGTGAAATGGGGCCTTAGTGCAAATTCTCAGGGCATTTAAAATGAAATCTGAACCATGCCTGCAAGGCTCTAAATCATCTGTCTTCTGTCTTCCTTCATGCCATGTCTCCATCTAGGGCTAAGACCTTTGCCTGTGCTGTTCTCCGCCTAGCGACCTCTCCCTCCAGATCTCCACAAGGCTGGCGTTAGGCACTGAGGTCTCACCTGCAAGTCGACTTCTTCAGACAGAACTGCCCCGACCAGTCAACCTAAATTAACCACCCTATCATTCTCAGGTCAGCTAGCCTCATTTGTTTTCTACAACAGCCTTAGACCCTCTTACCGGTATATGAGTTTACATGTTAATGGTTTGTCTTTTTCGCTGGAATGTAAGCTCCAGAGAGCAAAGAATTGGTCTGACTTGTTATCATTCTATTTTTATTGCCTAAAACACTAGCTGACACAGGCTGGACGTGCAATAAGTATTGTTGAATGAATGAACAGATGTGGACAGGGGCTAGATCATCTCAGGATTTATGGTTTGGATTTTATTGCAAGTGCACTGGGAAATATGCATAATTTTCCAACTACAAGCAATCATATATGGGTTCCATGATCATCTCTTGTGCTTTTTTTAAGCCACTTGTGTTATTTTTGTGGCAAAGATCATCATCCCATTCAACATTTCTCAACCTTGGGTAAATTTTGGAATCAGCTGGGACAGGAGGGCAACTTGTAAACAATCCTGCTGCCCAAATCCTAATCCCCAAGAATACTGATTTATTTTAAAAATTTTTAATGTTTTCATTTATTTCTGAGAGAGAGAGAGAGACAGCATGAGCAGGGGAGGGTTTAGAGAGAAAGGGAGACCCAGAATCTGAAACAGGCTTCAGGCTCTGAGCTAGCTGTCAGCACAAAGCCCAACGTGGGGCTCGAACCCATGGACCATGAGATCATGACCTGAGCCGAAGTCGGATGCTTAACTGACTGAGCCACTCAGGCGCCCCCAAGAATATTGATTTAACAGGTCTAGAATGAGGCCTGATGTAAGAGCTATAATGATACCCAATATTCAGAGTAAAAACCCACTAGTCCCTATGGTACTAAAGTATAGTAAAGATTCCAAGAATGCTTTTTGGCTCATTCAGTGCAGCTGACTTGAGTGTTAGGCTTCATTCTGATAATGTCTGACACATAGTGGGTACTCAAGCAATATTTGTTCATTGGCTTTCTGGGAAATATTTGATGAATGAGTAAATGAATGAGTAATTGAATGATTTAACTAAAGTGCATAGGAATTAGTGGAGGCAGAGGTCATTGTAGAAGGCAGTAGTTAGGTGAAGCTCCATCATAGGCAGTGGGCATGAAATGAAACTAACATCCACTTGTCATTTTACAATGTTCTAGAAACCTGGAACGAGTCATGGAGACCATCCAATACAGGGGTTCATGAGATTGCTCTGGTCACAGCTCCTTTAGAGTTGAATGAAAGGTTTGGATGCTCTCCTCCCAAAAAATATGTCTATAGTTTTGTATCCAATTTGAGTGGGTTGGGCAAGCTCCTAGATGATGGTTTCTCAAGCTGAAATGCTAAGATCCAGCTCAAAGTCCCCACTGATAGAAAATGAAACTGAAACCCAGCGAGGGTTAGAGATTGCTAGAAGCACAAGGACAGCAGATGGACTGGAACCTAGTTCCCACCACAATGAATGTAGTTGCCAATCTTCACTTACATTATCTGCTGAGGACAAAGTAAGAGAATGATTGTAATTTTTTTTTCTCCCCCTTTCCCATTGACATGCCATAAAATTCCAATAGCTAATCTAACCCCACAGCTGTGCTGCCTCATTAAAAAGTGGAAATTGAAATTCTAGAGCAACCAAGTCTTCCAAATCTACCATGTTTTCATGCCAGTTAAATCTTTGGGAATAGAGCACTGGAAAATGACCTCATTTAAGGCAGAGCACCCTGAAATAACAAGCCTGTGGCTGGTTTCTAGAGTAGCCCTCTTAGCCAGTCCATGTCTGTGAACGCATAGCTGAAGGAGCAAAAGCTGAATTCCATCATTCCAGATGTCAGGATAACACCCAAAATAGTCATGTCAGATAGCTGGATAGCAGGTGTTCTGACCAAGAAACAAGCTCAGAAAATAATAGGAACAGAGGCACCTGTGTGCCTCAGTCGACAAGCATCCAACTTCAGCTCAGGTCATGATCTCACAGTTCTTGGGTTCAAGCTCTGCATGGAGCTCTGTGCTGGCAGCTCACAGCCTGGAGCTTCTGTCTCTCTCTCTCTGTCTCAAAAGTAAACAAACATAGGGGTGCCTGGGTGGCTCAGTCAGTTAAGCATCCGACTTCAGCTCAGGTCATGATCTCACAGTTTGTGGGCTTGAGCCCCGCGTCGGGCTCTGTGCTGACAGCTCAGAGCCTGGAGCCTGCTTCACATTCTGTATCTCCCTCTCTCTCTGACCCTCCCCTGCTCACGCTCTCTCTCTCAGAAATAAATAAAACATTGAAAAAACTTGAAAAATTAAATAAACATTTAAAAATCTTTTAAAGAAAATAATAGGAACAAACGAGGTCAAAGGATCCATAAATTCTATGAGTAACTCCTCTTTGCTCCAGCATGGAGGAGTCTTCAAAGCCTCTCATTTGAATTATATAGCAGAGCACAACTGTTTAATGATGACAGCCTGAGTCTATGGAAGGATTATTAAAGCTCACCTAAAAGAAGTAATATTCATTTCTGTTGTTATTATTATTATCATCATCTTATCATTATTCTAATTAATATTCTTGGAAAAGAACATGGATATAACACATGGTCAATATTTCAAAGATTCCAGAAGTGAATCATCCAATACAGCAGCCCCCCACCCCTCTTATCTGCAGAGGATACATTCCAAGACCCCCAGAAGATGCCTAAAACTGTGGATAGTACCAAACTCTCTCTATATTTTTACTATACTACCTGTGATAAAGTGTAATTTTATAAATTAGGCACAGTAACAGATTAACAACAATAAGTAATAATAAAGTAGAGCAATTATAACAATATACTGTAATAAAAAGTTATATCAATGTGGTGACTCTCTTTCAAAATACCTCTCTTTTGGGGTGCCTAGGTGGCTCAGTCAATTGAGTGTCCAACCCTCAATTTCAGCTCAGGTCATGATCTCACAGTCATGGAATCAAACCCTGTGTCAGGTTCCATGATGAGTGTGGAGCCTGCTTGGGATTCTCTCTCTCCTTCTCTCCCTCTCTCTCTGTCTCTCTCTCTCTCTCTCTCTCTCTCTCTCCCTTCCCTGCTCAAATGCACTCACACTCTGTCTCTGTCTCTCAAAATAAATAAATAAACTTAAAATATATAGAGAGAAATATATTATATATATATATTTATATATTTGTTTTAAATTTAAATTTTAGTTAGCCAACATACAGTGCAATATTGGTTTCAGGAGTAGAATTCAGTGATTCATCACTTACATACAACACCCAGTGCTCATCACAAGTGCCCTCTTTAATACCCATCACCCATCTAGCCCATCCCCCACTCACCTCCCTCCATCAACCCTCAGTCAAAATATCTTATTGTACAGTATTCACCTTTCTTTCTTATTGTGACGATGTGAAATGACAAAATGCCTACACAATGAGGTGAATGATGCAGTCACTGTCACATAGCATCAGGCTGCAACTGACCTTCTGATGATAGGCGACCCCAAGTAACTGAGGAAAGCAGAACTGCTGCTAAGTGGGACCAGCTGTATCTGGTTCTTCCTCCTCCTCTCCTCTGGCTACTCTTCTAGGGAGTCACACTTGTTACCAGCACCTCCTACAGAAGTCAAGGAAAAGAACAAAACTCAAATGAATCACTAAAGTGTTTGTGAGAACCATGGGAAGTGACACAGTACCTTTGTTCGAAATGGCATTTGAGAATGTCACATGCACATGTCTTCTCCTACTTACTAATATATGTTCTTAAATCACTGGGCACAGCATTAGGACTCAAACCACAGACTGAAACGGCCAGACCCATAGTCCATCCTGTACAAGAAAGGATTCATGGAGGTTACCAAAGAACATAGGAGATGCCCTATTTATAACCTTTCCTTCTATAAAAAGCTTTCAACGTTTATTTATTTATTTATTTTGAGAGAGATAGAGAGAGCGAGTAGGGGGTGGGGGAGAAAGAATGGGAGACAGAATCCCAAGCAAGCTCTATGATGTCAGCGTAAAGCCCAATGCAGGACTCGAACCCACAAACCGTGAGATCATGACCTGCACCAAAATCAAGAGTTGGATGCTTAACCAACTGAGCCACCCAAGTACCCCATATAATCTTTCCTTCTATGCTTTTTGGAATTATTGACTTCCCTAAGTCTATATTTGTGATCTAATAGTTTTCTTTCTCTCTTCTTTTCAGCTTCATTATTTTCCATAATTATATCTCCTTTATTTCCTATTCATTCCTCTGTTGCTTCTATCTTCATTACAATTACATCCCGTCGGTTTTGCATCTCAGCTACAGCATTTTTATTTCAGCCTGACTAGTTTTTAGTTTTTAGGTCTGCAGCAAGGGTTTCTCTGGTGTCTTCTATGCTTTATTCAAGCCCAGCTAATATTCTTATGACTGTTGTTCTATATTCTTGTTCAGATATATTGCTTTTATCTGTTTTGAGCAAATCCCTGACTGTGGTTTCTTCATGATTTTTATTTTGAGGAGAATGCCCCTGTCCTGTCATTTTGTCTAGGTTTCTGTCTTTTGTGTGTTATGAAAGCTTGTTATGTTTCCTTTTCTGAGATTAATGGCTAGATTAAGAAGAGGTCATATGCTGTCCAGGGCTTGGTGCTTCAGGAAGTGCTTTGGGCACATACTGTGTGCACCTGGCTGTTGTAATTCGGCTGCTCTTTCCCACAGGTCAGTTCTCTGCAGAATTCCTCCTTGCTTGCAGTGGGGTGTGTTTGGACCTTTAATTAAGTGTGCTTGGATTTACTTGTTAAAATAAGCCTGATCAAAAACAAAAAAAAAAAAAACAAAAACAAAAAACCCTGATCCGAAAAAGAGAAAAGGAAAAAGAACAAACAAACAAAACCCCCCAAAAAAACAAAAAAAAACCCAAAAAGCAAAAAATCTATAACCCTGATTCCAAAGAGAAAAGAAAGAAAGGAAAAAAAAAAAAAAAAAAGAAAAAAAAAAAAAAAAAAGCCAGATCCAAAAAACAAGAAAGGAAAAGAATTCTATTTCCGCCAGAACTGAAGAACTGAAGCTGACACTTTGGAGCATTCTATGATCATTAGACTTGGCGCGTGTGGTGGGGGTTGGGGGACTGTGCTGGTCCTCGGGGGGAGAGGCTCACGGTGGTGCCTCATAATCAGACCTGCCCTAGTAAGGATGCATCTGTAGGACATTGGGAAGGGGGGTGTTGGTGTAAGCAGCTCCAGCCTCCATTAGGGGTGCTGTGTTGCACACTGAAGTCCCACTAACCTCAGGGGAGAGAGAGAAAAGGCGTCACCGTGCTCTCTCATCCCCAGAGAGGGGAGCTCATGCCCACCACTGTTTAAGAATCCCTTACATAAAAGTAAACAATCTTCCCTCTTGTGTCCCAGGCTTCTGTCATATCCCTGCCTTCACCCTGTCCGTGCCCAGGCTTTTGGCCTGCCTGGTACCCTGGCTCTCCTGTGTTTCATCTCTGGCACACAGCTGGGACTCAAAACTTCACATCTTAAAGGACCTGGCATGGCACAGACCCACTCCCCTCCTCCGGAGGAGAGCCTTTTGGGCTGTGTCTGGTGCTATTTTGTCCCAGAAAAGCAGTCGGACAGCCATGCAGCTGCTTGGAGTTTCTGGCGACGCAAGGCAAAAAAACCAGTGCCCACCTTATCTGCCCTATGCACACACCTCTGTTGAATGGCTTCTCAAAGGTATCAGCCAGGTCTTTTGTTCTTGGAGAGGCATTATATTCTCTTCTAAATTCAATTCAGGAAAAGGAACGTTCTCTCTCAGTTTGACCCAGGGGATCCCCCACCATGCTGTCCACTCCCGGGCCTCTGTGCTCCTTCCCTCCCGGAGTACCACTCCCTGCCCAGATTGACTCTGACAAATGGAGCACACTTCCAAAACCTCATAACAGCTCCACTATTTGCAAACATTTGTGATACTCCATTCCTCACAATTCCCCAGCCAAGCGTTTGGGGGAGTGCTTTTCTTTCATGAACTGGGGGTGATATTCCCTCTCCCCCTCTCTTCTTCTCTCCATGAAAAGGGCCCCCGACCCTCTGCTGTTCCAAGGGTTTTCTCCCCAGTTCATGCCTCTGCACCATGTATCTGTCAGATTCTCTCTCTCAAATTATGCACATTGTTCTCTTAATCCTCAGATTGATCTTTTAGGTATTCAAAATGATTTGAAGTTGATCTAGCTGTGTTTGAGGGATGAGGCGGCCCCAGCCTCCCTCTACTATCTGAACACTACTACTCTGCTATCTGAACTCCTTCCCCTCACATAAATTATCCTTCTGAATGCTCTTCTGTGATGCTGTGGGTCAATTATCTAAGATCTCTATTTACTATCTTCAAACCTGTTTTTCAACTTTCTGTTTTCAGTAAATTGTTTTCCACATGTATGCCTTTTGAATTCCACAGATTTGATTAATCACATGAAACTTGGGATTAGGTTAATTAATAGTGTAGGGTAGTAAATCTGTTAGTGGAACCCATTTCAACGTTGAAAACTTGTAGCCACTCCACAGGGTTGACTACGTCTCAGCCTGCAACTAAGAATAGCCTTCAGTTGAAATAGCTGAGCTCCTACACATGGCACTTAGACAAGGGGTATCATTTGTCATGAGTTTTAAATATGAAAACTATCTCCATTAACACGTTGAGGCATATAGACCAAGTATTTCTATCCACTATGAGTATCAAAAGGTTATGTAAATATTCAGAAAGGAGAGCAAATGATTCAGCCATGTAGTAAAGTGGGGACCAGCAAATGTGAATTTCTTTTTTTTTTTAATTTTTTAACACGTATTTATTTATTTTTTTAAAATAGTTTTTATTTATTTCTGAGAGAGAGAGACAGCATAAACAGGGGAGGGTCAGAGAGAGAGGGAGACACAGAATCTGAAACAGGCTCCAGGCTCTGAGCTAGATGTCAGCACAGAGCCCGACGCGGGGCTTGAACCCACGAACTGTGAGATCATGACCTGAGCTGAAGTCGGACGCTTAACCGACTGAGCCACCCAGATGCCCCAACATGTATTTATTTTTGAGACAGAGAGAGACAGATCACGAGCTGGGGAGGGGCAGAGAGAGAGGGAGACACAGAATCTGAAACAGCCTCCAGGCTCTGTGCTGTCAGCACAGAGCCCGATGCGGGGCTCGAAGCCACGGACTGCGAGATCATGACCTGAGCCAAAGTCGGACACTTAACTGACTGAGCCACCCAGGCACCCCTGACAAGCAAATGTGAATTTCAACCCATTCTTTATGCCTCAGCATCAAAACCTTATCCCACAGTTTAGCAAACAAGTGGCACTTTATTAGGAGATATTAAATAGTAAGCCTTTACCGGTTGAGGCCCACAATCCTGTTATTTCTAACATAGCTTTCTGCTATGGTCAAAGACAGCTAGTCTCTAAAAACCTAAAGTATCCCAGGCAAATCCCTGCTCTATGAAACACTAGCGAGGGCTTTGGGGCCAAAGCTCATCTACCCGGTAAGCTGTCTACGCATGTGAGGCAAGAGGTGGGGCCAGTTTACCCAGACTGGACACAGAGGCCAGCGTCAGCAATCTACTCAGACCCTGCCAGCCCCGACCCCGTATCAGCTCTCGTTCACCTTTCCAAGAGCAGGATTATATTACCAACTATACCAGAATGCACCCTGAGAAGAGAACTCCAAGAAAGTGTTTGTTTAAGAGAGTATATCTTAAAAGTTGTCATCACAAGAAAATAAAAAAACGTAACTATGTGTGGTAATGTATGTTAACTAGGCTTTCGTGGTGATCATTTCTCAGCACTAATATGGAATCATTATGTTGTACACCTGAAACAAATAATATTATATATCAATATATTAATTATATCTCAACTTTTTAAAAAAGCTTCTGCCCCTCATAGTTTCATAGAGATTTCCTTTTTTCCTCCTCCTTCCCAAAGTTCTTCCCCTAGAGAGAGAGCCTCATAAAAATTCCCAGGCATAGATTTTCTTTAACTTGTATCAGCGCACCTTTCCATGATGATGTTCCTGGAAATGGAGAGTTCACCCACAATGGCATTCAATACATAGACTTGCAGTAATGACTTTAAAATTAATAAAATTTGCCTCCTCCCCACCCAAACATAACTAGTAAACTGACCCTGTAAGCAGCATTCATACATAAAACCCTTGAGTAATGTTGAGCTTCCTGACAACTGTTTTTTTTTAACAAGTATAACCAAGTCATGATCCTTCTAGAAGGCACAGCAGAAAAAAAAAAAAATCAGCAAACTGGCCAAAATTTTAGATTTTTCAAATCCCTGCAAGTTGATATGTAGCCTTCAGGCTGGGAAATACTGCAGAAACGCAACCGTCCTTGTAATATTCTTTGCATAGAGTCTGGTTCATCCGCAAATGGTAACAGGTGGGCATTTCAGTCTAATTTGCTTCTTCATTGGAGACAATTCCAAAACCTACCTTTTAATAAAGTGTTTCTCCCTGATATCTGTCTGATATGAATGTTAGGAATAGTCTAATTAATGTAGGAACCTGAAGGAGATCTCGAGGGGCAAAAATCTCTGAAATGTCTCAGGCTTGCTGGCTGCCCTGCCTGGTAAGGAGCTGAGAGTCCCGTTAGCGACAGGCATCAGTAGACATTCCCCACTTTGAATTATTTTCATTCAGGCAGAGGGAGAGGACCTTTCTGAAGGGCAGACCACTTATTCCCTGTAATTTAAAGGAGAGAGCCACATTATGCAGCTCTCTCATTTGAATTATATAAGACTCAGAGATAAGCATTTCCTCTCTGCGATAAGAGCAGGGGCCTATAATAGCCATAGAACTATTTTCGTGGAAGAGTCTCATTTGCACGCTTAGCAGCTGCAGGGAGAGACGTGAGCAGCCGGCTGAGGTCTAAAGTGAGCCTGACTCCCAAGCTGAAGGGAAAGACTCGGAGACACAGCTACTGGGGAAGCTGGCCACTGATTAGACGCCAACGTCAGTTATGCTGTTAGTCTTCAGTGTCAGACCATTAGTTTCAGGGTCCTGCTGAGACCCAAATGAATCTCGAATGGGAATATTCTTAAAGATGCAGTCTGAGAGGAAGAGTCACAAATGTCAGTTGCTTTGGGTGACAACTTTCTTCTACTTGAAAACCAGAGCAGCCAGTGGGAAGCAAATTATTTCCTAATGATATCAGATATGTGCAGACTTCTGACCTGGAAGTGGAGCAGCCCCCTCACTCGCGTGTCCGGCCATGACCTCAGCATAGTACATAGATTCCCGTGTATGCAGGGGTGGGGGTTCGTGAGAGCCTGAGGGCATGGGGAACCTGGTGCACCCAGCATCACAGCAGCATCATTACTGGGAGGCCAAGTGATCAAATATTCCCTTTTCTTCCTTTTTTTTTTTTTTTCTTTTCCATTCTTCCCTTTAGAAGGAAACCGGCAGAAGAGATCTTCTAAACTTTTTTTTTTTTTAATGTCTTTTATTTATTTCTAGGAGAGAGAGAGAGAGACAGCGTGAGCAGGGGAGGGTCAGAGAGAGAGGGAGTCACAGACTCCGAAACAGCTCCAGGCTCTGAGCTGGCAGTCAGCACAGAGCCTGACGCGGGGCTCGAACCCACGAACCGTGAGATCATGACCCAAGCAAAAGTTGGACGCTTAACCGACTAAGCCACCCAGGTGCCCCGAGATCTTCTAAAATAAAAGAGCAGTGTGGGTATTCAAGGCATGAGGCGCCTACCAAAACACTGGCTAGGAGGGCCCTTGTTAGAGATAGGCCCACAGGAAATAAATATGAAACGAACAGGGTTCAAGGGGAACCGGAGGGTGACTAGGAACCAAGTCCATGAACTGCCTGGACAGGAGAGACCTAGGCAATCACACAGGGCAGGGAGGCCCAAAGACCTCGGAATTCACTGGTGCATCAGGTGGCTCCTTGTACACAAGACATGGGAAAATAATATGAGATGGCAGCAGCAACAACTAAAGGATGATTATAGAGAAATAGCTAAATCCCTAAAGCACATCGGTGGAAAAGGTTTGGGACTACAAACTAAATCAGTGTCCGTTATTCTGAATAGTCATTCAAAACCAATAGCTAATCACTTCATGCTTTTACAAAGTGCTGCTCCATGCATTAACCTATTTAATGCTCATAACAAAGGTGTTCATGAGAATATAGTTGTGTGTCAACTTGACTGGGCCAAAGGCTGCACAGATCTTTGGTCAAACATTATTCTCGATGTTTCTTTCAATTTCAGGGCATTTGAGGATATGATTAACATTTAAATGGGTAGATTGAGTAGAGTAGATGGGTGGGCCTCATTAATGTGGGTGGGAAGGCCTGAATTGAACAAAATGGTTAATCACACCTTGAAGAACAGAGAGTTTCTCTTGCCTGGCTACTTTCAAACTGAGACATTGGCTTTTTCATGCATTTGGATCGAAACTTTGGTTCTTCCTGGATCTTGAGACTGTTAGTCTTTAGAATGGAATATACTGTCAGCTTTCCTGGATCCGTAGCTTGCCAACTACTTCCCCTACAGACCTTGAGACTTGCTGGCCTCCATAATCGTGTGAGCCAATCCCTTATGACATATTATACAGCCGACATACATATATACAACCAATAGGATGTACTATCTATATGTACAGTATATTATATACTATACTTAATATATATGATACATCCTTTTGGTTGTCTCTCTGAAGAACCCTGATGAATACAATAGTATTATGATGATTTTATAAACAAATAAACTGAGCTTTACAGAGATTTAATAACTACCATAAAAGGACTTAAGAGTTAATGGCAAGGAAGGCATTGAACACGGGTCTTCTAACTTGGGATAAGATCACCGATTGATAGAGAATCAATAGCTTTAGTTTTAATCAATAGATACTACTTTTTAGAACAGTTACAGATTTACAGAGAGATAGAGCAGACAGAACAGAGTTTCCATATATATCCTGTACTCAGTTTCTTCCTTTTATTAATATTTGGTTAAAAATCATGAATTAATAATGATGTGTTATTATTACCTAAAGTCCATACTTGATCTAAATTTCTTTTTTTCCCCCAAACTTTAGTTTTACCTGGTGTTCTTTTTTTATTCTTGGATCCCACCTTCAATACCACATTACATTTGGTGGTAATATCTTCTTGGGTTCCATTTGGCTGTTAGAGTTTCTCAGACTTTTTTTTTATGACTTTGACATTTTTAGAAGTAGTCAGGGATTTTTGTAGGATTTTGTAGTCCCTCTATTGGGATCTGTCTGATGTTTTCTCATCATTAGACTGAGGTCATGGATTTGGGGGAGGAAGACTACAGAAGTTAAAGGTCATTTCAAGGATACGTATTCTCAACACAATCTATGACCCTTGATGTCTACCCTGAGCACCTGGCTGAGGTGGTATTTGCCAGGTTTCTACCCTGTAAAGCTACTCCTTTATTTCTCTTTCCATACTGTACTCTTTGGAAGGAACTTACTATGCATAGCCCACATTTAAGGCATTGAGAGCTATGCTCCTAGAGGCTGGAATAGCTACGTAATTTATCTGAAACTCTGCATAGGAGAATGGTTTCTTTTTTCAATTTATCAATGCATTCAATGAATTTTGGGTTCATGGATATATGAAATACTTTGGGTTATAATCTAATATTACTTTGTTACTCAATTTTTTTTCAGGCTTGGCCATTGGGAGCCTTTTCAGTTCACTCCTATGTCTCTCTGACATACCCCATCAATGAGTTTTCATTTTGCTTTGTTTTGTTGTTCGTACATGACCTTACTTGTTGGAACAAGATGCTCCAGCTTAATCTTGTGCATTTTCTGTCCCAGTCCTAGAATTAGTCACTTCTCCAGTGAGAGTCCTGGCAACTCATTGGAGAATGATATTAGAAACCAAGATCTCAGTAGTAGGTGTGTTCCGTGTTGTGTTTCATTGCTTTTAGGCCTTCTCAGTGGACAAAGCAAAGAAATATATGTAGGTGTACTACTACCTACAAACTTATCTATATCTAGCCACTTATATCTATATTAAGGTAAATATTAGTTCCCATGGACACCTTCAAACCTAGTCTACATGGATTATTCTTTTAATATTTTGAGACATAATTAACATTTAACATTATCGTAGCTTCATGTGTACAACATAATGATTCAGTATTTGTATATATTGTGAAATAATCACCACAATAAATCTGGTTAACATCTATCACGACACACAGTTACATATTTTCTCTTGTGATGGAAACTTTTAAGACCTACTTTCTTAGCAACTTTCAAATATACAATACAGTATTATTAACTATAGTCCCCTGGTGTACATCACATCCAAGGACTTATTTATTTTACAATTAGAAGTTTGTGTCTTGTGACCACCCCACATGGATCATTCTAACCTCTTGCCCTTATTTGTCTCTAAATTTCCACTATAACAGTTGAGAAACCTTGATCTCACTATCTACCATCCATTTGCTTAATTGTTCATTTCCAGTATATTTGTATAGTAGTATCAGAATGTCGACCTGTTTCCCTTGTGAAAAACAACCTTACCAACTAGATTATATCTCTTACATATAGTTCCTTTGCCTTTGATCTACAGACTTCATTAAGTTCCCAAGTTATTTAGGTCAGCACCTTTTCCCCCATCCCTCTCAGTGGATTGTTTTGTACATTTCTAATGCAATTATGTTCTTTTGTTACAGTATACATTCCTTTCTAGGATCCACTGACTTCCTAAACTAGTTTTTAATTGGTGTGCACTAAGGTTCATTCTTTATGCTATAATTTCTATGGGTTTTTGGCATATGTATAATGTCATATACAAAATTACAAAATCATACAGAATATTTCAATCCCCCTAAAAACCTCTGATACTTCACCTCACCCACTTCATTCTGGGAAATCACTGATCTTTTTACCTTCTTTATTATTTTGCCTTTTCCAGAGTTTCTACAGTTGGAATTATACAATTTATAATCTCTTCAGACTGGCTTCTTTCACTTAGCAATATTCATTTAAGACTTCCCCATGTCTTTTCCTCATTTGATAGCTCATTTCTTTTTCTTTTTAAGTTTATTCATTTATTTTGAGAGAGAGACAGAGAGAGACAGAGAGAGAGGGAGAGAGAGAATGAGCAGGGGAAGGACAGAGAGAGGGAGAGAGAGAATCCCAAGCAGGCTCCTCACTGCCAGCACAGAGCCAGATGTGGGGCTTGAATTCATCAACCGTGAGATCATGACCTGAGCCGAAACCAAGAGCTGGACACTCAACCAATTGAGTCACTCACGCGCCCCTTGCTCATTTCCTATCACGGAATAATATTCCATTTTAAGAATGTACTACAATTTATTTCTCCGTCCAATTGTTGAAGAACCTCCTGGCTGCTTTCAGTTTTTGGAAATTGCAAATACAGATGCAAATATAAGTATTTGCATGCAGTTTCCAACTCAATTGCATCCATAGTTAGGGGTGTGTTTGCTAGATCACGTGTAAAACTAGGCTTAGCTTTGTAAGATGCCAAACTTATCTTCCGAAGTAACCGCAGCATTTTGCATTCCCACCAGCACTGAATAAAAGTTCCTGTTCCACATCCTCACCAGCATTTGGTGTTGTCAGTTTTCTTGATTTTAGTCATGTCAGTAGTTATGTGGTGGCATCTCATTGTTTTAATTTGCACTTCCCTAATGACAAATATTGTAGAGCGGAGGAGTTCTTAGTATGCTTTCAAGACAAGTCTATTCTCAGATAAATGTTTTGCAAACATTTTCTCCCAATTTGCGATTTGTCTCTTCACTCTCCTAACAAATGTCTCAGCTCAAAGATTCCTTTGTAACAAAGGCCAGCTTTTTTTTTTCTTTCATGGATCATGTTTTTTGTATCATATCTAAAAGTATGTTGCCAACCTCAGGGTCACCTAGATTTTCTGGTAAAAGGTATGAGGTCTATGTCTAGATTTACTTATTTATTGGACATAGGGTTTTCTAATTTTACTAGCATCATGTTTCAAAAGCCTTCCCTTTCTCCATTGAATTGCCTTTGCTCCTTTATCAAACATCAATTGACTATATTTGTGTGGGTCTACTTTGGCTTTCTATTCTTTTCCATTGATCTATATGTCTATTCTTTCTCAAACACTATGCTTTCTTGATTACTATAGCTTTATAGTAAACCTTGAAGTCAGATGGTGTCAGCCCTCCAATTGTGTTCATGAGTATTGTGTTGGCTATTTTGGGCTTTTACCTTTCCATATAAACTTTAGAATCAGTTTGTCAGGGCACCTAGAGGGCTCAGGTGGTTAAGTGTCTGACTCTTGATTTCATCTCACATCAAGATCTCAGGGCTGTGAGATCGAGCCCTGCATCAGGCTCCATGCCCCGTGTGGAGCCTGCATAAAATCCTCTCTCTCCCCTCTCCCTCTGCCCCTCCTCTCCTTGCTCTTTCTACCCTCCCCCCCACAAAAAAAATTAGAATAAACTTGTCAATGTTCAAAAATTTGCTTTCTGGAAGTTTGATTAAAATTGTATTGAATCTGTAGATGAATTTGGAAAGAATCAACAACTTAATAAGGAATCTTCCAGTTCATGAGCACAGAATACTTATTTAGATCTTTGGTTTTTTATCAGAGTTTTGTTTTTCTGCATATTTTGTCAGATTTATACCTAAATATTCCCTTCTCTAACTCAGATGCAAATATTGTTTTTTTCATGTGAAATGCCAGTTGTTCATTGCTGACCTATAGGGAAGCCTATTGACTCTTGCATCTTAATGTGTTCTTCGCTGACTCTTACTGTAATTGTTTATCAGTTCCTGGAGATTTTGTTGACTCTTCAGGATTTTCTATACAGCAATTATGTCAACTGTGAGCCAAGCAGTTTTCTGTTTTGCAAGCTTTATATCTTTTATTTCCATTTCTTGCTTTAATTCACCAGCTATGACTTCTAGTATGGTGTTGAATAGGAGTGGTGAGAAGGGACATCTTTATCTTATTCCCAATTTTAGGGAGAAAGCATCCAGTTTCTCACCATTAAGTATAATGTTAGCTGAGATTTTAATCAAGTTGAGAAAGTTCTTCTGTATTCCTAGTTTGCTATGGATTTTTATGATGCATGGGATGCTGGATTTTATCAAATGCTTTTTCTGCATCAATTGATACGATATAATCATATGATTGTTTCTCTTTAGTCTGCTGATGTGGTAGCTTACAATAATTGATATTCAGTTTCAAATATTGAGCGAGTCTTGCACATCTGGAATAGATCTCATCTGGTTGTGGTGTATAACTCTTTTTGCATATTCTTGGATTTGAAATTCCATAACTTTTTATGACACACCCAGAAAACAATGACTAGTCTCATTCTTTCACATATTACAACGTTCACTTCAGTATCATTTTTACAACTTTTTCTTTCGTGTAATATTAAAATTTCAATTTTCTATTCTATTCAGAACTTCTTGCCTCCCTGGTTTGTCTCGCCCTCTGCTCCAGACCTAGAAGCTACCAGTACGGAGGGAAGTCTTGGTGAGAAGGTTACCATTCTCCTTGTCACCTCCTTCCTTACCACTAGCAGAGTGTTTGGCCACTTCTGCATTGGCCTGGGGTTGGGAGAAAAGGAAGAAAGCACAGTCCTACATGATTAGCATAGTTGTGATAAGCATTGAGTCTTCTAGATGTGTCACATTGCAAAAGTGTCAAATCTCTCATGAGGCGTTTGGAAGGTTCTTCAGAGAACCAGTTCCATGCTTGAGGTGGGAGCCTCCCACTTGCATGACCTCTGCCACAAATGATGGCTCTTCTGCCCATCCATTTCTGGGGCTTTCCTCAGCTTCTGGTTCCCAATGGTTCATTCTTTTATGGGGGATTATCTCACCTCCCCAGACAGTTCTCTTGAGTAGGATCCTTTATAAAAACAAAACAAAACAAAACAAAACAACCATGTCTGCTTTCCTTTCCAAGGATCTACATTAGGCCCACAGGAAGCACATATATACACATCCTTGCCCATTCAGGGGGTTTCTGAAGTCACTTTGACTTTCACTCTATGGAATACAACTATAAGCTTTGCTGGGTGTGACTTAGATGCCTGTTCTTGTATCCCTAGATTCCAAGGGACATACAGCAAGCTCTCCAATAAATTTTCTTAAATTTGACATGAGGGGAGGGATTCACCCCTACCCCACCTCATCTCCACCCCATTGCATACACAGACAACATACAGGGCATGCTGACTGCTCCCTCCTCAGGATGCCCTGACTCTCCTTGTGTAGCCTGGAGGTGGGTGATGGTCTATGGAGGCAGAGCCTCCTTCCATCACTTCAGTTGCAGGCACCTTTTTCCCCCAACCTGCTTCCTCCCAAACCCCCGAAGTAGGCCAAGAAAAAGGCGATGAGAAGCCAAAAAAGACACCAGAGAGTGGAGCCGGCTTTTCCCTAAAGAAGGTGAATATATCTACCATCAGTCTTCCTAGAAAGAAGTCAATACTTTGGGAGAAAATGAAGACCCCTGGGGTGGGATTTAAACTCAGCAAAGGGAAAACTTCTCTGCATGCTTGTCTTCAGGGCTGTTGGGAGCAGCACTTTAGGGTGCAGACACCATAGAGTACTCCCAGTGAAGAGGAGGCCGGCACCTGGCATGGGAGGCAGCCTAGCAGCCAGGCTAAGGATGGTGCTGTTCCTTATTGGGAATGGTGGCCTCTGTTTATGGACCCTCCAAGAGTGCTCTCGTCTTGTAAGAGCTCCTAGTTATTGTTGGGGTAAGTGGCCCTTCTAGTGTACCTACACCTCCAACTTACTGCTATCAAAAGTAGCCTGGCCTTGGCTGCACAATGGAGAATCCAGAGAAAGTCCTTACCCTTGCTTGGAAAATGATGGTAACAGGGAAAACAATAGCCTCTGTCTGCCCACTGCCCACTCCCACCCCTTAGGTAGTATCAGTGACAGTAAAGCCTGAGCAACATGAGGAGGCTGGAGTGAAAGGCAAAACCCAGCAGTGACCTAGTCCAGTGGTCCCATGAGACAATGGCAGCACAGAGGTTTAGTAATAGCTTGGTAAGATTCACGTGGGAAGCCAGTCTCCATCTGGAGATGACTAGAAATGTAGCCTTGTTTATAAGCAAGCGCAGGGAGTCTCAGACTGACCAGTTACCCTATCAAAGTGATCAAGGATTTTAGCCCAGAGACCAAAACTATGCAGACTATGTCAGACTTGTGATTTCCTCAGTGAAATTGTTGTTGTCTTTTGCCCATGTCTTGTCTGATGATCAACAGTGAACTCTTAAAACAAAAAAACAAAAGTTTCTGTCTTTGAGGCAGCAATAAAAGGTGGAGGGAAAATTAAGGAGGTGGACATCTTGCTAACCAGCTCTTTGCGGGGAAGAATTCCAAAGCATAGGGGATGTGGTGCCTTCATCAGTGAAGAAAGGAAAGTGGCTGTCCTTACAATGGAAAAAGAGCATATGAAGAGGGGGCTAGGCCTGGGAAAGTCCCTATCTCCTCCAAAAAGAATTTGAAAATGCACATCCACTCTCCTGCAAAAAAAAATCGGGGTTTTGCAATCAAGCACTTCAGAATTTGTAACCTATTTCTGAGGTTCATTAGCTATGTGTCTTTGGGCCATTTGACTCTTAGCCTAAGTTTCCTCACCTTTAAAATGCAGCTAATGTCTACCATTGGATTAGCAAAAGCCAGTGTGGTTTTTTAAATCCGATTATATTCAATATGTCCTGCAGATAAGATTTATTGCCACACATTAATAGATGTGGCAATAAATAGATGCTCTTAATGAGGATCCTGAGATATCAAGAAAGAGCTAAGCTTAAAAAGATTGGCACTTGAGGGGCACCTGGGTGGCTCAGTCAGTTGAGCCTTCAACTTCAGTTCAGGTCATGATCTCACAGTTCATGCGTTCAAGCCTCGTGTCAGGCTCTGTACTGACATTTCAGAGCTTGCAGCCTGCTTCAGATTCTGGGTCCCCTTCTTTCTCTGCCCCTCCGCTGCTCATGCTGTCTCTCTAAAAAATAAATAGACATTGTAAAAAAAGATTGGCACTTGAAATCTTCATCTGTTATCAGGAATAAAAACCCAAAATACCTCATTTATTTGAAAGGTTTTTTTTTTTTTAATAACCATAAACTCTTTGATAGACTTCACATCAACAGTTAAGGTCTATGTCCCTCTCTCCTTGTGTCTCTTGCAAGCTTATCATTGATTTAATAAATGGAGTATGGCATTGAAGGCCGTGCAGCTTACTCCTGCTTCTCTTGGGATGCTCATTGTGGAAGAAGGTGGCCATCATGAAAGAAATCCAACTTTCCTGAAATCACCATTCTGCAGAATTCACATGTAGGTCTTCAATCAACAGCTGTAGCTAGATGACCATTAAATACCATCCCATGACTGAACCCTCTAGACATCCAGTCCATGTCAGCCCTCAGATAACAGCAGCCCCAGCCAACCACTGACTCACAACCACATGGAAGGTCCCCAGGAGAACCTCTAAGTCAGTAATATCTTGAAGTTCTGACACACAATTTGGTGATCAAAATAAAATGATTGCCAGTTTACATAAATAAGGTTTGAGATAATTTTTAGACAAGAAGGAGACCACCAATGTAGAATACCTCAGCAGCCTGTAATGAAGGGCAGACCTGATATGTCAGTGCTTTCATCAGACCATCATGAAAATTCACCTACCAGATTAAGAACCCATAAACACAATGCTTCCAGATTCTCCCCATATTCCTCCAATGTCTATTTGGTCAATGATTTCAGAACCCTAAAAATAAAACAAACCTCTTTCTCATCCTGTTTCTGCCATCTGATAATTTTGATGTTGATGAACAATAATTCTGTGTTTCTTATGTTCTTCCAAGTGTGATGAATGGCTCTCATCCTTCAAACCAGGACAGAGCACGTGTGTCCACTGCAGGTGGGACTGTATTCAGCCAAAGATCTTCAGACTGGCAGCCACAGCTCTCCCATCATCAGCGGGACAGCCCCTCTGTCAGCATCTGTCTGTGTGGAAAATAGACCATTGTTGGTGAAATTTGTGAGCCACCAACTTGTCAATAGCAATGCCTTTGAAGGAGGAGGGTGAAGGTAGAGAGATGAAATACAAATCCTATTTTTTAATCCTCTGGGGTTTAATGTCTGTTTCACCGCTGTTAAGATTTTTGAGAGATAGAGTGCATGCCTGAGAAAAATACTATGGCAAAGGGAGAACAGTACAAATTGGTTTCCATAGCAACTACTCAGATAAGTGTAATGGTTCTACCCAGCCTAGAGAAAAATTAGGAAGACTAAAATATGCTCAAAATAAACACTTTCATGAGTTTATTTTTCCCTTAAGTATTTAATTTTGTGTAACTTGCTTGATGCAAATATTAGATGCACATATTAGAACTCTGAATATTAGAAATATTCCCCCATGTTCCCCCATTTCTGAGGACCTCATGAAATGCTGAACTACACTCTGATGCATAATGATCTATTTCACCGTTTTAACAACAAAACATGAAATTTATAATGAAAGTGGATCTTAGGGACTCCAGCCCCAATACCTAAAGTGACTTGCCCAATGTCATTCTTGTTTGGGTACTTGAAAGTTTACTTTGTGCTCAGTTTACTTACCTGGAAATGGTTCCATTGATGTCTTCCTGCCCCACAAGGCTGTTATGCAGATTAATTGAGATAAAGTATATAAAAATCTTGGAGCAAATCTAAAATGCAGAAGTAGTAGTAATAGCAGTGATGGGGTTTTGGAGTGGTGGTGGGGGTTCAGAGCCAACAGCCAAGAAATAAGTTTTGAAGACGTCTTTGGTGCAAAAAGGTGATTTTTATTAAAGCATTGGACAGGACCAATGGGCAGCAAGAACTGCACTGGGGTTGTGCAAAGTGAATGGTTATATATGCTGTGGTATTGTGGGAGGTAAAGTCAAGAGGAAGTTTCTTAAAGAGATTTCCATATGCTAAAGAAGACTTGCAGATTACTAGAAGCCTAGCTGTTAAGCTAAAGTTGTTTTACCCTCTAGCAAAGCATTATCATTAAAACAGTAGAGAGTTCCTAGAGATTAGGCTATAGATAAGATTACCTTTTTGTAATTTACTAAGATATATGTAAATTGGAAGTGACTCAGGTCCTGCATGACTGTGACCTCTATGAATTAATCATTGGTTCTCTTTCCCTTTCTTCATACTGGGGCCACCAGGAGTATCTGAGGAATATCACCTATATCCTACCCAGCGGTTGGCAGGATGGTTTGTAGGGTGTCAGCTTGCCTTATGCTCCCTCACCAGTAGTAACAGCATTAATAATAGTAGTGGTAATAGTTGTATCCTTATTAATATTAGCAGAACTCAAACTCAGGTCTCTGGAAGATACCACTAACCCTATTTTTTTCCCCTACCAACCCAGCACTGGAGTCAGATGCTCTCAATAAAAATCTCGTGGCACAGAATGTATCCAACCAAGTCCGAGTCTCATCCCAGTCAAATCCAGCCAGGGCTTAGATGATGTGATAAAAGAAGAATCAAAGTTTGGTGAGGTACTAACCACATCTCCTGCCATTTATTGCTCCTCAGAGTTGACCTATTGTTAGCAGTACTTGTGTCTACTCATACGGCATTTTAATCACCACAGCCAATATGAGCCAAGGAATGCGAAATGGATTAAGGGGGGAAAAAGAGAGAAAAGGTGAGTTTCAATGAGGAAGAACAAGAAATTAAAAAATACTTTCAGCCCGCACTGAAGACCTAAACTTTTATATTTAAAAATAATTTGGGGGGGGTGCCTGGCTGGCTCAGTTAAGCGTACGACTTCGGCTCAGGTCATGATCTCACAGCTTATGGGTTTCAAGCCCTGCGTCAGGCTTTGTGCTGACAGCTCAGAGCCTAGAACCTGTTTCGAGTTCTGTGTCTCCCTTTCTCTCTGCCCCTCCCCTGCTCGTGTTCTCTTTCTTTCTCTCTCTCTCTCAAAGATAAATAAACATTAAAAAATTTTTAAGAATTTAAAAATAGACAAATATATATTAAATAATATATAATATTAACGTATATGTTATAAATACATATATTTTTGTTTTAGGTTTTTGTACTAAAATGAATATAATATTAGAGTTCAGCATGATCACCATGGGAGGCTGTGATTTGAGGCTCAAATATGTTAGGGCTGTTATTTTGAAACTGACTTCAGAACTAGAAATTAAGTTCTATTACTTTAAAATTTTAAACTGTTAATGACCAAAACTGTGTTATCTCTCCTATTCCACATATCATTCACCAAACGTAGCTATGAACTAAGTTCGGTTGTCGCCAGAATTCACACTCACTCTCAAAAGATAAGAAGTCACCACCACTAAAGATAAGTAAAAGCATGTGCTCTGAATACAATTAATTCCTACAGGAGCTGGAAACTGCCCTGGGCAATAAAGATTTTATGGGAATAAATCCAAGATGATTACTTTGAAGTGAGAAAAATCTGGATGTGAACATCTCAGCATATTTGCTTTTTTAAAAACTTAAAGTATAGTTGACATACAATGTTATATTAGTTTCAGATGTACAACACAGCGATTTGACTATTATATACAAAATGCTCAACATGATAAGTGTAGTTACCATCTGTCATTTTACCATGTTATAAAATATTATTGACTATATTTCCTATGCTGTACTTTTTATCTCTGTAACTATTTTGTAAGTAGAAGTTCTTACCTTTCAATCCAAGATTAATTATACTACTTTGCAGTTAGAACTTGACTCATTCACTTATTCATCAATTTTTTTTCTTTCAGCAAATACTGATTTTCATCTCTACAATATAGGTACTAGAACACTACTTTGAATATAAGACAGTTTTATCCATGTACTGATGATTTTCAAATTTCTATTTCCATTCCCAATCTCTCCTCATAGTTTAGGCCTTCTGGATCTTCCATCTTAATGTTCCATAGATACTTCAGACTTTATATGTCAAATTTTATGTCTGGCCACATCAACTTGGAGACAAAAAGGCTTTTTATTTTTAATTTGTTTAATGTTTTCTAAATTTATTTCTAAGAGAGAGAGAGAACGTGAGCAGGGGAGGTTCAGAGAGAGGGAGATACAGAATCTGAGACAGGCTCCAGGCTCTGAACTGGCTGTCAGCACAGAGCCTGATGCAGGGCTCGAACCCACAAACCATGAGATCATGACCTGAGCAGAAGTCTGATGCTTAACTGACTGAGCCACTCAGGCACCCCAAAAAGGCTTTTTTGTTTATTCATTTTTTCCAGTTAATCACTGGAATACCAACCTGTTCTTACCAATAGGAAGTCCAGAGACTCCTTCCTAATACCAACATTTACTGCAATTCTTTGAGATCCTGGAGCCTTTTTCAGACCCCAGGGGTCAATGGGACTTCCAGTGCCAAATAGTGAGAGAGCTAGAAGGTTCCATCTGCCCACCACCACCACCATCTTGAATATAGTCACCGAATGAACACTGGTCCCACACAGGTCAGTGGTGATTTGCCTCGACAATGCTCTTGAACACCTGGACCATGTACTATACACCAGAGTGGTGCTCTCAGAGTAGGCTAGCTTATAGCTTGCTTTGCTGTATCCCCAGGCTCAACAAGCTTCTACTGCAGGCCATGTCCTGCCGGCATCTCCTTGCCTCAGCCACACACTGTTTCCCTCACATGTAAACCCTCAGGCAGCCCAGATTCTCCTCTTGAGGTGTTTTCCTCCACTGTGCTGGCACTGAGTCTTTTACCCCTATGTTCTTCATATTAGAAGAGCACCTTAAAAATGCAAGTATGTCAGTACCCTGACCTACACATTTCATCAGTGCACTTATAGCTAAGGAACGTTGAGTACCTGGTATGTAGCAGATATGGTTAACCACAGTCCATCACAGTAATGAAGGGGATCAAATCACTATCATCAAAAAACCTAGAGTTTAGAGGACACAACTCACAACCCAAACAAAAAATAAACAGGCTAAGTGCTTCAACAAATAAGAACCAGAGGAGGATTTCAACGATCTCAGAATTTTCCAGTGGTCAGACACGGTATTGCTCTCCTTTTGGTTGAAACCTTTAAGCCTGTGATCTTTGAATTAGACACTTTTGGGAAAATGATGTGATACATCGGAGTCATTTTTCTAAACCAGCAAATTTATAGGGATTCCTGTAGCATCCTAGAGAGAAAAAGCAGCTGCTATGACCTTGTTTTCTCCTTTCCTGCAGCATTCAGTGTTTCCATGCTTAGTTCCTTCCTTTCTCCTGTGAAATAATTTAATCTTGTATGCACAAAAATGGCTTGTCAAAAACGTAGCATTTGTAGGACTGATGGCTCCGTGGGGATCATACTTGAGCAGATGAGCTACCAGCTATTCACACCAAATGGGCTAAAATGTCTGTGGCCAAAAGCTGTCTCTAAATGAGCCAGATCTGAATTATCAGCTGTCAGGTGGTAGGATTCTGGTTAACTGGGTGAATACAGACATCTTCAAAATGAATCTGATTCAGATGAACTCTGAAGTTGAAATCATTTCAGAAAGGAAAGCATTAACTTCATTTATTTTGTTCTCCATATGCTGTGCTCGCTCTTTTGGTCACATTCAGAATTTTAGAACACAGGTAGCTTAGGCTTTATATACAAGCACAAAAACACATTCATCTCTCCCACACCACCTTCAGAGATGCCACAAGACAATTTCCAGTATGTTCAGGAGTATCAAAACTTCAGCGTCCATTCACCCAACCACAAGAAGAGAGGCTCAGTACAAAACTACCATGTTCCAGGCACCTGCTATAGTTTGGGAAATGTGGCAGTGATAAGAAAGGTGGAAGAAAAGGGGAGATGGACAGACCTACATGGGGGAGGTAAAATCACGGATACACCATAATCACACAAAGTAGGCAGCTAATCGTGGACATGTCACTCGAGAGACTACTGAGAGTGCCCTTGGCCAGAAACACTATTCAACAACTGGATTTCTAAAAAGGTGCCCAAGGGAGAATCATTCCACTTGGATCAAGAAATGAAGGCACCTGTCTACAAAATTTCCAGTACAAGGTAACATATAATCCAGGTGTACACACTCTTGCGTTGTCATGGTTTGGAATTTCAAATTAGCTGCTCATCTAGCAGGGCTTTGAAGTAACAATGGAACATGGAGGTAAACTTTCATGATAGGGAGGAGATAGGTAAGAACTAGAACACAGTGGACACAGAGGAAGGCAATCCGCGGTAGGTCAACTCTCATTTATTCATGCAAAAAACATTATTGATTTTTTTATCATGTTTAAGGCACTACGTATGGGAATATGGAGATGAACAAAACCCTCAAAGAAGGTGTGGCATTAGTGTGTGTGTGTGTGTGTGTATGAAAAATGGAAGTGTGAATGTGTAGGAGAGGAAGCAAATCAACTAACAACCAGTTATATTACAATGTGAAAGTACCCTAGTGGTGCATAGGTGACTCAGTTGGTTAACCACCTGACTCTTGATCTCAGCTCAGGTCATGATCTCATGGTTTGTGAGATTAAGCCCCACATCGGGCTCTGTACTTACCACACAGATACAGCTTGAAATTCTCTCTCTCCCTCTCTCTCTCTGCCTTTCTCCCACATGAGGTCTCTCTCTCTCTCTCTCTGCCTCTCTCTCTCTCAAAATAAATAAAATACAAAGAAACCTAAAAAACCACCCTAACATAAAAAAACCTAACATAAAAAAAAACCACCCTTTGCCAAGAGCAAAGGCATCACAGATGAAGGAACAACTGATTCAAACCGAGAAGAGGAAACAGGCACAGGTATGAGAATGTCATTAAGAGAAAAGTGACTTAAGAGCTGAGAAGGTAGGAGCAGGGGACCAAGAGGACCAAACTCACTTCCCAATCAAAGGAGGGTCTTTGAGGTGAATCTCCAGCCTCCGTTCCACAAAAGAGAACATCCTTTTTTCTCAATAGATTTCTAGTCAGAAGCATATTTGCCAGCCCCACTCACCTCCACGTTCACATCTCCACCTTTTAGCGGCAACACATCAGAAAATCTCAGGCTGACGGAGGAGGGAGAAGCACCAGGTAAGAGCCGGGCAGCTACCTGGCCATCAGCTTGGGGGCAGGCCTGTGGCTGGAAGAGCCCAAGGAGTCCTGTGCCCTGAAACCCATGCTGCAGATGCTTTCCAGTTTCTAGGTTCCTCTTTCTGCTCTTATCCCTAGGCTTATATAGCCTGCCCTCCAAATTTGCTATTTACATAATCTTTGGACAGCCATCTCCTTATGCATTCTAACTTTTGGCTACTTAACTGTCTCCAGATTGACTGCCACATAGATGCAAGAGGCCCCCCCTTCTAGCATCCGAACACTTCCTCTGCTAGTTGCTAATCATAGCTATGTTTGATCATGATGATTCTTCTAAAAGCACGGCAGGAGAGCTTTCAGGATGGATGCTCCATTGATCCTTCCGAACTTACCCTCCATACTCTGCATCAGACTCTGTGCCCCAGGGACTGATGCAATGGACCACATCAAGGAGCAATTTTGTCTTCTGATTCCACTGGGTTTGGTCAACTTAGCAGGGAGGGCAGGAGACCAGAGCCTTTCCTCAGGCTGGCTGAGGCCCTTTTCCCCAGGTCACACTCATGTTAAGCAGACATCTGTGGGTAGCTGTCCTTAGGATTCTGGGAGTGGCTCCTATCTCCTGGACCCTTCAGGTATAGGGGTGGCCTGGCAGTTGCTAGTTTCACATTATACCTTGTTAATCCCCTTTAGCACTGCCCACAGCCCCACTTCATTTAAAGTTTCCGCACATCACCCAGACTGAAGTGTTAGATGATGCCTCCTGATGGGACCCTGCCTGACAGAGCTGGGTGTTCTTCTAGAGACAGGGAGAGGCCACCTTCTTTCTTGGCCCAGAAGTCAACAATTCTACAAATCCTTGCTGAGCACCTACCGAGGACCACATCAGGATGTGATGGTAAACAAAACAGCAAAACATGCTGCACTCGTGGGTTTTGCATCCAATGGAGGGGGACAGACAATAAAAGATATACAGCAAGTGCTACTGAGAAGGGGACAAAAGTGAAGGAGAGGGGAACAGAGAACCCCAGGGGTTCAGTCTGGTATAACATGGACAAGAAAGAACTGGATGTCTTTCTGTAGGATGTGACCGTCAGGCTACAGCAGGAAAAAGGAACATCCCCAAATCAAAACAATGTGAGGAAACCCATCGAGCAAAATTTTGACTAACTGGTTGAAGGCAGCAAGCAAGGCTTTAACATGCCATTATATTTAGAGAGAACCCAAAGTGTATCAATTTTGGCAAAGATAAACATTTTAGCAAAAGAAAAAAATTAAGTAGCTTAAGAACTTTATTTTTTTTTAATTTGTTAATGTTTTATTTATTTTTGTGAGAGAGAGAGAGAGAGAGACAGCATGAGCAGGGGAGAGTCAGAGAGAGAGGGAGATACAGAATCCAAAGCAGGCTCCAGGCTCTGAGATAGCTATCAGCACAGAGCCCAATGCGGGGCTCGAACCCATGAACTGTGAGATCATGACCTGAGCCAAAGTCAGACGCTTAATCGACTGAGCCACCCAGGCACCCCCTTAAGAACTTTATTGACCTGACTTTGTATCACACCCAAAACAGCACTTTGTCCTGACAAGATATGAGAATAAAAGGAAACTTTATCCCCCAGAAGAAGAAAAAAAGCATGAAAAAATTAAATTGTTATTTCAAATAATAATTCAGAGCAAAATGAGTTTTTTCCTAATAATGTTTTTATCCTGATAAACTTATTCCCTCCTTTCCCCTTAAAAAGATGTAGCCTGTCATGGGTTCATTGCTGGAAGGGCGATAATGTGTCAGGAAGGAAGTATTTAGTGGATCTTAGAGGATTTGGATGGTAAACAAGATGTTTTGAAGAAGCATTAGTAAACAGAATGGCCTCTCTCCCCTCAATGCCTCCAGGCACTAGGCAAGTACCATCCTGAGTAAAGAGAGCAGAGTGGTGAGGGAGACCAGATAGCCAGGCTCCTCTAAGGGAGCGAATGATACCATTGCACCCAGTCATGCAGAAATGAGGATGCAGCATGACCTGATCTTCCATTTTTCGAGAGCACTCAGAAAGCCAAATCTTCACATGAAATCCTGATTTTCAAATGCAAGCAACAAATGAAAAGTTCTGTGTACAACACTGGGCCAACTAGACAGTACATCTATGAATTGCCTTTGTTTTCTGGCCAGAGTCAGCTTGTTGACCACAAGTTTGCCGCCTCCACTTCAGAGAGGGACCAAATGCAAACAGCAACCAGGAGATGTAAAACCCCTCACTGGCCCACTCCAACGGTGCAGTCTGCGAGAACAAGCGCTGTGTGCAAGAGACGTTTGCAGAAGAAAGCAGAAGAAACACCTGCAGAATAAGGAGAGCGTGTGNTGGCCCACTCCAACGGTGCAGTCTGCGAGAACAAGCGCTGTGTGCAAGAGACGTTTGCAGAAGAAACACCTGCGGAATAAGGAGAGCGTGTAGGACTGTAAGACTCCTCTCTTGAACTCTGTGGCAGGCACAGGAGCTCAAAATCCGCCGGGAAAGCCAAAGCCACCCTCTGCCCTAAAATCTGGAGAGATGTGCCCTCCACCCCTGTCCAGTAGATGAGGTTCCCGCCAATCTGACTGGGAAGACAGGGTGTTAGAAGGGGAGGAGGGTCAGTAAAGTAGCCTCCAGACTGAGAAGTCGTTTGTCAAATGAAGCAAGACACTACATACCTTTCGCACAGCTTTATTCAAGGTAACTTGCTGACAGTGGGGGGTTAGGGTAGACAATGACGCAGCCACCATGCAGCCATTCTCCACCCAGTGAACCTTAAGCCACAGCGTCTATAGAGTGAGGGGCATGGTGGTGAGGTCACAGGGTAGTTATCTAAAGGGGGGCCCCTGTGCACCACATTAGGGAAGATCAGAACAAGCCTTCCTGCATTTTGTTCAGGGCATTATTCACCTTCACGGGGCCTGGAACACGTAGCTCTGAGGGAGGTCATTGTGTGGGCACGAACAAGATGGCGGACAGATACAGAGTCCGTGCTGTCAATGCTCCTACACTGAGTAACTCACCTGGCAACTAGATGACCTAAAGATGAGGACACTGTGCTCAGAGGGATGGAGTGATCTCACCGGGGTCACATGGTTAAAAGGTGGGAGAGACCCAGCCCCTGGGTGGTTCAGTCAGCGCAGGTCATGATCTCATGGTTCATGAGTTCAAGCCCCTATCAGGCTTTGTGCTGACAGGCTTTGTGCTTCAAATCCTCTGTCCCCCTCTCTCTCTGCCCCTCCTCCACTTGTACATTCTCTCTCTCTCTCTCTTTATCTCTCTCTCAAAGATAAGTGAATATTAAAAACAAAAAACGTGGTAGAGACAGGAGGTGAGGGCTGGTCTAGTTTACTGGGAAGTGGATACTCTTTCAGTAGCTAGGAATCCTGTAGTTATCAAACTTACAAATTTGAAAAAGACAAGGATGAAGAAGAGAAGAGGAAGAAGAGGAGAAGGAAAATGGGAAGGACAGAAGGAAGGAAGACTGAGAGAGAAGGAAATAAACAAGGAAAAGAAAGGAAGGAAAGAAAAGAGAGGAAAATAAGAGGAAAAACAAGAAAAGGAAAAGACAGAAAATCAATTAAAATGCAGGCAAAAAGAGGAAATGAAGCAAGAAAAAACNCAGTAGCTAGGAATCCTGTAGTTATCAAACTTACAAATTTGAAAAAGACAAGGATGAAGAAGAGAAGAGGAAGAAGAGGAGAAGGAAAAAGGATGGGAAGGACAGAAGGAAGGAAGACTGAGAGAGAAGGAAATAAACAAGGAAAAGAAAGGAAGGAAAGAAAAGAGAGGAAAATAAGAGGAAAAACAAGAAAAGGAAAAGACAGAAAATCAATTAAAACGCAGGCAAAAAGAGGAAATGAAGCAAGAAAAAAAAAAGAGGTCAAAGGAGAAGGGAAAAAAATAGAGAAAATGAGAAAAAGGAAGGAAAGGAAGTAGGAAATATTTAGTAAGAAAAGGCAAGAATAAAAAGAGAAGCAAGAAAGATTGGGAAGAAAGGAAGGGAGGCAACACAACGGAATCAATAATAGAGATGCGAGAACAGGACATTAGAAAAAGGGAAGTGAGAAGCAAGGAAGAGAAGCTAGAAACGGAAGTGATAAGAGGGAAGTAAGGACAGGACAGGAGGGAAGGGAAGAGAGAGACAGAGAGACAGAGAGATAGAAGTGAGACTATTTTTAGATACACGTAAGAAAAGTAAGTGACGGCTGCCATGTATGTACTCGCTTCCAGGTGAGGATTCTCCCTCATGGCCCCAGGTCCTCTTGGTCCAAGTCCACTTGCACAAGATCCAGACATAACTCGGAGAGGAGGAGAGAACACAAGGAATGACAAAGGCCCTTTCCATACCGTGTCCAGGGCGGCATGCGGAACGGGCTTGTGCTGCCTGGGGCCGAAGGGAGATCCAGTTAATGAAAGAGTTTTGTCGTGGGAGCCAGGTGTAGCAACCCCTTACAGTGAAATCTTTGTTATCCAAAGCATGAAAGAGTGGAGGAATCGACTCCGTCCCTTCATGTTTCTCCAGGTGGTGGATACTGTGCTTGCTTCCCCTCCCTCACAAGGGTGCCTGGGGCCCAGCCGTGCTGCACAAGCTTGGAGACAAATGTTCTTTATTCCAGAGCCGTGGTGGCTTCTAAAGAAAGTTTTAAGGATGTGAAAGATAAGTTGGTATCATTGCTGCCCTAGTATTGAGCCCCTCGCCAACTTCTACCTCCAGGATTTACGTGAAGAGAAATGGAAAACACACACTACAAACACTTTTTGCCCCGTGCTAGGCTCATAGCAGATAGGGTGCTAGTGGACTCGAATGGAATGTTAACTCTCTGTCTACTTTTAAGATCTTGTGTGATGAAAGGATTCCAGTTGTGGTTTCTGATAATCCCTGGAAGGTTCTGCTCCATTGCTTCCTGAGCTGGGAAATGAAGATACCGTCTATATCAACTGAAGGATCAACAAACACACTGTCCTCTGTTTACAAAATAAACAAAAGGGGGTGCATGAAAACTCTCATTTCTTAAGTAGAGCATGGGGAGTTACAGCTAAATGAGCATCTGGTACTCCCCCATAACAGCGAAAACCTAGCACAGAATTCCCAGGTTCCGGACGTCTGCTCTACGGGGTGGAGCCCCAGCCTGGAGCGTTTTCCCTCGGCTTTGACAATAACCGAAGGTGAGTCATCCAGCAAGCCACCCAACAACACGCTGTTGACTTCTTCATGTAAAACCGACAAACTGATTTAGCGTAGGGGTCTCAACCTGGCAGGGCCGAAGCTGGATGTGACTAGCAGGCTTGCTGTCTGTGGCAGCTGCTGTGTCTCCAGAGTGTCCCCTGATCTGCCTGGCCCGTGGGCCTGGGGGTGGGGGGGGTGGCGCCTCCAAGGTGAGCCATCCTTGGAGCTTTCTCAGGGTCCTCCACGTCCCAGTCCACACAGCACACCCTGGGCGCTTTGCGTCAATACCCAGTGCTTCTCCGGCTGAGTGCCCATGACTTCCCAGCCTACATTTTCACCTCTACGCTGCTCCCCTGTTCTCCTGAGGATCCCTGCTTCAAGGCTCCAAAATCACCACAGCCTCAACGTGTTTGAAGTGTAACCCACGTTTTCTCTCCTCCCTTCTCTGCCACCCCACCCCTAGCTGCTCTCACATACCCGTCTCCTCCCGACCTGTGAACTGCTCTGTTTCTTCCATCTGCTTCGAAGAACCCCTGCTCCTCTCTGTGCCCGAAGCCCCCCTTCTCATCCTGCAGGCCCCAGCTTACTTCCTCACACACGCTCTCTCGGACCATAAGACTGCTCCCCTGCGCTCTCACTGCGCCCTGGATTATCGCCTTTCTCGCAGCATCTATCACATCTAGCAGCTCTGCTTTATTACCCCATCTACTGTCAGCTCCTAAAAGCAGACCCAGTGCCTCGTTTACAGTGGCTGCTCCCGTATCGAGCACTGTACTTGCCCAGCAAATAACTACTGAATAAGACAATCAAATAACGCAGATGGTGTCCCTCTCTCCTAAAAATGTATAATCAACCTCTAAGGATCCTTTTCTCCATTTCTTTCTCCAAAGCTTAGCTCATAAATCAATGGTCTGCCACGATACATTCTTCTGCACTCACTATGCAGTGATGCAATTTGTGCATCAGAGCAAAAGCTGTTGTCTATGGACTCCCCTGCGTTCAAGTCGCTGCCTCAGTGATAGCAGGATGTGCGCTAAAAGAGAAATGCTTGCCTATGAGGGGAATCAAAGTTTACCACTTAATTCACAAGTGAGTTCATGTGGTAGAATTGAATTCCACAGGAAATTAGACCTCCTTTGCTGGGAAGGCCTTTCTGTACCTGGTTAACATGCATGATGTGTTTCTGGTGCTACTGAGAACTGGTCCATTTTGCACGTTCGCGAAGGGTGGACCTCTCTCTATCGGTCTCATCTCCACCCAGCTTCTGACCCCTCAATACTCACCGCCACTTCAAATGGCACTGGTGTGGGGATCGTGTTTCATGTGCCTGGTGACATATTTGCAATTCACCCGCATTTTTCACTTGACCTTGGCAACAGGGCAAAGTGGTTGAGGTGAAGATTAATGAGACAATTATTTTTACAAGGAATATAAACAGCCTGACTTGGCGGTGTTAACAGCAGCCATGATATTTGTTACTCCTTAGCATCAAGATTGTGTACCGTGAATTCTGAGCAGTGGAAAGTCAATGCCAAGTGCTCTTTGAGGTAATCACTTATAATGGAGACAAGTAAATTAAGATACGGGTTGATACCATTACAACAAACACAATTAACATAAAGTATCTTTAAAAATAGAAGGAGAGAGGGCAAGCCTCAGAACAACATCTTGGCTCCACCTCTCTCCAGCTCTGGTACTCAGACAAGCCATCTAAAGACTCAGAGCCTCAGTGTACTCAGCTGGAAAATGGAAATAATTACTCGTGAATAGGAAAGGAAAAATAAGTATGAGTGTAAGAACCAGCTGGGGTGCCTGGGTGGCTGGGTGGGTTGAGTGACTGACTCTGACTCAGGTCATGATCTTTCGGTCCACGGGTTTGAGCCCTGTGTCGGGATCTGTGCTGACAGCTCAGAGCCTGGAGCGTGCTTTGGATTTCCTGTCTCCCTCTCTCTCTCTGTCCCTACCCTGTTCACCCGCTGTCTCTCTCACACAAAATAAATAAATGTTAAAAAAATTAATGTAAAAACCAGCTCCAGCTACTTTTTATCAACATTTATTTAATTTAGAGAGATAGAGTGAGGAGGAGAGGAGCAGAGAGAGAGGGAGACACAGAATCCAAAGCAGGCTCCAGGCTCTGAGCTGTCAGCACAGAAACCCGACACAGGACTCGAACCCACAGACCGCCAGACCATGACCTGAAATCAGATGCTCAACCCACTGAGCCACCCAGGCATCCCTGCAGCCACTTCTGTAAAATTAGGAATTCAAATCTGGGAAGATAGGTCTTTATTAAGGAAAATACCTTAATAAGCTTCTTTGAGAATAAAAGCCAGGCCCCTCCAAAGCATGATCTGAAAAACAAAATGGTTTTTAACAAATCAAAGTGAGAGAAAATTTAAGCGCAGAGCAAAGGGGCAGAGAGTCGTCAGAAGTGAGAGCAAGGAAAGAGGGGGCCACACAGACAGCAAGAAGCCTCCCGACAACATGGCAGGGGGTGAATAAGGAATTCCCCAGGGTGAAAAGTACCCAATAGATTTCTGTGAACAAGAACAACTGAATGGAATTCGAAGTGGTTTTCTGCCTGTGATATAATTCCTTCCATTTCCCCCCAAACCTTAATAAAGTCTACAATCCACGACGATCTGGAACGAGCAGTGAATGGTCAAGACGAAGAGAGACTGCTGAAGGGCGGCACCCTCGTGGGCCAGGCAGCACCCTGAAGCACCCACGCCAGTGGTGTGGGCTCACCCGCGGCTGTAAAACCTCCCTCTCCCGGGCCCCAAGGGAGGGGGGGCTCATCATCGCTCCATCCTCAGCCTCATGCTTGCATCCCCTGGAAATTCATCCCCTGCCGGCCCCAGGCAGTAGGGAGATTTGAGTCCTCTTAAGTGGAAGGGGACCCCAAAAGGCTGGAGGGCTGGAGTGCCCAAATGCTCTTGAGTTTCATAGCTGCCTGACCACCTCATCGAGATGCAGTGAGAACTGCCTAGAAGTAATAGAGATGAAAGGAATTATGCAAAAAAAACAAAAACAAAAACAAAAACAAAAAACTATTTTCACAAAGTAAAATAGCTATTGTGGAGAAAATAATTGTTACAAGTAGTTTCAATAACATGCAACGCAGGATACTCATATAATAACAACTGACTATTACATTTGGGTTTGTGACCCACTTCTTCCAAACAACTGCAAAGCAATAAGATTTGTAGCTCACTGGGGTTCATTAGAAAGGGTTCAAAAGGACCCCGGCTTCAGGTGAGCATGAGCCCCACTTTGGGGGAGCTCTACTTCTCTCTCTCTCTCTCCTCCTTTCTCTCTCTCTCTTTTCTTCCTTCCTCTTTCCCTCTCTCTCTCTGCCCTTTGTAGGATTCTCTCTCTCTTTCTCCCTCTCTCTTTCTCTTTGCCCTTCATGGGATTTTCTCTCTCTCTTTCTCTCTCCCCTCCCCTCACTTTTTTGTCCCTCTCTCAATTAAAAAAAAGGAAAAGAAAAAGAAATGGTAATAATAAGTTATATCTTGCAGTTTTTATAATATTCAGATAACCATACATGTAGCTTCCAAGCATGTTTTATTAATAAAATAACAGTATTTATGGAGCATTGCATGAGAGATGCTATCTATGGATGGATTCACAGAGAAGTGCTATTTATGGTCACTGAGCCCAGAGATTATAATGAAGAAAAAAAAACTGACAAAATTTAGCTGGCAAAGCGTCTGTCAGATCTGAGTTCCAAGCCCAGCCTAAGCACAAACTAACCATAACCTTGAACACACCACTTAGCTTCTCTGGGCTTCTTGTTCTCAGCTGTAGAATAGCTGAGATCTGTGTGCAGAACAGCTGTAGAATAGCAATGGATCTGTCTGCTGTCCTACCTACCTCTCAGCACTGTTAAAAGGATAGGATGAGATACTACATATGAAAGCCCTTTGACAACTAACTATAAAGTCCTCTGAAAAAGATGCATCTTGTGAAGAAGTCTGTTTTTTGAGGGTTTATTTCTCTGTTTTCTAGGCATTTTGGTGTCAGACGAACTCTGCATTAGCCTGCTCGTGCTGCGTAAAATATCTGACCTCTTTAAAAATACTCAGTGATAAATCATTCACCAGGCATCCTCTAAAGTGGGGGGGGGGGGGGTTTGCTCCCCTCCCATGCGCTGGAGAACAGAAGGGCAGGAGGCAGCCTGGGGGGAAAGTGATTCAGCTCAGGATCACCCTCTGATTGTTTTTATATGAGTAAGAACTGGAAGAGAATACAAAATACCGGAAAATAATAACTGCATGGGTTAGCACAGTGAGATTGCACATCCATGTTTTACAGCTTTAAATGCTTCCTTTTTTATAGCTGCCATGCTCTAGTGCAATAACAAAAACAGGGAAGAAAAAACACGCTGACATGCTCTTTGCGACGCTTTGCAATCACAGAGCATTTTCACACATAGCGACTGGATTCTCACTACTGCTCCGGGATGTCGAGGGGGCACTGTGACTGACTCCATTCTACAGCTGAGGAAAGTGAGGCTCGGACAGGCTGCAGAATCTGTATATTCTTTCCACTCTTGGGCTTTACCTCCCAGAAGAAAAGGAGATGCTGCTTCCGGGAGGAACTCAGAGAGGTACAAACAAGCAGAGATTTGCTTGCAGGACCATTCTAGAAAGAGGAAGGTGAAGCTGTGACTCAAGATGAGACGAAGGCTCTGAAAAAGTGATAAAGATGGCCAAACACATGTAAGACAGCACTGATTTTGCCTGTGAGAAGCAAGCCTTATATTTGCATGAATGCAAATGAGCAAACAAATCCTTACTCCCCTCGGAGTGGGATGCAAGCTCCAGTGCACACACACACGGTAGGCGTACTGGGAGCACTGGTATGTCTGGCAGCCACATAGTGTCTGTTGTAATTTGCTGACTTGAAAATTGGTCAAGATCTTGTAGAAGAGAAAACTGTCCGAGAAGAGCTGCTGCAAGCCAGTACTGACAAGCAGTGCCTTGGGGACAGCAGGTGTGAAAGGAAGCCAAGCACTTCACACCCAGGCTCATAGTGGGTCCAAGATTGAGGAAACGCAAAGTCAGGGATGTCTCTGAGAAGACAGACACTGAGCTTAGGTGGAGGTGCAAACTGGTGGCCCACAGATCAAACCCAACTCTTCGATATACCATCTGGAGTTCCCAGAGCTGTTGGTTCACAGGCGCCGTTTCATTTTTTAACATGACCCACTTGCCAACACTTTACTATGGTTGGATTTAACATGAAAATCTAGGTCTCTAGCTTTTCCTGAAAATATCGAATATCGAATGTTCTGACTTCCTAGGCTCAGGACGCCTGCATGGGGCAATTTGCACTCTCTGCACCTCCCCAGACACCCCCAGCTGAAGGCCCCCATGCACCTTATCTGCATGGCCCTGTACGCAGTTGAGTTCGGGACCGCGGGTCTAGAGCTCAAGCAAAGGTTTGGAGGGCAAGCCCGGGTAGGCATGAAGCAGCTCCCGGAACCCAGGTAGCCAGGAAACTTTCCCTGCCTTGTGTGGTCCAGACTCTGTTTTCTCAATCCCCACCTGCCTAAGGCGCAGACTTAGATGAGAGCAGAACTCACGGCTGAGTGCTGGTGCAGGAATGCAGCTGGAATGTTTACCAGGAGACCAAGGGCAGAATAACGGCCTCAGGGTCAAAAACCACTGGGGGCAAAGGAATAGACAAGAAGTGGCCGCAAGGGCTCAGCAGAGTGAGGTGTGAGTAGATCCCCTCAACTCAGGTAATTCTCACCAGCAACACCTTTTGAAGGCTCGGCGTGCCACTCCCATGGGGGCGTTTCATCCCTAAGACCAAAAATGGTTGCTTATGAATCCAGTGCCAAAGGGCAAGAGGGGGCCGGGAGGGTGAGGCTTCCATCAAGTTCAGCTCCCTGCTTGCCACACGGAACACCACAATCAAAGTTATCTAAGAAACGAACGACTGGATCAAGTCTGCATCTGAGGGCTGCTGGTGGGAGGACACGCTGGTGCACACTCTAGGGAGCGCGCCTTGGCCATAGGAAAACTGCCAGAAGATCGGCTTTCACCTACAACCCATCAAGTCTACTTCTTGGAATTCATCTTCTGGATATGCTTGCACAGGCACAAAATAACATGTATATGAATTTATTTCCTATAGTTCTGTTTATACCAGAGAAAGATTGGAAATAATCCCAGTGCTTCTCAAGAGAAGATTACTTAAGGGGCACCTGGGTGGCTTAGTCGGTTAAGCATCTGACTTCGGCTCAGGTCATGATCTCGTGGTTCGTGGGTTCGAGCCCCGCGTCGGGCTCTGTGCTGACAGCTCAGAGCCTGGAGCCTACTTCGCATTCTGTGTCTCCCTCTCTCTGACTCTCCCCTGCTCATGCTGTCTCTCTCTCAGAAATAAATAAAACATTAAAAAAAGAGAGAGAGAGAGAGAAGATTACTTAAATAGTTTATGGCACAGCCAAAGAATGGAATACCACACAGCCATTAAGAAAATGTGAGACTCTGTGTACTAATAAAATTTCCCTAAACTGAAATGAAAAAAGCAAGGTACAGAACAGTGTCTATAGTATATTACCTTTTCTGTGTAAAGCAGGAAAGATAAAAGTCTATTCATATTTGCCTTTCACGCTTTACATACATACCCTCAAAAATAATAAGAATGGTTACCTATTTGGGGTAATGCAGGAAGATGAGATGGGGGGGTAGAGACTGGGTGGGAGAAATCCTTTTCAATGACCCTTTTATTGTTTTGCCTTTTGAACCATGTGCGTGTATTACCTTTTAAAACACAAATGCATTTCTTTTTGAATGTCAGATTGGGAGGTGGAGGCATGAGTGCCAATAACGGCATGGGTAGAGATGAGGGAGCACTTTCACCTGGCAATACAGCACTGAAGTGTTCCCTTGAGGTCTGGAAGAGCCACAGAAGCTAGCCGCCTGCTCTGGCCCAAGGCACCAGTTCCCTGGAGGTAGCTGGAGAAAGGTGAAGGCCCAGCAGCACATCTAACAAACTTCTTCAGGACGCCCATGTTACTCAAGATTTGGAATATTACAGGGACAGAAGGTGACGTTCTTATAATTATTAAAGTATAACTAATTATTTACATATGCTAACAAATGTTAACATTCATGTAAATGATTCCATGGAATTTGAGGGAAGCAAAAGAGATAGCACTGAAGGTCTTGTGTGTTTGTACATAAATACAGTGGGATTATGTGAAGATCTTTTTAGATAATTTCAAATATCTTTCTCACCCTGTGACTCCTTGCCCCTAGGGCTTTCAGGCCATGGTCTTGATGCTTTAGGGGGAGACAGCTCCCCATAGTAAATAGTCTCAATAGTTTTTGGTTTAAAAAGAAGCTTGAGGGATGCTGGGTGGCTCATTCAGTTGAATGTCTGACTCTTAATTTTGGCTCAGGTCACGATCCCAGGGTTGTGAGATCGTGCCCTACATTGGGCTTCAAGCGAAGCTTGGAGCCTGCTTAAGACACACACTCTCTCTCTCTTTCAAATAAAATAAAAAAATTAAAAGAAACTTGAAATCCCAGCATTCCTCAAAAAGAAAGGAATATCTAGATTTGTTTAGCCTATTAAGAATGAAGACTAAAAGAACCAGATGACAAAATTTCTTCGGTGGTTGTGGAAAGGAGGAAGAAAGAGATGAGAATGGAGAGGTCTTCCTTTTCTGCACTTCTCTGGAAGGTGCAAGCAGATTGGAAGCATCCAGACACATACAGAGGAGGCAGAGAGCAAGGCGTGGCACTGCCCACCAGTGCAGAGCAAGAAGCCAGAAGCTTCCCAGAGAAGCTCCCTGTTACCAACTGAACTGTGTATCCTGCAACATTTGTATGTTGAGGCCCTAACCTTTAATGCAACAGTATTTGGAGGTAAGGCCTTTAAGGGAGTGATTAAGGTTAAATGAGGTTATATGGAGGGGCCCTAATCCGGTAAAACTGGTGTCCTTAAAACAAGAGAAAGAGACGCCAGGAATGTGTATGCACAGAGAAGAGGTCCGCCAGGACACAGTGGGAAGGCAGCCATCTGCAAACTAAGGAAGGAGGTCTCACCAGAAACCAACCCTACCATCACCTTGATCTTGGATTTCTAGCCTCCAGAACTATGAAGAAATAAATTACTGGGGCGCCTGGGTGGCTCAGTTAATTAAGCATCAGGCTCTTGATTTAGGCTCAGGTCATCTCACAGTTCTGTGCTGATGATGTAGAGCTTGCTTGGGATTCTCTCTCCCTCTTTCTCTGCCCCTCCCTACTCAAGCTCTCTCTCTCTCTCTTTCTCTCTCTCTCTCTAAATAAATAAGTATGAATTGAAATTTTGAATTTCCTTCAAAAAGAAAGAAATTTCTGTTGTTTAAGCCACCTGGCCTGTAGCCTTTTATTAAGGCAGCCTGAGCTAAAACACATCCCAATTGCCCTTTGTGCTACTATCAGATGTGATGTCCCAGCACTGTCATCATGAGTTGGCTTTGTGTGTCCCCCTGGTGTGGCATGTAGGACCTCAGAGGTCCTAGTGGGGGTCTTGGAGATGCTGCAAGCCCAGGTGGCCCAGAAGAAGCCTGGGGTTGCTAAAAGATGGGTGGGAACTTTGAAAACGGGTATAGGGGCGCCTGGGTGGCTTAGTCGGTTAAGCGTCCGACTTTCGCTTAGGTCATGATCTCGCGGTTCGTGGGTTCGAGCTCCGAGTCGGGCTCTGTGCTGACTGCCAGCTCAGAGCCTGGAGCCTGTTTCAGTCTGTGACTCCCTCTCTCTCTGACCCTCCCCTGTTCACGCTGTCTCTCTCTCTCTCCTAGAAATAAATAAAAATTTAAAAAAAAAAAAAAAGAAAGAAAACGGGTATAAAAGGTGGGAGGCAATATCTGCGGCATGAACACCAACATATCAAGTCATCTGGGCAACATCATGGCTCCTTGTCAGGGGCATGATTCCTGCTCATCCCCGTCTTGCCTGAGGCCAGGGAGCAACCAGCACAAGGGTCTCTGTCACCTCCATTGCCCTCAGGTCACCTATGCCGGACCCCTCCCTCTGCTCATCCAAGGGTCTTGCTGTTCAAGAGAAGGTGGGGGTGGAGGAGGGTGCAGAAATAGGAGAGGCAGCATTTACCCCAGAGAGGCAGAATTACCTGGAGAAACTGATAAAACTACTGACTCAGGCTCAGATTACCAAATTGGACTAAACCAGGTCTCTTCTGGGACTTCTTACCTCTTTCATAGGAAGAGACTTCATAAGGGAAATCATATTAGTAACGGGTGACATAAGGAAAACACATTTTCCTGCACATCTACTTGTGGTAAGAGTAATCTATTAGCTCCCTAGATATTTTTATGAGTACATACATCTATATGTAGGTGGACATACATATATTTTGTAAAAGACCATCAAGTGCATTACAACAGAACACTCCATTCAAAGGAAGGATTCAATCCAGCCTAAATTTTAGAAAAAAAAATCTCCCTGATTTAGCACTGCCCAGGGAAGCCTCTGATAGCTCTTTCCATCCATGGCCAAAGCATTTACCATGTGGTCGCATGACCTGATACAGCACTACCCTTCCAAACCACTCACCCTTCCATTCTGGCAATGCTGGCTGCTCTTCTCATTTCCATGGTCCATCTTCCTACCCCTTCACACTGGGAAATCTCACTGCCTGGGGACCACAGTGCCCATCCACTGAAGACTGATGAGTGGGATCATTTATCTTACCATTTCTCTTTCCCACAAAATGCTACTACCGCAGGATACAGACATGTGATGACTCATGACCCTCACTGCAGTCAAAAATAACAGAAAGGGGAAAATAGACTGGATGGACAGGTTAGATATCTGTGTTGTTTGCTTTTTGAAAAAGTGGCAGTGTGTGTTTTACACCTGAGAAGCAATTCAAAACAAAACAGAAATGTCTTTTTAAGATAGGTTTTTGACAATATTAAGCAATCAATAAGTATTTATGGGCCCCTGGAAGAGGAGACAACCCCAGAGCCCAGACACCTTGCAGGATCTGGTCCTGGCGCAGACCTTAGGGGGGCACCCTGTATTCACCACCAAGAGGTCGGTTCTTGGAAGGCATGGTGGGAAACTCACGAGGTCCTGGGAACTGGAGAGAGGTGTGCGGGAGGGTCAAAGCCAAGAGACATTAACAGGAGAAATGGGACAATGGAGAAAGAAAATAAAGGGTTCCTTAAAAGCATGTGGAAAGGAAGGTGAAATGGGGAGAGGCAAGTGTGCAGAACAGGTCAAGGTGAGTTCAGGATGAATTTTACAAGCCTCTACTTATGGCCTTTCTGTTTCGTTTTGGTCTAAGTTGGTTCTTCTCCAGGACTTGCATCCTGTTAGTGCCACACCCTTACAGTCTAAGGGGATGCAGAGCATTGACCTACAGGGTAAAAGCTAGCTATTCAGGGCAGCACACACAGATCGGAGTGCTGGTAGAGGGGCACAGATGGCCACTCGGGAGCACCTGGGAGGGAGGAACATGGCACCAGGGAGAATAGAAAAGGCCCTGTGACCTTGAGACTTGGGCAGGGCTAGACAAATGGGAGCCGGTGGGCACTCTGCAATGCTGCTTCTCATAACCCAGAGAGGACATGATACTCTTCTACATGACTTTGGCCAAGCTTGGAACACCTTGGTTCTCTGATATTCTTCCCACAGAATGGTCTAAGCCTACTCTGTCCAATAAGGTAGCTACTAACTACGTGTGCAATTGAAATTGAAATTAACTAAAATTAAATAAAATGTAAAACCCAGTTCCTCATGGGTTTTACACAGAGAGATAACAGAGAGAGAGTGAAAATTTCCATCACCATGGAAAGTTTTATTAGACAGAACTGGTCCAAAAAAATGTTAGAGGATTAATAGTAACTCATTAATATCAGCCTAGGCTCAGAGTATATGGAAACTCTGGGTTGTTAAAATATAAAAGTAATTTTAATCTGAAAACAGTCTTAAAGTTTACGGGCATCTGGGTGGCTCAGTCGGTTGACTGACCAACTTTGGCTCAGGTTATGATCTCACGATTTGTAGGTTTGAGCCCCTTGTTGGGCTCCATGCTGACAGCTGGAGCCCATTCCAGACTCTGTGTTTCCCTCTCCCTCTGACCCTCCCCTGCTCTCTCTCTCACAAATAAATAAAAAACATTAAAATTTCTTTTAATTAAAAAATATCTTAAAGTTTAAATCATATCATTTAAAGTACTAAATAATTAACGTAAAGGATTATCAATTTCAAATCCAGAACTTATATGTTAGCAAATTCATTATCTGTTAGCAAATACTACACAATAAAAAGAATTTCATTGATTTTCCTTGATTCTTTCCTCCTATGTATATGGCAAAAATGGAAAATATGCCTGACCGGTTTATGGGAATCACAAAAATTGCATCCCATGCACCAGGAAAATTTTGAAAATGTATGGTTATTTATTTATTTTTTGTCTTCAGTCACACAGTCACTTCATGTAGAAAACACAGCAGTTCATTTGTAAGTGCTCCATGGTGTGTGGGTGACCTTTGGGGCACTCTGCAGACATGGTACCCATTAGCAGTCCTGAATGTTTCAATAGGTATCTGAGTGCACTTGTGCTTAAAGCACGCAAGGCCATTTCATGGCCCCAAATGAAGACCTGGAATGTACCTGTCACACTTCACATTCATAAACCAGCCAAAAAGGCTTCAAAACTTCCACCTTGGAATTGGCAAAATACATAATGGAGAATAATAAATGATCACACAACTGTGCAGAAAGCCACCTGCAGCTCATCAGCAGAACCGGAAACCAGCTCTTCAAAGAGCAGCCCCTGATCTCAGATCAAAGGGAAAAAGTGAAGGAAAAAATCTAGACAAATCTTTCACTCCATTGTCTGCTGACTTCCTTTAAAAAAAAAAATAATAATAATAATAATTTACCCAATGACATCGTGGCAATATATTATGTCCTCAGTCTCTTTACAGGATTCTCCTTCAATCATTAGATCTCAGACTGGTGTGTGTTTCTTCCATGAATGAAACAATTTATCGTTTTGAACATAATTCTTTCCCCTTGTCATAAAGATGCAGAATAGTGATTGATTCTGAACTCTGGGTTGGCTGGGTCTCTTTTTGTTGTAGCTCTCCACAGAAAGAAAGAAAGAAAGAAAGAAAGAAAGAAAGAAAGAAAGAAAGAAAGAAAGAAAGAAAGAAAGAAAGAAAGAAAAAGACAGAAAGAAAGAAAAAAGAGAAAGAAAGTAAAATTAGAGACATTCACTTGGATTATTCCACAGGATAGTGGTTGGTGGTTATTATTACTAGTTATTATTTAATAATTGATTACCATGTTCCTGGCACTATGCTGAGCACTACTCACATGTCTTTTTTTTTTTTTTTTAATGTTTTTTATTTATTTCTAGGAGAGAGAGAGAGAGACAGCGTGAGCAGGGGAGGGTCAGAGAGAGAGGGAGTCACAGACTGAAACAGGCTCCTGGCTCTGAGCTGGCTGTCAGCGCAGAGCCCGATGCGGGGCTCGAACCCACAAACCGCGAGATCATGACCTAAGCGAAAGTCCGACGCTTAACCGGCAAAGCCACCCAGGCGCCCCGCACTACTCACACGTCTTATTTGATCTTCATAACGGCCCCATGAGGAAACACCATTATTATCCGCATGTGGTGTGGGGGGAGTCTGAGACAGAGGGATGAAGCGCCCCCAGTCTTATGAGTGGCAGTGCTAAGACTCAATCCACATCTGTCAGGTGTCACACCAGGGCTCTTGCCCACCCAACTACACTGATGGCCATGAACTTGGGAGATAATCTCTCCCCAGAAGAGAATAAGGGAACACAATAAAAAGAATATAAACCAAGGTGGATGCTTCCAAGGGGGCGCCTGTGAAAGTGCCTGAGGAATTTAGACAGGCACTCTTTTACCTTGTTGTAAGGATGATGCCCACAACACTTTTGGGGGGAGTCCTTATAATTACATAATTCATCATGCAACTCACCTTTTGTTTAACCTTTTTTCTATTTCTCTATCACATAAAGAAATCAAAAGAGATCTTGTATCATTTTGAAAGCAAGAGGATGGGAGAGAAGGAAAGGGGTTGCATTCTCTGCTGGGATTTCATAGGGAGGGTTGGCCAGGGCCCTGCAGGAGGAAGGAGGGGTGAGCCTCTCAGCAGGGCTGCAGGGGCAAGGGAAGCTGTGCAGACCCATATACTTCCCCAGGGTAAGTCTCTGGGCAGAGTGGGTTTACAGTCCTGCCAGTATCATGGATCAAATTAACTTTGGTTGATTGACTTATTTCCTTACCTACCTTGTTGATGCCTGAAATGCATCACAGTCTTATGAGACAACTGATCCAAGAAAATGTTAGAGCATCAATATTAAGTCAGTAATATCAGTGTGGACTCAGAGTATATGGAAACTGGGTTGGGAAAATATAAAAATATGTAATTTTAATATAAGAAAATCTTAAAGTTTAAATCATGATTTAAATTACTAAATAATTAACTGAAAGAATTATCCCACAAATTCCAAGTCTTGAACTAAGCAAACTCCATTTAATTCAAGACTTCCTATTAAAATGAAAATATGGTAGGTAGAGTAATAAGATTTTAGGGCAGGAATACAGAAAGGACTATCTGGTAAGCAGTCTGTCAGTAACTAGAAAGAAATGAAAGAAACCTGGGTACAGATTCTGGCTCCACCCCTTCATGAATGTGATATTTGGGGCAGCTCACGTAGTCTTTGGGGCTTTCGTCTACAACGGGGGACTCTACCCACACCCCATCATTTACTGTGAGTACTAATGACCAGAATGCCTGGTCCATGTGAGGGGCAGAAGAAACATGCGTTGACTGCAGCCCTACTACGGGCCACATTCTTTCGTAGAAATTCTCTAGTTTTCACAACAATTTTCCATTTTAAGGAAGGATGATTGAAGAAGTTAGGCAATTTGCACAGGTTTATATAGTCAGCCAGCGGTAGAACCCAAATTCAAACCAGTGGAATGACTGCTCCTTCTACTTTAGCATATAATCTCCCCAAAATGAAAAAGTAATGATGATGGAGTGGTCTCATGAGGTCTCATTTGATCTCATCAGCCTAGGCCACAGAGGCGGCCCTCTGCTCTGCCTCCGGGGAGTACAAATTCTATGGTACAAATCTAGGATATGTTCCCTTTGGTGAAGCTACAGACCCGATGACCTCTCGAGTGTCCCCACACCCCCGAACCCCTGTGCCATGCCAAGTGGGCAGCATCGATTACGTTATTACAGGAGACCAAACAGATCCATGAGGTAAGTGCTGGAACTAATTGGGCCTAGATTGCTATAGATTCAAGTTTTGTGGCTGAGCAACTTGTGAATTGAATTAAACTGAAAACAGGTGACATTTCTGACTTCCTCGAGTCTTGGGCATTGTTGTGTTTTTTGACAGTCTTCTCTGGGCATTTGGGGTCATGAGCCAAAGAGCGGAAATGCCCAGTGGACACAGCAATGACCTCTCCTACTAACACAAGGGGGACATGGAGAGGGTGGGGAACAATGACAAGGAAGAAAGGGAGAGAAGGGAGTTAATATTCATTTGATGCCAACCACGTGCTAGGCGCTGCATGAAGCACTTTATATCTTCACAGTTTTGGGCACCATTTGCAGTAATTTATATTATACCCTTTTTACATGGTGAGTAATTTAAAGTACTGGTATTTCTAACTTAGCCTTTAATCTTGTCAAATGAGTCTGCTTTTGCCAAATATGAAAGGAGTTCAGAATGACATTTAGCTGGGATTCAGACAGGTCTGACAACTGGCAAAGGAGGCCCCCTGCAACATTTTTTTGCAAGAAGACTGAGGGGCCTCCAGCAGAGAATTCATACCAAGGGAAGTGAAGGAGTACAGGCATATGCGTTGAGTAGCTAAGATCCATTCCCCACCTCTTTGTTATTAAAAGAACCTAAATATTGGCAGGAATATCAATATGCATAATTGGACATTTGTTTCTCTAGCTTCCTTGAAGGTAAAAGTGACTATATTACTGAGTTCTGGCTTGTAAGACATGAACAGAAATCTTCAAGGAGATTCAGGGACCTTCCACTTTCCAAAAAAAAAAAGAGAGAAATGAAGGTGGCATCGCTCTGTTCTTTTCTCTCTTCATTCTGCCTTAAATACGGATATCTGGAGTGGTAGCAGCTAGCTTATGACCATGACACAACAGTATGAAGTAAGAAGACCCAAAGGTTGGCAGAGAACTTGCCTGATATTATTACTCACCTCATCTGCACCAACAACCACTGACCTCCAGATTCTTTGTTGCATAACAAAATCACCTGTTGATTTAAGCATCTGTTTTTGGATTTTTCTATTACTTAAGATCGAACATATTCCTAACTAACACACCCAGCAATAAAGCCTTCCTTGGTTTGGGAAGGGGGTTCTCATTCAACATGGATCTATCGCTTTGATTTGTCTCCCTTTCCCTTTGCACATTGGACACTTGCCAGAGTATTGAGGAAAGCAGGGGGCTCGTGGATGAAATAAAATTTAACAGAGCTCCTTCCCTGAAAAGACTGTATTTCTCCAACAATCTGATTTCAAGGAGGGAGCTGTGGTATGAGTTAGGGCTTTTTAGGTTCAGAGTGATAGAAAAGGCACACAGATTGTTTCGAGCAAAATGAAGAGCCAATCGACTCACATACTGTCAATCCACAGGGTAGTCAGGCTTCAGGCACACTGGATGCGGGAGCTCAAACATCATCAGACCTGGGTGTGTCCCAGTTTCCCTGCTGCACTTTACCTTAGCATCTTTCTTGGAAGTCTCTCTCTCCGCCGCAGCCTACTAGCTCTGGGCTTAACTTCTCAAAACTGCAAATCTAGCAGACAGGGAGCACCTGTTTCTCTCCCAGTAATGCCACTAAAAAATGTTGAGTTTCATTTGCTGACTTGGGTCATTAGCCCCTCCCCCAGCTGACACAGGAAGTAGAAGAATCAGGCCTACCCAAATTACATGGGTGAATTATGAGTATAAGGTGGTTTCCCAAGGAAAATATATGCCCAAAAGGTATAAGGAATTCTTGGCAGGCAAAAGCTATGCCATCACTGTTGAAATGCTCTTCTCAGTCCCACTGCTTAATAGTAAAAAGGTTGGGTCCCAGAAAACCCCACAATTCAGCTGTGGTGGGAATATTGCTCCTCCCTGTGTTAAAAAAAAAAAAAATCAGACAATTTCAACAAAGAGACCTCGGACAGCAATGTATAAGGAATGGGCTTTTTTTTTGGGGGGGGGGGTGGAGACCATCTCAGATATCACCTAGAGATATTACCAGAGTCTGATGTCTTATATCAGTAGATAGAATCTGAACTGTGGGCTGTCTGGGCTGTGTATTACTACAGCTTTTTGTGTTCCCAAAGGCAAGTAAGAACAATGAATTAGACCATCATCTGATAACTACTGAGTGCTGCCATGCGCACGATAGTTAGTGGGCTCAGGAACTGTAGGCAAATCAAATACTAGAAGACACGCCAGTCCTCACAGATTTTACAAGTATCTTCTCAAGCATAGCTAACAACACAAAGCAGAACATGCAGAGAACTGGTCCTAGTTGTGCAGGAAAAGAAATATTAATGAAGGCTGAGCACATCAGGGAAGAATCCACAAGGAAAGAATGAGTGTTTAGGATGTGAAAAGAGATGTATCCTTCTTATGAAAAGACTAGCTCTCTTACAAATCAAGACTTTTCTCTTGCTGCTTCTACTTTCTAATGTTTTATTTATTTTTCATAGCTAGAGAGAGGGAGGGAGGGACAGAGAGAGAGGGAGACACAGAATCTGAAGCAGGGTCTGATCTGTCAGCACAGAGCCCTACACGAGGCTCGAACTCACAAACTGTGAGATCATGAGCTGAAGTCAACACTTAACCGACTAAGGCACCCAGGAACCCCTCTTCCAAAATTTACCTGTTCCTCAGGACTGATCCAGGGATGGCAGGTGGAAGTGACCCAGGAGGAGTCTGCAGAGAAGAGCTCTCTGCAGTTGGATGGGCTGAGATGGTGCCTCCCCGCAGCTATCAAGTCCTAGAGGTCACAGAGCTGGGCCACAGCCAGCCCACTCCCACCTGACGCGATCAAGCAGCAGCTGCACGAGACAGGTGGGCCCTACTCACAGGGCACGTGGGCTCAGAGGACAGCACTTTGTTTCCTTAGGATAGAGGACACCTGAGTGTGTCTCCCTACTGAGGAAAAAGTTTGAGAGGCAGACGTGCACACCCAAGAGGGAAAATTTTTAGAGCAGGATTCCTGAGGAGGAGGGAGGTTCTCAGAGACAGAGGAGGTTTGGCTCCAGACTGAGGAGGAGGTGTGTGAGAAACTTCCCTGGAACAGGAGACTCAGTGGCCAAGAGCAGAAACTCCAAAGTCAAGCAGAGCTAGCCTCATATCCCAGCTCCCCACTTCCAAAGCCAGGTAAACTTGGGCTCCATTTATTCATCCAGAAAAATAAGAATTTTATACTTCTATCACAGTGTTACCTTTAAGACCATATGGAGTAATGTACACAAAAGGCTGGTCTAGTAGGGAAGAGTCTAATGTGAACCCTAAGGCACAGTAGCAACACAAAAGAATGAGGCAGATATTTACACCTAAGTGTGACAAGATCTGCAAGACATACTTCTGAGGGTTTTTTTTAAAAATATTTTTATTTATTTCTAGGAGAGAGAGAGAGAGAGAGAGACAGCGTGAGCAGGGGAGGGTCAGAGAGAGAGGGAGTCACAGACTGAAGCAGGCTCCAGGCTCTGAGCTGGCAGTCAGCACAGAGCCCGACGCGGGGCTCGAACCCACGAACCGCGAGATCATGACCTAAGCGAAAGTCGGACGCTCAACCGACCAAGCCACCCAGGCACCCCGAGGGATTTTTTTTTTTTTTTAATATTTGTTTATTTTAAAGAGAGAGCAAAAGCACAAGCAGGTGAGGGGCAGGGGGGCGGGGCAGAGAATCCTAACCAGGCTCTGCCCTATCAGCTCAAAGCCTGATGCAAAGCTCGAACCCATGAACAGTGACATCACTGCCCTCACAGTGATCTCACTTTGGCACAGACCTGAGCCAAAGTCAGACACTGAACCAACTGAGCCACCCAGGTGCCCTCATACTTCTGCGTTTTTTAAAACAGAAAATTACAAACTAAGATACATAGTAGGATAACATTTACATTTAAAAGTCCATGTAACTGTGGTGGATTGAAGAACATGATATATGGATAAATCTCTGAGCTCATCATTATAGCAAAAGAAACATAGTAAGAGAAGAAATGTTCAAGGCTACTAGGGAACCAATTCATTATTTTGAAACTAAGCAAATAAAGGATAAAATCAAACACTTCTCTTTGAATTCCCTGTACAAACTGCACTTTGGGCTAATCAAATAGTCGATAAGGGGAAGTTTCTCAGAATATTCCAGCTAATAAAAAAGAAATAGAACTTGAGCAGCACCATTTGGCAACCCCCAGTGAATTAACGTGTCTGACTATTGAGCATCACTGGATGTCAGCATCGCCGAAAGAAAAACAAGAAATTAGGCACCTGCTTACAGAAGAACACAACATCTACGAAGGAGCCTGCAAAATAAAATCAAGTCTGCGTCTGATCCTGCTTCCAGGGAAACAAGCAACTTACAGGAAAAATTAAGACAAAGGAACATGTTAAATAGCACCCGGGAAATGCCAGTATTCAAACCCAGACTGTGGAAAACTCTCAGGACAAAGCCCAGTTTCTTAAAAACAAAACAAAAATCTGTAATGAGAGCAAAAAGCAAGAAAACCTAAAAACTAAAAGGAATTTTAGAAGTTACCCAATGATTTGTGTGAGCCATACCCAGATCCTGACTCAACAAGCAAGCTGTTAAAAGAAATAGTGAACACTGGAGACATCTTAATACCAACAAAATGTTTCACATACTTAGGAAGTGCTGTTAATGTTTTTGGCACCTGTCTGGGGTTAGGGTCCCTGGAGACAGGAGCCAAGACCCCACATCCCAGAGCTTCCTTAAGGATTTTTTCCCCAGGAAAAATTGGTAAGGGAATGGAGGGAAGAAAAGAAGGAAGAAGAATCAGGCAAGGGTATGATTTGAGGCAAAGTCCCAGCCTCAGCCTGTCCCTGTAGGGAGCTCGGGAGGAGAGATCACACTACAGGGTTTGTCCCACCATGAGGTGAGGGAGCGCCATGGCATTCAGAGCCAGGGCCAGTCACGTCCAGTTCACGAGAGGAGAGCGGGATAGGAGGCACTTTTGGCTTTTCGTCGGTCTCGGATGGTGACATAGTCTACACCACCCCTTCTGCAGGGTGCAGTCTTAAATGTGGAAAGGCCTGCTGGCAATTTCCCCAAAGCCTAGGGCCCTCTATGCAAATCAGTCTCTGGGGCAGGCCATGACTGTCCTCAACCTCCCTGAAGCACTTATGCAAATCTGGAGCTAAAAGTGACATTTCCGGAAGCAATGTTAATGGATATCTTTCTGAAAGGTGTCACACGACAGAACTGAGACCCATGAAGAAAGTAGACCGAACATTATTTAAACTTTTCTAAGTGATTTAAGGTGACCTAAAATATTTCCCACAGAATACCACTTCCAAACAATGCTGTAGGAGACCCACAGGCAGGGTTCTCTGACCAACGAAGCCTCTGACCAACAAGCTCAATGGGAACAGAATGGGAACTTGAAGGCCTACTATGTGAGGAGAAAAGAACCCACTCAGAGTTCAGCAGGTGCCTTCACTACAGGCTTTCCCAGAACTGTTCATGTGCTGCTGGGCTGTACGCATCTCCCAAAGGTAAGAATTTCCCAAACCAATAACATATGCCCTCAATTCTAAGATACACATTTCCCCCCATTCTAGCACCTCTGAAATCCTGATGCATCTTTCATGCATCTTATGAAATTGGGATGAGAGGCTACAAAACTAAGTTTTTCATGTACAACCCAGCTTCTCATGCCCCAAGTCCAAGTCCATCCTCAACATACTCAAGTGGAACAGAATGGGAATTCAAATACCTACCAAGTACCTCCTGAAAGGCTGCTATGTACCTGGAATGGAGCTTGGTTTTCAAAGTGGCTTCCACCATAAATGAGGAACTGATAGCTCAGAGGAACTGATCTCATAGCATCATAGGAATTTAGAGTTTTATATGATCCATCAGTGCCAGACATGGGGTGAAAGTCTAAGCTCCCTGCTTAGTCCAGCACACACCTACCCAGATGGCAGGAGCCACCCCCTCCAGATGCTCCTCTAGAACAGAGTCTGAGCCTTCAGTGATGGGCAGCCTATGCCTGGGATCTCATGCTGACCCTTCAGCAACGGGCAGGCTTGTGCCGACAGTGCACCCATGGGGTCCAAGCAGCTTCTCAGCAGCATCGACACAGCGTATGACTCAACACCACCAGTTTTCAGTGGTTTTGACTTCTGCTCCCTTGTCAACTGTCCCTTTCCCTCCTGGTTACCTTCTGTCCTACTTGACAATGCATTGTTTTTCATCTGCTGCAGGCTGAGTCCAGTAACCATATCTGCTAGAATGGATTGTACACTGTGAATCAAACAGTTTTGAATAAAGGTCTGAGGTCGTGAGGAGGGGTCGGGACTTGCTCAGGATCACGGTGTGGTCAGTGGGTAGGAGAGGATAGGATGATGGAGCAGGGGCCAGGAGAGCCCCCCTCATTTCCAGGCTGGACTCTGAGGGTGTGCCCATCAGCGGTCACCCATGCCGGGGGCGGGAACAGAGATCTGGACCATGCAGAGACTAAACAGGAAAAACAGAGGCCACATCTTGTGGTTTGGGCCAGCTGGGCTGCCCCTCCGTGAGAATCACTGGAGATTCAAGGCCTCCTGCACAGGAAGGTGGTGATCGCAAAGTCCGCCAGAGCCAGACAAGTTGCCTGGGAACCAGGCAGCAGACCAGTTGACAGAGGACAGCTGAGAGGGACAGGGCAATTCCTTCCCCCAGTTTCAAGTTTTGAAACCCACTCTCCCAGACAATGACAGCCCCTCTCAGGGTCGTCAGGGAGACAGATTCCAGATAGGAGAGGGCCCTGGTGAGCACACGAGACAGGTTGGGGTTGCAAGAGCTCTGACAGAGGCCTCAGCTGCACAGGAGACCCCGAAAGCCCTGCCTTCGGTCACTTCTGGAGCCTCAGCTCCAGGTCAAACAGCCAGCCCCAGGCTGACCTCAGTGACAAGGGGACATTCCCGCTTAAAATTCTCCAGGGACCTAACCTCTCCCTTGCTCGACGACTGACCTGGGCTAAGGACGCTGCACCTGCACCCTGAATGGTGAGGGTGTCGACAGCGGCAAGCCCCAGGGCTTTTTGATCTGTCTCACCTGGTGACTCAGGAGGCCAGCCTATGACTGGGATCTCACCTGGACGTTTCAGGTTTCTCTGGAAGAACCATCCATCTGAGGTGACATTGGACTTGAAGTGACAAGGAGAGAGATAAGGGGAGACAGACATTTGATCGAGTCATCTGACCCTCGTCAGACTGGTAGAACTCTCTTCTAAGAAACTGTATTAACCCCCTCCCCCCCTTTTCTGCCCCTCTGCTCCATGACAAACCCCACACGGACAACAGTCTTCATCCACTGCTCTGTTGGCACAGCTGGGCCCACCGGAGCGTGCCCTTCCCAGCACTCTGCGCCTGCACTGCACAGGCACCCCACCCTGTGGGCCCTGTCCCCTCGTCTTACTTCCCGTACAGTCATTGCATGCCTGTTCCCTGCTCCGGAGTAGGACCCACCTCTCGGAGAGAGAACGCAGCCAGCATGGGGCCTCCTCGGGCCAGCATTTCATCAGCCGAATTAGGAAACATACTGCGCTTACCTCGTTTCAGGCCTGGCCTTAGTATTTCACAAATACGAACTCAGTTCATCCTTGTAATACATCAGTGAGGTAGTACTGTTCTTATTCCTATTTACAGATGAGGAAACTAAGGCACAAAGAGTGATTTACCCAAATTTCCCCAAAAGCCAAACTTTGCATGCTGTAAGTCCTCAAACTGAACTCTTACTGATTGTGTGTGTGTGCGTGTGTGTGTGTGTGTGTGTGTGATAAAAGTGAGAGAGAACCCATGTGTGGGGTGTACATAACTGCTCCTACATTATTACAAGCAGGACTTAGTTGGTACATTTCACTTCTCTTTAAAGACAAGTCTCCATAGCTTGAGTAGGGGGTTGTGCATAAAGTAGAAAACAGACCAGGTGATATCTTGAGGAGTCTCTAAAAAGATATTTCTTGATCATGCCCGGTATGCCAAGCACCACGCTAATCATTTCCCCTACATTACTTCATTTCAAACCCTTATCAATCCAGTGATGTCAGGTTTCTTTATTGTGCCCATTTTCAAGTTGAGGAAACTGAGTCTTAGAGGGGTTAAGTGATTTGCCCAGGATCCTCTAAACATGGTCTTTCTAACTGCAAACCCCCCAGTTTTTAGCCTTTCCCATTAAATGCCGAGGTGGTAAAGGGTAAGGGCTTATTTGAAGTGAGGATAATGGTTTATTGCCCTTATTGGTAAATACAATAAATGCATTTATCAAATTGGCCATAATGAAAAATAATAACAATTTTAACTGTGGGGGAGAGTTTGGGGAAATAGCTACTCAAATACCTCTTGGGAGAGAGTAAATTGGTACACATTTTCTGGAGTGCAATTCAACACAAAAGCCCTTAAAAAGTGACTATGCTTTAATTCCATAATCTCATTTCTAGGCATTTTGCCTAAGAATATAATTGGACAATTATACAGACATATGTGCAAAGCTCTTTATTATTGAAGTTATTACAATAGCAAAAATCTGGGAAAATCAACCAACAATGGACAATTATTTAAACAATGGAAGGTGTGACAAAACACACATCCACAGAAAGTGCTGCTGTAAACTGATACTCTGACAGTGAATGACACATGTGATTTATTTAGGTTGATGTTTACAGGTTACCAACCAAACATAAAAATTGTTTCATGAAAAAATTCTGCAGAACAACCCACCCATGGTGTTAGTAATGGTTATTTCTGATTAGTGAGATTTTAAATGACATTTTTCCTCCTGATTAGCTGTATTTTCCACTATAAAATAATAATCATGCCATTATCCCAAAAATAAAATATTTTTAAGAGGGAGCCCTAGAGGGGGTGCCCAAGTGGCTCAGTCATTTAAGCATCTGACTCTTGATCTCAGCTCCGGTCATGATCTCACCGTCCATGAGTTCAAGCCCCGAATTGGGCTCTGCACTGACAGTGGTGAGACTGCTTAGGATTCTCTCTTTCCCTTTCTCTCTGCCCCTCCCCTCCTCATGCCCTCTCACTCTCAAAATAAATAAACTTAAAACAAAACAAAAAACAAAAACAAAGTGGGGAGCCGTAGAGCATAGAAAAAGAAAGTCACAGGAATGGCCTAGAGGCATAAACAGCAAGCCTTGTGTCCTGATTCCCATAGGGAATCCCATCCTGCAAGGCAGCAAACCAAGAGCCACTCTGGCACGGAAGTCAAAATGAGTGAGAAAGACATAAAAGAACATATCAACCCAAGAAACAAAAAAAATCCTAGGTATTAGGCAATCATGAAAGCAAACATACCAGAAGCGATTTGAGAGGGAGCTTTTTTCTTCCCACCCCTGTAAATTGATTCTAAAGCAGTACCTGCCCCTCCGGCAGACAGGCCCGAAGCTGGGCGGCCCAGCTGACAGGGAAGGGGATCATGAACAATGTCAACCAACATGAGCTCAGATCAGAGAACCAGCACCCAGCATGGGCAGACCACCAGGGGGCAGCCCGGGTTCTGGGGTGACCTTGACCGCCATTAATTGCCAACAGCCCCCCAACCCATCTCCTTGAGAGCCCCATGCTTTGGGCAGCAGAAAGTGCTCACTTCCTGGGATCCTGGGCGATTTGACCCCAAGAAGGTCAAGATCCCCAGGGGGTTGCAGGGATTGGGATCATTTCATACCTTGCTCCTAGACATGGGTTTTGGGACAGCCTTTTTGTAAAAGTGTCTGGAAACATCCATTGAAATTAGCTGCATACACACCCAGCAGTCTTATTCCTGGAATCCATCCCACAGAAATAACAGCACCAGTTCAGGAAAAGGCATCCCCTTTTCTGCAATCCAATCATGTTCCTAATTTCCAAATGTTGCCAGTACGGGGATGGCTAATAAGGTGACCAGAAAAGAATCCTGAAGTGAGAGGCCGGAGAAGGAAATTCCAAGCTAAAAGTCAGGGAGGCAGGAGGTGTCGCCTCACAGGACAGGAAGCACCATAACTGTGAAGGCAGGGGCAGGATCCAATGTCACTCTAGGGGTAGCAGGGCTGGCATTTTAGATGCATCTCCGATTTGTTTCACTTTGGTGAGACGCGCCGACAGTGGATGTCTGTTGTGAAGGAAGATGTCTTCATACTCATAGTTCCCTAGACACAGAAGGCACAGCATGCCACTGGGGCCACACAGGATAGCAGCAGAGCCCACCAGGAGGCAGAGGGAGGGAGGAAAAAATATGGGCAAGAGCCTTCCCTGTGGTTTTCGCAGGGAGTAACCAGTGAGGCAAAGTACACCGCCTAGGATCAGCCCGTCTGAGTACTTTCAGCAGGCTCTGGGGTGTGGAGGCTGTCCCTAGTTGTTTAGAACCTGGCTCTGGTGTGATTAGGGCCCGAGTGTAGTGGCCCCGGAGTACAAAAGTCTAACAGAGGAGGGGTGCCTGGATGGCTCAGCTGGTTAAGCGTCGGTTAAGCGTCCGACTTCAGCTCAGGTCATGATCTCACAGCTCCTGAGTTCAAGCCCCACATAAGGCTCTGTGCTGACAGCTGGGAGCCTGGAGCCTGCTTCCGCTTCCTGCTTCTGATTCTGGGTCCCCCTCTTTCTCTGCCCCTCTTTGGTTTGCACTCAATCTCTCTCACTCTCAAGAATAAATAAACATTAAAAAAAAAACACAAAAAAAATAAACGATAAAAGTCTGACCCAGGAGGTGGTGAGGTGTGGGCTCTGAATTGCTTGGTTTGCATACAACTGTGCAGGGAGGCCCTTTACTGCCTCTAGGAACTGGCTAACCCTGGGAGGGCTGGCAAGCTCCCAAATATCAAAACATCAGAATAAAAAGACATGCTTAACTCGGCTGGCCGGCCTCCACCATCCAGGGATTCAGATTCCTCCACTGGGGTCCAGAAAGCTAGGTGAGCCAATAATCAAGCTGCAGACACATAGCACAGTGCCCACCGTACAGGGATCAGCATGCGAGGGGAGAGAAAGCCAGAAGTGATGGCTGGCGGCTGGCTGGCTTCTAGGGCATCAAACCGTGCCTGGGAAACTCAGAGGCACAGACTCACACTGGCGGGAACCTTAACGTCTAGATTTGGGACTGTGACCTAATTTCAAGACCCAACATGCCAGGCAGAGGCCGAGCGTGACATGCTGCTATTTTCTCTCCGGCTTACATTTCTCTCGGGGCAATATCTTGCAGAGAGAAACTGGAGCCTGAGGCCCCCGGGGGAATAGAGGAGGCAATCGTGGAGAGAGATAGTCTTTCCTCTCTTTGCGCCAAGCCTAAATTCCGCGGACTTGGGTGGTCTTGGTGACTCCGGGGTAGGTCAGGAAATGAAGCCTGCTCTGAATGGGAAGTGTGACTTCTAATGACGAGTGTGCATCTGAGAAGGGAATGACTCAATGCCTCCACCCAAACCCACTCACCTGCACTCCCTCCCGGCCCAACCTAGGTGGACCGTGCCTCCCAGCAGGTAGTACTGCCTCACTCACTCCAGTTACTTCCTTAACGGTGACAGTTAATGTTGAATTCGTCTGAAAATTTAATAGAGTGGAGTTTGTCTTCATTTCAGCCAAAAGCTGGATCTTATTTCAAAGAGCTTATAGTACTTGCACAGAGGCAGATACCGGCCTCTCCCACATGACTGGCATTTGAGATGGCCCCTCTAGGCCACCAATATCTACAAATAATGGAAATTCTCTTCACTGTGAGAACTGAGCACTTACATGCTGTCCCCAACTGCCATGTAACCCAGCCGGCCATGCTGTCTCACTCAGCACCTGGAAACCCCATAGCACAGTCTGAGGCAACATTGGAAGCCCCTTGGCTATGAGAAATTCCTTGATATCCTTAGATTTTGCCTGAAAAAGTCCCAGCTTGACCTGCCCACCCTACTTTCATTGAAGGAGATGCCTTATGATCCCAGGTGGTTTTTGGCTACGTGAAATAATGTATCCGTGATGAGTCCTCACTGTTTTCTCACCCTTTCCTGCCCCTCTTCCTCCAGGACACTATGTACCCACTACTTGCTTAGCAGAAGAGAAGCAAGTCGGGGCGTCTGGGTGGCTCAGTCGGTTAAGCGTCCGACTTAGGCTCAGGTCATGATCTCACGGCTCGTGGGTTCAAGCCCCGCATCGGGCCCTGTGCTAACAGCCAGCTCAGAGCCTGGAGCCTGTTTCAGATTCTGTGTCTCCCTCTCTTTCAGACCCTCTCCTGCTCATGCTGTCTCTCTCTCTCAAAAAATAAATAAAAAAACATTATAAAAAAAAAGAAAAGGTCAGTAATCTACACCATGAGCTCAGAACGACACAGATGTGTAGCCCCAGCTTGTTATTGTCTAATGAAACATGCTAACAGCCACCAACTAGCCCGTTTCTCTCCTCCTGTGGAACAATGGAACGGAAAACACAGCCCTGATGATTAATAATAATACACCCACCCCGGGAGGCAAGGCCCAGCTTTGTGATGCTCCCCACCCTATCGGACTATTAGTTATTGGAGCTGGCTTTAAAACCAGTCTCATAGGACTGCATTTCTCAGACTCTAAAGAACCCACAGATCCCATGGGAATCTTACTAAACTGCAGATTTGATGCCTTAGGTCTGGGGTGGACCTAACATAGTGCATTGCCTCACGAGCTCCTTGGTGATATTGATACTGCTGGTCCAGGAACCACACTTTGAGTAGCAAGGGCATAGGAAACACACAGCTCTGAGCATCTGCGTGTTTCAGAAACACATGCTTATCAGCAGTTTAATAGGGGACACTGTAACAATGATCTGTTTGTCTGTTTCTGAATTGGACTGCTTTCAAGATTTCTAAATTCTCCTCATGGCTTCAAGGTGCTATCATTTTGAGAACATTTATAACCACAACTTATTTAAATTTTTCAATATTCTTATTTATTTCTGAGAGAGAGAGAGACAGCGCGAGCAGAGGAGGGTCAGAGACAGAGGGAGACACGGAATCTGAAACAGTCTCCATGCTCCGAGCTAGCTGTCAGCACAGAGCCCAACGCGGGGGGCTCGAACCCACGAACCGCGAGATCATGACCTGGGCTGAAGTTGTACACTTAACCGATTGAGCCACCCAGGTGCCCCTATAACCACATCTTCTAAAAGAACTTCCTGCACCCAACCCAATTTCAAAATGCATTTGGGAGAGAGAAATAGAAACGCCTGAGAAAGGAAAACCGCCTCTGGGCCACTGGGTAAATCCCCAGTGACTCAGGGCCCCGGGTGAAATCACTGATTTGTGGGTGTGGAAATTGAGCTGGAAAGGACTCCAGAAGTAAAAGCAGGTAGCTGACATCACCTGAGGTCCCCCACCTGCATTTTTGTTCATAGCCATTTTAGAGGACAAATCTTATTTGACCAAATATAGGTTTTTTTTGGAGTTGGGTGCTTTTTTTATTTTCTTCTCTTTTTTTCTAGTTTTGCCTCACTTGGAAGTGGTATTTGTACACTGTCCTGTGGCTTTCACTGGCCGTGGCCATAAACACCCTACTCCCCTGTAGAGACTAAATATTTAGGTAATACAGGATGAGATCGCTGGGGAGATGTCACAGTGGGGTCCGTATCCCAACAAAATGAGGCTGTTTTGTTGTTTCTTTCCAACTGCTCAGCCCCCAACCTCTCCGTTTTCAGAAGGAGGTCTTGCCTTTAAACGTTCTGTCCCCTTCCCAAACACCTTTCCCGTCACAAGTCATCTTGATTCTCAGAGAGCTGTGCCTCGGAACCTCGCAAAGGGCCCTGAATGAATGCATAAGGCTTGAGTGCCGGTGGTAGGAGGTCTGTGCTGAGATTCGTTTCTGCTGAGGGCACCTGAGCTGTTTGGCTCTTTTTATTTTTTTTCCTATAATTTTTAATTTTTTTATGATTTACATCCAAGTTAGTTAGCACATGGTGCAACAATGATTTCAGGAGTAGATTCCTTAAATCTGTTACCCATTTAGCCCCTCCCCCCTCTCACAACCCCTCCAGCAACCCTCTGTTTGTTCTCTATAATTGAGTCTCATAGGTTTTGTCCCCCTCCCTTTTCGTGAATGCAGACAGCGCTCTCTGAAACAGATTCTAAGCTATCTGGTGCCACCTGCTGGAATATTGCAAACACAGCACAAGGGCGGATTTCCCACCTGAGTCCCAGTAAGGAAGAGAGAATACATCAGCTCATTTTATGGTTGTTGCCATAACAGTATATTGCCTGTGTTTCTACCTCTACTAATGGGCTTTATGTGCTAGATTTTAATGGCCTTGAGCCTGAGCAAGCACACAAGACTTTCAAAAGAAGCATGTTTACTGGCACAAAACGGATTAGTCTTCAGACAACATTAATGCCCTTGAAGCAGTCTTCGTGGATACAAAACAAAAGGTGGGAAATTTCACTGACCCCCCCCCATTATAGTATTGGAATTAGTTCTATTCAAGCTATCAAGTCGTGTTCATTCATGCTCTGATTTTATATACTTGTATCTATCAATAAACGTTGTAATACTTGAAAAAAAGAGACCTATTCCTATTTGCACTAAAAAGCACCAATTGTGAGGTTTGCGTAGTGTAGTGGGAAGAACACAGCATCAGGAGCTGGCTCAATCTCAGGCCGGCCACCCTATGTGTCCCTGGGCAAGTTGCCCACCTGCTCAACTTTACCATTCTCAGCTGTGCAAGGGTGATGGCCAGCTGCCGTGGAGGGTTGTTACCTGGATCAAATGTCCTAAACTTCCTAAAATTTGGTCCTAAAATGAGCTCTTTACAGTAAAAAGGGCTTTCCCTCAACCCGTATTCTAACCCCAATCTATGAGTGTCACATGGGGAAATAATGACTCAATGGTCTCCAGAATGATCGATCTTATCTTGCATTTGTCCAGAAAGTAGGAAGTAAAAGGCACCCCCTTGGACATTTTCCATTCTTCTATTCTTACCCGATACCCTATGGATGTAAATGTCCTAGTTGCCACTGGAGCTCTTATGGTTCTAGAAAGAATCTTTCGTGGTCCTGGAGCCATCCCCTCAGATGCCTGGTGAGCTGTCAGTTTATAGGACTCTGAGGTCTCAGATGAAGTATGATTAGAGTGGAGAAAGGTCATGAAAGGCACAAAGATGCTGTTTCTAAGAAGCTTCTGCCACTACCTGGCCGTATGACCTGGCCTCTGAGCCCTCAAGTTGTCCCCTAATTCAAACCATGTAGGCAACAATGCGTCTGTCTATGCCCACACCAGCCCTGCTCCCTCTCTAAGAGTTACTGGAGTGACTGCATATGCTGGAAGCAGTAAACCAAAACTCAAAAATGCATGACAGGCTCACATGTTCCTTCAAAAGCATAACTAATCTTCTCAGCTGCCTTTGCACTTGTAGATGACTATCTGACACAGATCGGGCCAATGGGAAACTAGAAGTTGTCAATAGATGAGAATTCTGGGAAAGCTCCATTAAAGGGAGATGACTCAGCCTGCATGTTCCTTTCACCTCTTACCCACTCTCTTCTTCCTGTTACCAAGGCAAATGAGATGGCTGGGGAATGGCAGCCCTCTTGTGGCCATGAGACAAGCATGCACTGAGGATGATGGAGCAGAAAGACTGTAGAAGCCTGGGTCTCTGACGGGCAGCACGGAGCTGCCCTCCCCGTCCTGGACTGACTATACCCAGACTTCACACTATGTGAGGAAAATAAAGCCCTTTACTGGAATAAGTCATTACATTTTGAATCTCTGATATTTGCTGCTTAATGTAAGTCTTAAGTGATATAGGACAGTTATCATTAAATAACCAGCTGCCTAGTGAGTCACAGAAAAAAGGAAAGTTTTTTGCCTTTTCATAATCAACATTATTACAGGTACACAGTAAGACTGGTTGGCACCAAATAGACACTTGTTATTTGCCTACCAATTCCAAATCCACACAGAGGAGTTTGTGCCTTGTTAACCTAACACCAAAATTTTACTTCCGGTCGCCATTTCAACCTTGGAATTCCTAAATTTGAATCTTTTTTAATTTTTATTTTTAAGCAATCCCTACACTCAGTGCAACTCCAACTGAGCCAACTAGGCACCCTCTCCCTAAGTTTGAATCTTGACAACAGAGTGAGATAAAATATGTAAAAAGCTTAGCACAATGCATTTAATGCTGTGAATGCATTCAGAAAACTAGAGAGCTAACTGGATCTGTGCAATACAGGGACATTATATGATAATCCCAGCAGATATGTGTGCCTGAAATACTAACTTATCATATATTATGAAGAATGATGGGCTTACTTGATTGTATAAACTGTGGAACAAATAATAAGCAGACTAAATAAAGTTATTCACTCATTTTACATACGAGTGAAAGAAAAGAATTCAGAGCTATATGCTTCTGTGGGGAACTGCACAGTCCACGGTGGCAAGATGAGCCACGTGGGGAGGAAGGTCAGGAGTCATTCAGGAGGAAAGCATCATGGGGCTCAGGTTAGACTCTGCCGAAGCGTGGTCCTCAGCGAGAGTGTGAAGCTGTTCCTGGGGACCACACACCGTAACGCATAGGTCTTTTCTCAAGAGTTCAAGTGGCACATCCTTCCAATAAAGGTCACGTTTATCTACAGCGCAGACAAGCCAGGAAGGTGGACAGCAGGCCTGCGGAGCCCTGGGAGTGCAAGGGAATCCAAATCCAGCCAGCTGGTCAGTACAGACTCCCTCCCTGCCTCGTCTACTCTGTGCAGTGTTTGAAACTGCCACACCCACCAGGTCTGTCCCAGATACTTTTGTTCACGGTCCTTTTCTTTGTTCTTGGAGGATGATGAAGAAGCCCTCTGATACCTTCTGGATGAAGAGCTGCTTATAAAGTGTGACATTTCAGGGGCGCTTGGGTGACTCAGTCAGTTAATCACCTGACTCCAGATTTCAGCTCAGGTCATGATCTCACTGTTCATGAGTTCAGGCCCTGCACTGAGCTCCGTGGTGATAGCACAGAGCCTACTTGGGATTCTCTCTCTCTCTCTCCCTCTCTGCCCCTCTCCCACTCTCTGTCTCTCAATATAAATAAATACATTAAGAAATACATATGACACTTCAGAGGTGGGCTGGTGGTCGACATTGCTAGATGTAGAGAAGGTCATTGCCAGTCTTTTAAGACCCACCTGGATGTCTGCTTGTGTTTCTTTAAGACAGGCTAAGGCCTTTAAGTTACATGTTTCTTTGGTCAGTAATCGTGGTTTGAAATGATTTACTAAAGCACAAAATAATTGGCAGAAAGAGAAGCTACAGAGGAATTAATAATCCTCCTTGTGAAACACACTCAATTCAGGAGAGTGGGAGTAGACAGCTCATCAGCAAGGAGGGTTTGCTCTACCGAATGCCAAGGCTCACTACTGAAGATGGTACAGAATAGTTTCTGTCCTCACACCTTCTGAATGGAAGTATACAAGAGTGCTCAGAACAGGAATGGACATTTGTGATGGTAAACTATGAAGAACCTTTATGCACACACATACACCTCCATCTTTTTGCTAGAGAAATAAGTTCAACGACAAATAACATAATAAGTCAGTACAATATAGATTCCATTAAACGGAATACATATGTATTAGCTCTAAAAACAAGTTATTCATTCCTTTCCCTTCCTAACAAATAAACACTATACCCTTCCTTTCAAAAATAGGTGTTACAGTTTTTCCTTGTGTCAGGCCCAGTGTTAGAAATTAGAAATAAAAGAAGAATAAACATCAAAGCTACCCTTAAAGGGAAGTAGCACAAGGTTAAGACCTTGGAGCCAGACTGCCTGATTGTGAATACCAACTCCACTAGTTATGAGTAAGTGTAGTATGGGCAATTACACAACCTCTTTGTGACTCAGTTTTCTTCTCCAAAAAATGGGCATAACAACAACACCTACCTCATTTTGTATTGTTATGTAGAGTAGATGAGGAAAGTGACATCCAAAGCATGGCAAAATTAAGTTTTCCACAATCTTCCCCACAAAGAACATTGATTTCAACCATCACCCATGGACAAAATGGCCTTCATGGAAGTCTGAGAGTTCATCGGAGAAGTGCCAGCACACCGTTAGAACAAAAATACCCCAAGATTGGATACACTGATGAGATAAGAGGTACAGTTTCACATTTTCCACGTTTCCCCTACCCCAGGCAGCACAGCTCAGTGCTGAGAGAGAACTTCTTGACCGGTGATACCTCCCACAGGGAAAAGCAAGAGCATATACATCATATGAGCAGCCATCTTCCCTGGCTGTGTAAGACATTGTCTCTCACCCCCATCAGAACACTGAGTTGAGAGCTGCATAACTGGGGGATACTGAGTGGCTGAGAGGACAGCAGCCAGGACTCAGAATGAAACATCAAGTGAATGCAGATCCCACTAACCGTATCAGTGACTCCTTGGGAGGCTTCACCTGTGGACCCCGCCGGCTGGCCCACAGTCATCCCCAACATTGTGCACACCTTACCCACAACCCTCACACTACTTCAGGGTGCCCCACCTTACCAACTGTGGTCAGAGGGGGCCTTTGCACGTGGCTAGTGAGCATGTGCAAAACGCCAGCCTGACTCTACAGGACGGAGAGAAAAAACACAGACCTGAGAATACAGCACCCCCTTAAGGAAAGCAAGTAAAAGGACGCTGTCAACACTCAGCCTTCCCTTGCAAGCATACTATCTTAAATTTAAAGTAATTGGTAAGAATTACCCTCCAGGGCACTTGGGTGGCTCAGTCAGTTAAGCCTCCAACTTCAGCTCAGGTCATGATCTCACAGCTCCTGAATTCAAGCCCCTCATTGGGCTCTGTGCTGACAGCTCAAAGCCTGGAGACTGCTTTGGACTCTGTGCCCCGCCCCCGCCGCTCCTTCCCTGCTCACATTTCACATATTCTCTCTTCAAAAAAAAAAATTAATTTTTAAAAATGAAAAAATAAAAAGAATTGCCCCTGAAAGGAAACAAGAAATGTGGAGGAGGTATATCCATAGAAAATATCTGAAAAAGCATAAGAATCTCTTTCACAGCTGAAAGAAGGTATATCTCTTCGAAGGCCAGTCAGTAAAGACTGGAGGAGGTAACTCCTTCAAATGCAAAGATAGCAGTGTAAAACTGCAAGGAAAATAAAAAATCAAGGAAACCAAAGTCACCTCCTTAGGAACACAACAATTCTCTAGTACTGTCCCTAAAGAAACATAGATCTATAACTGCTGATGAGGAATTCAAAATACTTATTTTAAGGAAGATCAATGAGCCACAAGCAAACCCAAAAAGAAAATTTAGTGAAGTCAGGAGAAAAAAAAAAAAAACATGGGAAAATGAGAAATTTACAGAAAGATAGAAATCATTTTTCAAAAGAACCAAACAGAAATCCTGCAGCTGAAGAATACGATGAATGGAGTGGAAAATACAACAGAACGCGCTGACAGCAAACTGATGTGGAAGAAAGACTATGCAATAGAAGACAGGTCATTCGAAATTATGAAGTCAGAAGAAATACTGAATGAAAAAGAATAAAGAAAGTCTATGTGACCTATGGATTCCTATGGAGAGAAACAATCTACACATGAGTAGAGTCCCAGGAGAAGAGAGGTAAAAAGGGGAAGAAAGAATATTTAAAGACATAATAAATAACTTAGAACTTCCCAACTCTGAGGAGAGATTTGCACATCTAAATTCACCCAAATAGCTTATAAATACCCCCATAATTTTAACTCAAAACGATGTTCTCCAAGGCACATTATAATAAACTGTCTAAAATCAAAGACAAAGAGTTTTGAAAACAGTGAGAAAAAAATCAACTTCTCACAGACGAAGGAACCTATACAAAGTTATTAACAGATTTCACAGCAGAACTCTTACAGGCCAGGAGGAAATAAAAGGACATAGTAAAAGTGCTAAAAGGAAAAACTACCAAATGAGAGTATTTTAACCAGGAAAGTTATCATTCAAAAAAGAAGGAGAGAAAAAGACTTACAAACAACAGAAAGCTGAGGGAGTTTACCTCCACTAAACCTGCCTTATGGGAAATGCTGCAAGTATTTCATTTTGAATCTAAAATGAAAGGGCACTAAAACATAAATGTAAATGTAAACATCACAATATAAAATACATCTGGTAAAGGTACATATAAAACCAAACTCAGAATACTCTAAACTGTAATATGCTGGTGCATTAATCACTTAACTATCATGTAAAGGTTAAAGGACAAAGGTATTAAAAATAACTATAGCTACCAATAATTTATTAATGGATAGATAATTTTAAAAGAGGAAAAATATGACATTAAAAAAACACAAAATGTAAGAGAGGGAGTAAAAGGGTAGCATTTTTGTATGTGATTGAAGTTGTCAGCTTAAAATAGACTGTTTTTTAAAAAAATAATAACATTTACTTATTGTTGAGAAATAGAGAGAGACAAAATGAGCAGGGGAGGGGCAGAGAGAGAGGGAGATACAGAATTTGAAGCAGGCTCCAGGCTCTGAGCTGTCAGTAAAGAGCCCAGTGCAGGGTTTGAACCCACAAACCACGAGATCATGACCTGAGTTGAAGTCAGACACTCAACGGAGCCATCCAGGCACTCCTTAAAATAGACTATTCTATCTATGACATTATTTATGTAATTCTCATTGGAACTACAATCTACTATTGATACACAAAAGACAGAGAGGGGAATCAAAGCGCACCACTATGGAAAACCACTGATTCACAAAAGAATAAAAGAATGAAGGAACTATAAAACAGCCAGAAAACAATTAATAAGATGGTATTAGTATATTCTTATTTATCAATAATTACTTCAAATTTGATTAGATTCTCCAATCAAAAGGCATAAAGTAGGCTGAATGGGGAAGAAAAAATACAACCTGACTATATAATGCCTATGAGAGATTCATTTCAGCTTTGAAGACACACATAGGCTCAAAATGAAGGGATGGGAAAAGATGTTCCATGGAAATGGAAACCAAAACAAAATAGGGATAACTACACTTATACTAGACAAAATAGCCTTTAAATAAAAAAAAAAATCTTAAAAAGACAAAGATAATTTTATAATGATAAAGGAGTCAATTTATCAAGCAGATATAATAATTGTAAGTATCCATGCACCCAACATCAGAGTACCAAAATATATATGAGGCAAATACTAAGAGATCTAAAGTTAGAAATAGACAGGGCACCTGGGTGGCTCAGTTGGTTAAGCATCCGACTTCGGCCCAGGTCATGATCTCACGGTTCGTGGATTTGAGCCCTGCATCGGGCTCTGTGCTGACAGCTAGCTCGGAGTTTGGAGACTTCTTCAGATTCTGTATCTCTCTCTCTCTCTCTCTCACCCTCCCATGCTCATGCTGTCTCTCTCTCTCTCAGAAATAAATTTGAAAAATTTAAAAAAAGATTTAAAGTTAGAGAAAGACAATAATCCAATAATAGTAAGAGAGATCAGTACCCCAAGTTAAACAATGGATAGATCACCAGACAGAAAATCAACAAGGAAACACTGGATTTGAAATATACTTTATACTTTAACTGAATGAACATAACAGATATACACAGGACATTCCATATAACATGCTTCTCAAGCATGCCTAGAACATTCTCCAGACTAAATCCTATGTTAGGTCATAAGACAAATCACAGCAAATCTAAGAAGACTGAATTCATTCTACACATCTTTTCTAACCACAATGGTATGAAACTAGAAATCGATAGCAAGAGGAACACTGAAAAATTCACAAATATATGGAAATTAAACAATACACTCCAGAACAACCAATGAGTCAAAGAAGAAGTCAAAGAGAAATCAAACAATATCTTGAAACACATAGAAATGAAAATACAACATACCAAAATCTATGAGATATAGCAAAAGCATTTCTAGGAGGGAATTTTATAATGATAAATCCCTACTTTAAGAAAAAATAAAGAGCTCAAATAAACAACCAAACTTTACACCTCAAAAAGTATCAAAAGAACAACTAAGGCCAAACATAGCAGAATGTCCATACTCAAAGCCTACCCAAAGTCTTCTACACATTTACTGCACTCTCTATCAAAGTTACAATGGCAGCCACAACTAATATCATCTTAAATGGAGAAAACCTGATAGCTTTTTACCCCTAAGGTCAGGAACAAGACAAAGATGTCTGCTCTCACCACTTTTATTCAACATAGCACTGGAAGTCCTAGCCCCAGGGATCACACAGCAAACAGAAATATAAGGCATCCAAATCAGAGTAAGGAAAAAGTAAAACTTTCACTATTTGCAGCTGACATGACACTATATATAGAAGACCCAAAGACTCTACACACATGAAAAAAATTACCAGAACTGAAACATGAATTCAGTAAAGCCACAGGATATAAAATCAACATACAGAAATCTGTTGCATTTGTATACACCAATTATGAAACAGCTAAAAGAGAAATTAAGAAATCAATCCCATTTACAATTGCACCAAAAACAATGATACCTAGGAATAAACCAATCAAAGAGGTGAAAGACCTGTGTCTGAAAACTATGAAACACTGATGAATTTCAAGATGACACAAGGAAGTAAAAAGACATTTCATGCTCATGGATTGGAAGAACAAATGTTATCAAAATGTCTGTACTACCCAAAGAAATCTACACATTTCATGCAATCCCTATCAAAATACCACCAGCATTTTTCACAGAGCTAGAACAAGAAATCCTAAAATTTGTATGAAACCAAAAGAGACCCCAAATAGCCAAAGCCATTTTGAAAAAGAAACGCAAAGCCGGAGACATCGCAGTTCTAAACTTTAGGTTATGTTACAAAGCTATATATATATATATTGTTATATAGATATATAATGAACTAGTACTCTGCAATTAAAGAATGAAATCTCTGGGGCGCCTGGGTGGCTTAGTCGGTTAAGCGCCCGACTTTCGCTTAGGTCATGATCTCGCGGTTCGTGGGTTCGCGCCCCCGCGTCGGGCTCTGTGCTGACTGCCAGCTCAGAGCCTGGAGCCTATTTCAGAGTCTGTATCTCCCTCTCTCTCTGACCCTCCCCTGCTCATACTGTCTCTCTCTCTCTCTCTCCTAGAAATAAATAAAAAAATATTTAAAAAAAAGAATGAAATCTCTCCATTTGCAAGGACAAGGAGAGAGCTAGAGAATATAATGTTAAGCAAAATAAGTCAGTCAAAAAAATAGGCAAAAGCCATACGATTTCACTCATAAGTGGAATTTAAGAAACAAAACAAACAAGCAAAGGGGAAAAAAGAGAGAAAAGGAGGAAAACCAAGAAACAAACTCTTAATTATAGAGAACAAACTGAAGGTTACCAGAAGGGAGGAAAGTGGGGGGATGGGTTAAACAGGTGATCGGGATGAAGAAGTGCAATTGTGATGAGCACAGAGCAATGTATGGAACTACTGAATCACTATCTTGTATACCTGAAACTAATATTACATTGTATGCTAACTAGCTGGAATATAAATAAGTTAAAAATTCCAATGACATTTTTCACAGAAACAGAAAAAAAATCCTAAAATTTGCATGGAACCACAGAAGTTCCCAAATAGCCAAAGCAATCTTGAAAAAGAACAAAGCTTGAAGCATAATACTTTCTCATAATACTTTCAAACTATATACAAAGCTTTAATAACCAAAACTGTATGGAACTGGCATAAAAACAAACACACAGACTAATGAAAAGAACCAAGAGTCCAGAAGTAGACCTTACAGCATACATTCAACTAATATTTGACAAAGGAGCCAGAAATACTCAATGGAGAAAAGATAGTATCTTCAATAAGTAGTACTGGGAAAATGTGTTCACATGCAGAAGAGTTTAATTGGACTTCATTGTTATACCACTCACAAATATTAACTTGAAATGGATTAAAGCTCAAATATAAAACCTGAAAACCGTAAAACTCCTAGGAGAAAGTATAGTGGAAAAGTTCCTTCACATGGGTCTTGACAATGACTCTGGATATATCACCAAAGGCACAAGCAACGAAAGCAAAAATGAATGAATGGGACATAAAATAAAAAACTTCTGCAAAGCAAAAGAACCCACAAAATGGAAAGGCAATCTATTAGAACAGGGGAAAATATGCAAACCATATATCTAATAGGAGATTAATATTCAAAACATATATGGAACTCGTACAACCCAAGAGCAAAAAATATTTGCAATCTGATTAAAAATGACCAAAAGACTCAAAAAGACATTTTCCCAAAGAAGAATACAGATGGCCAGCCGGTACATGAAAAGGTGCTCAACATCACTCATCATCAGTAAAACACAAATCAAAACCACAATAAGATATGTATCATTGCACACCTGTTAGAATGGCTATTATCAAAAAGATGAGAGATAAGAAATGCTGATGGGATTGTGGAGAAAAGGGGATTCCTGTACACTGTTGGTGGGAATGTAAATTGGTGCAGGCACTATGGAAAAAAGTATGACGGTTCCTCAAAAATAAAGCAAAATAAAATAAAATAAAACAAGATAAAATCAGTACTATAGGATCCTGCAATTCCACTTCTGGATATTTAACCTAAGAAAACAAGCAATAATTGAAAAAACCATCTGCACCCCACATTCATTGCCCCAGAGCCAAGACGTGGAGACAGCTTAAGTATCTGACGATGAACAAAGGGATAAAAGATGTGGTATATATTTACAATGGAATGTTATTCAGCCTTGACAAAGAAGGAAACCCTCCTATTTGCAACAACATAGACGGATCTTGAAGGTGTTGTGCTAAGTGAAATGTCAGAGAAAAACAAACACTTAATGATCTCATTTATCTGTGAAATCTAAAAAAAAAAAAAAGCCAAACTCATGGAAAGACAGAGGGTGGTTGACAGAGGCTGAGGGGTGTAGGGAATGGGGAAATGTTGGTTAAAGGGTACAAACTTGCCATTAGAAGATGAATACATCCTGGGGACCTAATGTACTACAGTGTGACTACGGTTAATGATACTGTATTAGATACATGAAAGTTGCTACAGAGTAAATCTCAAATGTGCTCAAAGCACACATAGGTGAAGTGAAGGAAATGTTAACTAACCCTACTGTGATAGCTGTTTTACAAAGTATGTGTAGCAAATCATATTGTACACCTTAAACTTACAAAATGTTACATCTTTTAGAAAAAATTTTGTTAATGTTTGTTTATTTTTGAGAGAGAGACAGAGTACGAGTGGGGGGGGCTGAAGAGAGAAGGGAGGGAGACACAGAATCCAGAGCAGGCGCCAGGTCCCAAGCTGCCAGCACAGAACCCGACACTGGGCTCAAACCCATGGACAAACCCACGGACTGTGAGATCATGACCTGAGCTGAAGTCAGACGCCTAACGGACTGAGCCACCCCCAGGTGCCCCTGGTATATCTTGATTATGTCAATAAAGGAAGAAAACAAGGAACAAAGATTCACTGAGTTAGTGTTCATTAAGTATTCAAGAATTAAAATGTATTAAGTGTTTTTAAATAAGTAAAATAAAGGCACATATGTTTCAGGGGCCAAAACAGACATGTAACCAAGTAATGTGAGCAATGTGCAAAGTGCCGTGATAGAGGTGTGTTCTAGAAGCCAAAGGTGGAAGAGACCAGCCCTGAAGGAAGGTAAGGAAAGACTTCTCAGAGAAGAGGAGGAGGATGGTCCTAAAACTGAATTCGGCAGGATAAGCAGAAATCTCTGGAGAGACTAGAGAGGAAGTAGACTGTGCAGTATCCAGGCCTCTATGATTCCCTTCTCAGTTAATCCGGTATCTCTACCTTCCCCTAGATCCTCTCAGGCCCGGGAAAAAGACATCCCCCAGGCAAGAAGTACCCTCAGCTGGGCTGAAAGAGGAGTGCACTGGAGTTTCACTTTCAAAACCTCCCCCCTGATGGGTCAGTCCTCAGTCAACTGGCCAGCCGGTCCCTAATGGCCTTCATGTTTCACACGTGCCCCGAGTGGCTTGGCCAGCTTCTCCCAGAGACGTGCGCACCCCACGGAGCCTGCAGAGGAGCTGCTTGCTCTAAGGCTGCAGGGCCCCACATTGTAGGAATGAAGGCAGAGCGGGGTCTGCAGGGCGGAGGAAGGGCGGCCCTCGGTGCATTCCAGCCTTCCTTGACTGTCCCTCAAGAGCTTCCTTCCAAAGAGCCGAAGCCCAGCCTGGAACACCACGTCTGATGTGCACGGGACAGTAGGGTCAGAAACCGCCTCTTTCACCCGAATCCTTCTGGCCGTGTGTCCCTGTGAAGAGAATTTTCCAGACTAGGCAACAACAGCAGGATCTCACTTCCTATTCTGAAGCCTCACAGGTAAGAAGACTCCGGCCTTTTTCCTTTGCACCAGAATGTTTTTTAATGTTTGTTCATTTTGGGGCGGGGGATGGGGAACAGAGAGAGGGTGAAAGAAGATCCAAAACGAGCTGTGTCCTGGCAGCAGAGAGCCCAATATGGGGTCAGAACTCATGAATCAAGAGATCATGACCTGAGCTGAAGTCAGACACTTAACTGACTGAGCCACCCAGGCACCCCAGAATTTTTTTTGTTTTTATTGAGAGAGAAAGAGAGCTGGGGAGGAGGAGAGCTTGGCTTGGCACTGTCAGCATGGAGCCCAGCACAGAGCTCTCTTCTCTCAACTGGGAGGTCATGACCGGAGCCAAAATCCAGAGTCAGACACTGAACCGACTGAGCCACCCAGGAGCTCCTGGAGCAGAATATTTTAACAAGGACTGTGGGCAGTCTCCATTCCATTCCCTACCTGGGTGGGATTCTTCCGCCTACCATATTTCCCCTCTATGCCAAGTGGCTTCTTTTGTAACAATCCCTACACTAGTTAACTGATGCCCCAAAGCAGTAGATACAGGGGGACAGATAGATAAGTTAAAAGAAAACAAAGCCTGCCTCTCACTGCTTGGCTTTATCTCTCCAAGAGACTAGTTCCCAGAGCTCAGTAGTTGGCATCCATCAAAAAGAAGTATTACCAGATTGACGTGTTCATTTAGAATTTAATTCTACAGCTACACGTCAGTCCCTGCTGACCATACCTGAGGAATGTTTGGCCTTGGATGCTATAGATTTATAGGATTCCCACACGCCCACGAACAGAGGGGTTCTTTTATAACCAACTATTTACAGAGTTCCTCAAGTATGTGTGCAGCATGAGTTCAATAACTATAGCATTAATTGCTTGCTTATGTTTGCCCTTGGATATCCACCTTTTTTTAGTTTATTTATATTGAGAGAGAGGGAGATAGAGAAGCTCATGCAGGCTCTGTGCTCGCAACATGGGGCTCATTCTCACAACCGTGAGATCATGACCTGGGCCAAAATCAAGAGTCTGATACTCAACCTACTGAGACACCCAGGCACCCTGCTCACCTTTTTTTTTTAACACTGGCAGAGTCCAAGAGAAAGAGGTCTCTGAAGCACCTCCCTCCCCTACCCCTGTTCTGGAAGTTGGAGAGCGGCTCCATGCACAGCTGGCGCCCATTCTGTCCCATTTCCATTGGAATTTGTCTCATCAGTGTGTCTTGATCCCTGTAATCCCTAGTCTTATGCCTCTCAGCTGTGGTCCCCAGAGCAGCAACATCAGCATCAGCTGGCTGGGACTTGATAGAAACACAGATTCATAGGCTTTCTGGGCCACAACTACTCAACTCCGCTGTTGTACTGTGAGCACAGCCGTAAGCATTAGGTAGGATGAATGAGCTTGACTGTGTTTTAATGAAACTTATTTACATAAATAAACAGGCAGCCAGATCTGGTCCGAGGGAGATAGTTTGCCAACCTCTGAACATTTTCTACGTTTCCTCATTTGGAAACTTTATTATAGCCTGTCTCTGATCCTGGTTCTTTTGATGCTTGTATTCTTTGTGTGTGTTCTTTGGAAATTGTATTTACCCACAATAAAGTGAAACTATCAAGAAAAGTACAAAGCATATCTTTTCAAAAAGCCTGGTAGGTATGTGATAGCCCCATTTCACCATAAGGAAACTGAGGCACAGGACTTGATTGGAGTTTGCCATGCTGTACAGTTAACAGTGAGTTCCTTGAGCACGAAAGTCTCCACTTGTACAAAACATGATAGAAACAGTGTCTAGCAGAGTCACAGTGGAGTGTGACCATAACCCCGGACCTGTAATTATATTCAATCTCACTGCTCATCCTAATCAAACTTCCCGCAGGAAACAAGTTTCACTTTCCATGATCTAGATAATCTATACTATGCTACCTCCTCTACTGGGGTGGGGGGCACATGGCCAAGAAATAATAAAAATAGACTAATGACTCATAATAATTAACTATTGACTTATGTATTTCCCTTGATTTTATCAACCAATGATCCATCAAGAGACCCTGTTCTGTTTACAGAGAAGCTAGTACTCTTTCCTCACCATTAATAAAGTCTGAACATTTTTGAACAGGATAGGGACAGGTTTCCTATAACCAGGATGGCATCTATGTCTCATCTGAAGAATTTGGGCTAATGTGATTCCTCCAGAATTGGGGGGAGGGGGTTGGGATGAAGGCATCCGGCCAAATACATAATTGTCAAGAAAATTAGAAACTAACATGCCTGGGCTACTTTGCTGAACGCATGAGTGGAATACCATGTATGAACTACTGATGATGGAGAAAGTGTGAAAAGATGTGTGGCAACTTCTCACTGCTTTTTGAATTGGCATACACTGTGATATCTTAGAATAACAAACCACCCCCAATTTCAGTGACTTAATGAAACAAGGTATTTGGGGTGATGCAGTTGCCTCTTTAAGGCAGCTTTCCTCCTGTTAGAGTTTGGAGTCGGGTGGTTTTAATCTCGCAGCTCTGTCCCTTCAAAACAAAACAAAACAAAAAACAAAAAAATGAAGCCTCCTGCAGGATCACCTGCCCAGGAAAAGACGGAGGGGTGTGTGGGATATCTACCACCTCTACCTGCAAGTCACCCAAAACTAGGCACTTGGCTCTGTCTAGTTGCAAGGACACCTGTCTTCCTTATGCGTGGAAGAGGAGAACTGGATGTGAATCTAGCACTACCGGAGCTCATAATTTCAAACACATTATGTAGCGTACTTCCCACAGCACCAAAAGGAAGTCTGCTAATCTGAAAGCCAACCACAGCTTAGAGGAGGAATGAACAAGGAGAGTTATTTTTTTAATTGAAGTACAGCACACAGTGTTTATTAGTTTCAGGTGTACAACATATTGCAAGATTGTATATATTACTCAGTGCTCACCAGGGTAAGTGTAGCCACCATCTGTTATCATAGAATGTAATTACAATATTATTGAGGATATTCCCTATGCTGTACTCTGCATTTTCATGACTGGCTTATTTTATAACCGGGATTTTGCACCTCTTAATCCCCTTTAACTTTTTTGCCCGTCGCCTTACCAGTTCTCCATATTTAAGAGTCTGAGTTTTTCAGTTCTTCTTTAAGTTTTTACTCTAACTCCGGTTGTTAACATACTGTGTAATATTAGTTTGAGGTGTACAATATGGTGATTCAACAGTTACATGTACTACCTGATGCTCATCATGAAAAGTGCACTCCTTAATTCTTATCAGCTATTTAACCTATCTCCACACTCATCTGCCCTCTGGTAACAATCAGATCGTTTTCTATAATTAAGCATCTGTTTCTCTTTTTTTAATTTTTAATGTTTATTTATTTTTGAGAGAGAGTGCGAGCAAGCAAGCAGGGAAGAGGTAAAGAGAGGGAGACACAGAATCTGAAGCAGGCTCCAGGCTCTGAGCTGTCAGCACAGAGCCCGATGCAAGTCTCAAACTCTGGCCGTGAGACTTTGACCTGAGTTGTAGTTGGATGCTTAACTGATTGAGCCAACCAGGCACCCCTTAAGAGTTTATTTCTTGCTTTGTTTCTGTTATTTCTTCCCCTTTCCTTGTTTTGCTTCTTAAATTCCACATATGAGTGCAATCATATGGTATTTGTCTTTCTCTGACTTATTTTCTTAGCGTTATACTGCATCCATGTCATTGCAAATGACAAGATTTCATTCTTTTTTATGACTGAATAATATTCCATTGTATATATATGCCACATCTTCTTTATTCATTCATCAATTGATGGACACTTGGACTGCTTCCACATCCTGGTTATTTTAAATAATGCTGCTATAAACCTAGAGATCCATGTATCTCTTTAACTACTGTTCTTAAATTCTTTAGGTAAAAACCCCAAGAGCATGAATGCTGGATCATAGGGTAACTCTATTTTTAAATTTTTGAGGAACCTCCATACTGTTTTCCAGAGTGGCTACACCAGTTTACATTCCCACCAACAGTGCATAAGGGTAGCCCTGTCTCCACATCCTTGCCAATACCTGTTATTTCTTGTGTTGTTGAATTTAGCCATTCTGACAGGTGTAAAGTGATATCTCATTTGCATTTTCCTGATGATCATTGATGTTGAACATCATCTTTGGCCATCTGAATACCTTCTCTGGAGAAATGTCTGTTCGTGTCTTCTTCCCAGTTTTAATTGGATTATTTGTTTTGGGAGTATTGAGTTCTATAAGTTTTTTATATATTTGCATGCTAACCCTTTCTTGGATATATCATTTTAGAAATATCTTCTCTCATTCCGTAGATTGACTTTTAGTCGTGCTGAGTGTTTCCTTCACTATACAGAAGCTTTTTATTTCGATGTGGTCCAAATAGTTTATTTTTGCTTTTCTTTCTCTTGACTCAGGAGACCTATCTGAAAAGAAGTTGCTACAGACAATGTCAAAGACATTACTGGCTATGATCTCCTCTAGGATCTTTGTGGTTTCAGGTCTCCTGGTTAGGTCTTTCATCCATTATGAATTTATTTTTGCATACGGTGTAAGGCAGTGGTTCAATTTCATTTTTTTGCATGTTGCTGTCCAGTTTTCCCAACACAGTTTGTTGAAGACCCTTTTTCCCATTGGATAGTCTTTCTTTCCTCATTGGATAGTTTTTCCCATTTGTCAATGATTAATTGACCATATCATTGTGGGTTTGTTTCTGGGTTTCCTATGATGGTCCATTAATCTATGTGTGTTATTTTTGTGCCAATATCATACTGTTTTGATCACTACAGCTTTGTAATATAACTTGAAGTTCAGAACTGCAATGCCTCCAGCTTTGCTTCTCTTTTTCAAGATGGCTTTGGCTATTCAGGATCTTTTGTAGTTCCATACAATTTTAGGATTGTTCTGCTTCTGTAAAAAATGCTATTAGTATTTTGATCGGGATTTCATTAAATTTATAGATTTCTTTGGTTAGTATATAGACATTTTAACAATATTTTTCCAATCCATGAACATGGAATGTCTTTTTATTTCCTTGTGTCATCTTGAAATTCTTTCATCATTGTTTCACAGTTTTTAGAATACATATCTTTCACTTCTTTGGTTAGGTTTCTTGCTAGGTATCTTAGTGTTTTTGGTGCAGTTGTAAGTGGAAATGATTCTTAATTTCTCTTTCTACTACTTCATTATTGGTGCATAGAAATTGATTTTGGATCCTGTGACTTTACTGAATTTGTGTATCAGTTCTAGCAGTTTTCTGTGGAATCTTTGGGGTATTCTATATATAGTGACATGTCATCTGCAAATAGTGAAAGTTATACCTCTTCCTTATAGACTTGGATGCCTTTTTTCTTTTTGTTACCTGATTGCTGGGGCTGGGACTTCCAGTACTATGTTGAATAAAATTGATGAAAGTGGACCTCCTGGTCTTGTTCCTGACTTTAGGGGGAAAACTCTGAGTTTTTCCCCATTAAGAATGATATTAACTATGGATTTTTCATAGGTGGCCTTTATTTGTTTTAGATAGTCTTTATTATGTCGAGGTATATTTCCTCTAAAACTTTTTTGTTGAGGTATTCATGATGAATGGATGTTGTACCTTGTCCAATGCTTTTTTTTTTTGCATCTTTTGAAATAATCATATGGTTTTTATCCATTCTTTTATTGATGTGATATGTCACATTGACTTACGAATATTGAACCACCCTTGCAACCCAGGAATAAATCCTACATGGTGAATAATTTTTTGATGTATTGCTGAATTTGGTTTGCTAGTATTTTATTAAGAATTTTTGCATCTATGTTGAGGGATATTAGGCTGTAGTTCTCTTTTTTAGTGGTGTCCTTTTCTGGTTTTGGTATCAGGGTAATGCTAAACTCATAGGATAAATTTGGAAGTTTTCCTGCCTTATCTATTCTTTGGAATTCCTTAAGAAGAATAGATAGTAACTCTTTTGTAAAAATTCAATACATATAAAAAAAAAGGGGGGGTGACTTAGTCAGTTGAGCATCCAACTCTTTATTTCAGCTCAGGTCATGATCACAGGGTTGTAGGATCAAGTCCCATGTAAGGCTCTATGCTGAGCAAGGAGCATGCTTGAGATTTTCTCTCTCTTTTTCTCTCTCCCCCACCTCATCCTTCCTCCCTCCCTCTGGCCCTCTCCCCAGTTCTCTCTCTCCCTCACAAATACAAATAAAATAAAATAGTTTGGTAGAGCCATCTAGCCCTGGACTTTTGGTTGTTGGAAGGTTTTTGGTTGTTGTTGTTGTTACTGACTCAATTTCTTTGCTGGTTATCAGTCTGTTCAAATTATCTATTTCCTCCCAATCCAGTTTTGGTAGTTTATATACTTCTAGGAATTTATCCATTTCTTCTAAGTTATCCAGTTTGTTGGGATATAGTTTTTCATAGTATTCTCTTATGATTGTATTTCTGTGGTATTGGTTGTTATTTCTCCTCTTTTATTTGTGATTTATTTATTTGAGTCATTTCTTTAATTTTTGATAAGTATGGCTAGAGGTTTATCAATTTTATTGACTTTTCCCAAAGACCCAGCTCCTGGTTTCATTGATCTGTTTCTATTGTGTTTTTTTTTTTCACTTTACCATTCATTTCTGCTCTAATCCTTATTATTTCCTTCATTCTGCTGGTTTTAGGCTTCATTTATTCTTTTTTTTTTTTAGCTCCTTTAGGTGAAAAGTTAGGTAGTTTGAGATTTTTCTTACTTGTTGGGTTGGGCCTGCATTGCTATAAACTTCTCTCTTAGACCTGCTTTTGCTATTCTCACATGTTTTGGACCTTTGGGTTTTTATTTTCATTTCTTTCTACGTACTTGTTTATTCTTTTATTTCCTGGTTAGCCATTCATTGTTAGGAGCATATTATTTAGTCTCCATGTATTTGTGGTCTTTCCAGACTTTCTCTTATATTTGAATTCTAGTTTCATAGCATTATGGTCAGAAAATATGCATCGTGTGATTTTGATCTTCTTAAATTTGTTCAGGTTTATTTGGTGGGCTAATATGTGATCTTTTCTGTAGAATGTTCCATGTGCACTTGCAAAGAATGTGTATTCTGCTATTTTAGGATGGAATGTTCTGAATCTATCTGTTATGTCCACCTGGTCCAGTGTGCCACTTAAAGCCATTGTTTCCTTGTTGATTTTCTGTCTAGATGATGTGTCCATTGATATAAGCAGGGTGTTAAAATCCCCTATTATTATTGTATTCTATTCATTCCTTTATGTTTGTCATTAACTATTTAATGTATTTGGGTGTTGCTATTGTTTTGTTTTTTAGATTCCACATATAATATGTGAAATCATATGGTATTTGTCATCTCCGTATAATGCCCTCAATATCCATCCATAGGTCACAGATGGAAAGAAATCAGTACTTATTTTCTGCAAGTAATATCCCACTATATAAACACACACACCACACCTCCTTTATTCAAATTGATGGACATTTGGGTTGCTTCTATAATGTGGCTATTGTAAATAATGCAGTATACATAATGCATATATTTTTCAAATGGGTGTTTTCATTTTCTTTGGGTGAATACCCAGCAGGGGAATTACTGGATCATATAATATTTCTTTTAACAAGGAGTGTTTCTCAATAACCCTGACATATTGTGCATATACAATAAACATTGTCATTCTCAAACACCTATTAAACACAGGTCCCTGATGTCCTAGTTCTCAGCACAGGCCTATTCGGGTTTTACTATGATTGCCTCTACTCTTTGTAGGATTCAGATCAGATGATGGATACAGACAGAAAGGGTGTCTCTGAAAGGGAACAGCCAGTAAATTCAAACCACTAAAACCAAACACAGAAATGGAAGTGAAGATCAGTCTGTCGTGTTGAGTCTTTCCATTGTCCTTGGCTCTGTCCCTCAAATAGGGCACATCTACAGTGTAGAATATCCTGCTTTATCCCATTCAAAATCTCAGATTGAAAGATAATACTGAATAAGGCCCTGAAAGACAGAGGCTCCAGGACTCTTCTTCATGTACCAGTCCTCTTCCCACCTACTCCTTACTGTCCAAAACAAGGTTCTTTCATAAATACCACTGCATGAGCACCTACTGCGTGTGAGGCATGGTGATAGAAGCTTTATTTCTATTATCTTATTCATTACCACAACAGCCCTATGAGGAAGAGGTTGTATTTATCTTACAGGTTAGAAAACAGGGAATGAACTACATTAAGTAATTCCTATACACACTTACACAATTAACAGGTGGAAAAGCTAGAACCTACACTCAGCTCAGATGACTCCAAAGCCAGACTGTGTTACATCAGTTGTGTTGTCTTCCTAATTGTTGCTTTTGTAATAATTTGTCAAACATTTAGAGAGTCCTCACGTTGTTCCTGCACTTTCATAAGGATTAACAATGCAGAAAAATATGCCCTCTGGTTGCTCACAGTCTAAATCAGTGCCACAGATGTGGTGGTAAAGATGTGCTTACAATGTTGGGGGATCCCAGAGGTGAAAGCTATAATCTACCCAGAGAGGTTGGAGAAGATTCAAAGAGGAGGTAGCACTGTTCTGAAGAGGAAAACTTGGTGGCTTGGGAGGGATAGGAGAGAGGACTTTCACTAGGCACTTTTCTCTGCCTTCAAAATCAGGATTCCAATAGGACAATAGTTGGCAAGTGGAATTGGTGGCTAACAGGTTCCTAATGGGGAGACATAGATCACACATTCTCCTGGCTAGCCATGGCCACCACAAATACCACATCACACTTAGAATAGCCCTTGGTTTCAGACCAGCAAGGCCAAATGTCGGGACTTTGTTCAGGATTAACTCTTCACTCAAGTGTCCACAATGAGGATGCAGCCAAGGCTGCTCAATAAGAACTGCCTTGGGGCAGGAGTCCTTCCAAACTCCCAGGCGAAATTCATCTATAAGAGTTTTCTCTGAAGTATAGGAAGACTGGCCCTAGAGAGGGGGGCGGGAGGGAAGGGGGTATAGTGTAGTGGTCTCAAGCTGCAGTGCCCAGAGCAGCAGCAGTATCGCCTGGAAATTTGCTAGAAATGCAAATTCTCAGACTCTATCCCAGACGTGTTCAATGGGAAACGCTGTGTCCATTTTTAATCTGTGGTGATAATCCACTCTAAGAATGTTACTTCTCTCCTCAGAAGAGACAGAAACTTTGAAGGCCCACTAGGGTTGTTCATTCAACCCTTCCGTGGGCCTGTGCCTCCTGCTCCACTTCTCTAGGACCAAGCTGTGTCACTTCTTAAGGGCCATGCATTCTCACTGGCTTCTGGAAAGTCATTACATGGCATAGAACAATTTGAGAATGAGCAAAAGAAGAACTGTCAGGTGTACTGACATGTGGCATGATGGGTTGTTTGCTTGGAGAAGCTAGGAGGAGGTGAATGGGACTGGATCTTCAAAGGAGATGCAAAGAGAAGAGATACCAGACTTCTGGAATATTACTGGAAGACTACATTTTAGTTATTCCAGAGGAGGACAGTCATGCTCAAGGCTTTGATCTAGGTGCCATGAGGAGCAGCAGAAGACAGAAAATGAAGGAACTCCAACAGGGAAGCAGTTGGACAACAATGCACTTCAGTTTAGCACACTGTTTATTGAACATCTACTCAGTACCGTGAGAGCAAAAACACAGTGCTGAGCAGTGGTAAGAATGTAGACCCTGTAGCCAGATGGCCTGGCTTTTTATTGCCACGTGACGTGATGTTCATCCAGTAGTAGCTATGTAGCCTTGCCTGCTGTTATACAGGTAGCATCTCATCTTAGTGGTCATAGTCTTGCCTCTGGTTGCCCAGTGGCAGTATCATCCATGATGCTGCTTACTCGTGGAGTGAACTTAACGAGTTAAGCCTTTCCATGCCTCTCTCTCCTTATCTATAAAGCAGGAACAGTGACAGTACCTACTTCAAGCTTTATGAGGAATAAATGAGGTAACATAGGACTGTGCTTAGAATAGCGCCTGGTGCATACCAAGGTCTCAGTAAACATTAGTCATGATAGCTCTTTTCTCCCACAGCAGAAACAGTGTCTGAGCAAAGGCCAGCTTCCCAGAGTTAAGATGTCCAGACAGAGTGGCCTGAGTTGCTAAAAGCAGAAACTTGCTTCCATCGTGACTAAATTACAGGCTCAATACCCACAGTCAAGTCAGAGTGGCAGGAGGTGGCTGGATGGTCACAGGGTGGGAATGATGACACCATTGCCTGTCTTTAGCCAAAACAGAGCCCCTGAATATGCAGACAACCTTGCTGTCCTCCAGAACACGCAGATGTTTTGGCCTAAGTGCTGGAATAGGCTCTTGGAGCCCACTCAAATGTGGAGAAATATTTAGATCCAATTGAAACCACTCCAGATTGTTGGCTCTTATTTTAGATAAACAGGATAAGCAAATTTGGCTTAAATGAGAACTGGTAATAAATACTCTCTTTTCCTGTTTTTCTATTTCTTCAAAGTCAAATTCTCCAAGTCTAAAGGTCTCATGGAGTGTCTGAAGGGTTTCTGGAGCTTGCTATTATTTGGTTAATAACAAATTCTTTATGTTATGTAGACCTTTCATGTATGTGTGATGTTCACAATACAGCTAGGATGAAAGTACAACAGGTGCGCTTACCCTCATACTAGACAGTTGGAAATTGAGGCCTTGTGAGCATAGGTTTGTATTGAGATTTATGGCCATTTCTAGTGAGGGACAATGGGTATAAACGCAGCAGTCTAGGAATGCACAACTCTTCCTATCACTGACTAATTGGATCCCTCTTTCAGTACATTACTCCTCCAAACATTCCCCCACCACAGATTTGGTTGAAGATACCCAGAGACACAGACCTCCCCACACGTCAGCAGTAAACTTGTGGCCTTAGGCAAAGAGCAGAGTAACTCATTCCAGCAAAGACCGAAGACCCCTAATCATTCTATCACCACTACCTCCCTTCCACACCAATCACTGAATGCTGGTTCTACACATGTTCTCATATCTCTGGTCACAAAAGAGGTATATATCTTCTGTCTCCTAAAATAGGCATTTGAGAAGGGGGCAGAATGAAATATTTTTTAAAATATTTAAAAGAACTACACACATTTCTGAAGAAAGTCAACTTCGTATACTAACAGGACAATATGCAAGTATTAAAATGAAAGAAGAATTCATGTTGTACTGTGCAACTTTTCAAGCACACCTGGGCAGGAAGATACCACAGTCATGGAGAAAACGAGCTATACAAAGTACAAATGTGCAGATATATTAATATATTTTGGTGTGCTCCATTTCTTTACAGAAGTGAATACGCAAATTGAACCTTTCTTCCCATCATGTGAAGTCATGAAATCAACTAAAGACACCAAAGTACTTTTACCATGTAACACTCTTCTAAATTTAGACCAGTGAGCACCAACACTATTTTGTTAGGCAATTAGACAACAGTTTAACAAGAGGTGCCTAATATGTGTAATTTTTTATCCGTGCTTCTCCACTGGAGGCCGGGAAGGAGACCACACAGTGCCTGTCTTTGTGCATCCAGTTGTCCCGCATGAGAACAGGAATCTAGCCAAGGGTCATCAATTCTCCCTTTCAAATATGTGTAATTCCTCTTGGTCTTCTGATACCACCCTAAGCACTAATCCAGGCCCTCCAGCATCCCTTTCTCCTGCCCTGACCAGCCTCCAGCCTTTCTCTTTGCCTTGAATGGACCTTGGCCAGATTAATTTTCCTAAACCAGACGTGGACAAACCAGTGGTAGCAGCCAAGCTCCTCTGCCACAGGGACTCACTTGCACACTCTTGCCCTGCCACCTCTCAGCCGTGCGGACCATGGCTCCAGCAGAATCTGCTGCTGCAGCTAGAACAGCTTTGACGTGACTGTTCTGTCTACCTTACACCTGAGAGTCCCTACCCTCCTCCTCCTTCCTTGTGCCAGTTCCTTAAATTCCATTTCTTGACACCTCTAGTCTGAAGGGCTCTTCATTTCCAACTTCTAACCACAATAGAATTTGCCATGGCTCTATTTGCCACCATGCAGAGGGGAAAAAAAAAATTGTGCAAAAGAGTAAAGCCAATGCACAGAGAGAAGCTGAGCCAGGAAGTGTGTTTTACGTACAAGTCTAAGAATCTTTCAATCCTTTCTGAAATAAGGGTCAATTTTGGATCCATTTTTATTGATCAAATTGATCAAGTTTTATACAACCCTCCAACTGCAATAGCTAAAATAAGAATAAAAACAGTTTTAACAAGACAAAACCAATGTTGGCAAGAGTATTAAGCAAATGGAACTCTCCTATACTGCTAGTAGGAGGGTAAAGTGCTCAATCAGTTTGAGAAAACAACAGTAACTAAAGTTGAGCATACACTTCCTCCATGAGGCAGAGACTCCGACAAAGCAAGTGCTCAGATGCACCAGGGGTGACACACCAGAATGTTCAAGGCTACATGAACTGTAACAGCCAAAAACTAGAGACAATGCAAATGTCCATCAAGTGTAGAAGAAATAAATAACTTGCATGTTAATGCACTGACTTAAAATACAGCAGTGTAAATGAGTGAATTTAACTCATACCACGATATAGATAAATCTTACAAAGATAATTGAAGGAAAGCCAATCACAAAAAGAAAATGGGGTGCAGGTTAGAAAGAACATGAAGGGGTTTCTGAGATTCTGATAATGTTCTGTTAATTGAAATGGAGGCTGGTTACTTGGACGTGTTTGTTTTGTGGAAACTGATGAAACTGCACTTCTGATAAAGATAATTTACATGTGTAACAAATAAATTATATAAAGGTGTGTGTGAGAGAGAGAGACAGACCTACCGAGACCTAGACCCAGCCGGAGCACAGGGAAAGGAGGAAATAGTCCAGAGAGCATGAATAGCACCCGTAAGCACGGAGGGCTGGCTTCATGGAAGTGGGAGCTGTGCGTAGGCACAAGACCCCGCACGGATAGGATCCTGAAATTGGATCAATGCTCTAGTGTCGCTGTCTTACAACTCTTAATAATTTTTGAACCTGTCTTTTTTTTCTCACCCTGAGCCCTGCTGATTTCCTAGCCAATTCTGAGTACAGGCTTCTTGCCAGTTCCCAGTATATCTAGTCAATCTGAGAACAGGTCACGGAATTGAATTGAATTCAATCTCCAAAAGTGCTTTGGGATACCTTTTCTGGGAAACCATAACTGCAACCACCTTCGCTATAAAGCCCCTGAGAAGTCAGTTGACTTTAAATCCCACAGCGGTTCAACAAGGAGTGGGGAAGGGGTGTCGTGGAGGAAGCTGCTATGCTCTGAGTCCTGAAAAGGTTCCTGAATGAACCAGGAAAACCTCTAGGTTCAGCCACATACTAGAAGGAGCATAGCTTCCCCACTCTGCTGGTTACCCCATTTCTGGCTTCTTTTCCTATTAAGAGGTAGAATTACACGTTGGAGAACAACTGGACATGCTTATCTCAGCTCCCCCTTCTCCCTGTAAGGAACGAGCTTCTCTTGGGAAGCAGGCAGTCTCTGGTACACCTTTAGAGGAGGGTCTCTGCAGCATAGGAGAGAGGGGGCTGCCTTTTCAGGTGCCACCAATTTCAGGGGAGGGATGAGTGTGTTTAATTCTGGGGGCACTAACAAATGTAAAGCTACCCCCTCCGTCCTGGTTTTTACACCTAATAAAGGTGACATTTGGCTTAGACCTTCCTCTCCTTTGTCTTCATTTTCAAATCATTCAGAACCTGGGCAGGAAAAGGGGGGCTGACCAGATTTCTGACCTTCTAGAAAATTACTCACTTTGCCTTCTTTTTAAAAATGGCAGCAGAATTCTTGTGCAAGAGCCTCCTACAAAGTTTCACGACTACATTCACAGGATGAAAACCCCCTCCAGGCTGGCCTCTGTGTGCTTGGCTTCCAGGCAGGAAGCCATGCATCTTAGATAAAATAGCCTTCTCCTCTCTCCAAATACTAATGAGCTTGCTTCTCCTCTCCTCTCCTCTCCTCCCTCTCCCTGCTGGGTGCCTTTGCAGAGAGAAATCCAGCCTGCCATCACTGGACAGCCAGGCCACCAAGGTTACTGACTCTCCTTCAGTCCTAGCAGGTAGGCATCTCACCCCAAAATCGCTTCCCGCTAAATTAAATCCAATTTCATACCCTGGGTTGAGCAGCTGATACCACAGCTTGACCATTGCCTCTATTTTCTGCCTGAATTTTTCTCAGAGTTAATCTACTGAAGGCCCAGGAGGTTTTCTGGGGTTATTTCACATGAAAGGAAAAACTCTGATTTTCAACTGAGAATAGATAAAATTCCCAGAGTACACCTCACTCAAATAACTGCTCTTTCTGCCTCTGGGTAACCAGTCTGGTAATGGTACTCAATTTCCATTAGCTCCAAGGAATCTTTTTCTTCTCATGTGATGGTAGCAATAAGAACTTTTTTTTGTTTACCTGTTATCAACCTACAGAGTTCCAAATATGAGCCCTGCATTTTTGTCACTTGCTCATTTTTTTGAGAACTTGTCCCTCAATGACGACTTCTACTCATGGGAACTTTAACCTGCATAATTTCATGCCTTCATTCATTCATTATCTGCTTATTCATTCAGCAACATAGCACTAAGTGAACATTCATTTTCTCCTATCCTACTATTCTGCAAACCTTTATGTTCTTCAGTGCCTTCTTCAGAGTACCTCTCCCAAAAAATCGTCTTCCTCGATTAAGTCCATCTTATTCTGATGAGAGCCCTCTGATCAGATTGATTTCTTCTGTGCCTACTGTTAACAGCTTAGTCTGAAGCAAACTGCTTCAGCTGCTTATTACCAAACTCCCAGTTCTAACACCCATGGCTTTCCCCACACACCCTTAAGCTGTACTCATATCCACGGATCTTCAAATGGGGAGGAGGAGTGGCAGTGAATAAGTCTAAAAAGAAGGTCCTCAAAGGTTCTTTGTAGTTTATAAAAAGCATATCCAGTATTTTACTATATTTCAAATAATACTTGTATTGATTTTTTCAAAACAAGCTATAGTTTGGAGTGTAGTTTGATAAAATATCCCTGAGCTATGGGAATATAAAAAAATACAATAATTCTCAGTGGGGACATGTCCCTGTAGGAAATGACTTCCTGAGCCAGGAAGGCAAGGTTTTTCTATCCGTTTGTCCCAGAAGTACTAGGTCCTCTCGGCTACCAGAACAAGTTCCATGTTTCGTACACCTTTGTTCTAACTCTTTACCTAGAATGCCCTTCCCTCTCCCCTATGAAATCCCACCTGTTCTCAGTGAGCTATTACAAACATTACTACATACTTTGACTTCCTTGATTCTACTAACTATAGGTGACCTTTGTTCTGAATGCCCTATAAGATGCCTCACCTATGGCTCAAATTGCACTATGGAAAATATTAATACGATTTTATCCACCCACCTTCATGACCATAAGTTTCTTAAGGGTACTCATCCACAACAAGTAGGACTTTTACTCCAGAACTTTAAGATACAGCAAAAATCATTCTTTCTCTAAGCCAAATTAAATTAGTTCTAAGCTTTACCACCTGACTGGAGAAGCATTAAAGTTCAGTCTTTGGTGGGCTCCCTCCTCACATCTGCCCTTCTCTGCCCTCCTTCCACCATCATGAGACTATCCATCAATACTGGGTTTATGTGGAACCAGGTAACATGAACAGGGAGCTTCTCAATTGAGTAGTATCAGCTTTGACGCTCCCTTTCCAAGCCCACATGCGTAAGTTGAAGGTAGTGGTCCCAAGACCTCATGCTCATATCCAAAGTCTGGGCTAAACCTCTTTCAACAAGGCAAACTTGGTCTCTTCTGAACCCCATATCGTTCACCCTCTTTGATATTGACTATGTTCTAGCGTCTCCCTTGGCATCTGTTTTGTACATACTTACCCACGTCACTGAGGCCCACCTCCAAACCTGAAAGGTAGAAATCATCTTCGTCACTTTTTTATCTCCAGCCAGTAGCTAGTGTAGTGCCTTAAATTTAAGGTATTGAAAGAATGGTTAATCATCTTCTGTTCTTTCCTCTTCAATCCCAAGAGATACTTTGTGTAGCATACAACCCATACCGTAGAATTCAGCCCAAATATTTCTCTGTTTCAGAGGGAAACTGTCCTCTGTCAGCCACTGATATGACACCCAGTAAATTTCTTACCTGTTGTCGTAGCCATTTGCATCATTACATAATCATGTTTGTTTGTGCCACTAGGTGACAAGCTCCATAGGGCAAGAGTGCCATCTGTTTTTGCTCTCTGTATTCCCCGTCTAGAGGTCTGATATCCAGTAGCCATGCAAATACATAATGACTTACATAATAATGATCTTGTCCCCCTACTATCAAGGTGTTTCTCTTCCAGCCATGCTTTTGGTTTCCAATATGTCCGAAGCCAAGGGGTAACAGTTCTCCCCTAAGGTAAAAGAACAGAGTCCTCCCACTCCAGGACCTCCCTCGAGAAGCAGAGAGGCTCAAGATCCTCATCCAGCTCGAAGCCATATTCCACCACCTCCACCTCACCTTCATGCCTCTGTCCTGTTTGGAAAATTTCCTACTTTTTCAACTTTTTCTGCTTCTAAGAGAGGTCCATACAAGCTTGAGTAAGAATTACAGTTTGCTCACATTTGCACGTAAGAGCCCATTAGGGACCATTCAGGCCATTCCCTAAGTACTATTTTCTACCATGAGCGTGTATAGCAATATGGATTTTAACATGTTCGAAAGTAGCAAAGAATTAATGTTCTGGACACTTGAGAACTACCAGTTGTGTGAATGGCATTGAACACATTGTAGACTAGTCTAGGGGACTGTGAGGAACCTGGTTTCTCAGTACTCATGGAGAAGATCTTAGTTATTTAAAGTTTGAATGGCCCTCTTCTAAAAAAAAAAAAAAACTAGGGTCTAGATCTGTACTTTCCCACACAGTAGTTGTTAGTCACCTGTGGTTATTTAAAATTCAATTAAAAATTGAATTTCTCCTTGGGTGCCTGGGTGGCTCAGTCAGTTAAGCATCCAACTTCAGCTCAGGACATCATCTCACAGTTCAGGAGTTCAAGCCCCCACATCAGGCTCTGTGCTAGGCTCTGTGCAGGGCTTTGTGCTGACAGCTCAGAGCCTGGAGATTCTGTGTCTCCCTCTCTCTCTGCCCCTCCTCAATTCACACTCTGTCTCTCTGTCTCATGAAAATAAATAAACATTTAAAAAATATTAAAAATTAAAATTCTCAGTCTCACTAGTCACATACCAAGCGCTCAGTAGCCACATGTGGCTGGTGGCTACCACAATGAACAGTGCTCTATCACATTTCAGTGCAGAAAGTTCTATGGAACAGCACCACTCGATGTGCCTTGAGCACACACCAAGTTGAGAACTCATCTCTGCAAGAGGACTTGCATTGAAATAGGAAATGTTCAGTCAACAACTACCTTCTTTCCTATGTGCCAGATTCTGTTGTACCTGCTTCACACACAGCATATCATTATATCTTCACAACTTGACAGATAAGTAGTATATTCCTACTCTTCTAAACTCATTTTCTAGTGCTATCATTGCAGAATATCACAGACATCATGGTTGTGTTTGATGGAAAACAGAAGACCAGTACACTGAGTCAGACGAATGACTCTACTTACTTCCCCTTTCTTCCTCTTTGTCCTCTGACCATTTGGGCATAAATGCCTCATAATGAGAGATGGGTTATAACTCCAAGCCCAGAGGGACAGTAATGTGAGTTATCATGCCCAGAAACCTGTCTGAAAGAGCAGCCTCCTAGGTGGGGAATGAGCAGCCACCGCACAGAGCAGGGTCAATGTGGGGTAGCATATGGCTCAGATTGAAACAGTTCAGGGATGCCATCATCACCCACTGGGAATTTTGTGATGAAATATGCTAATTACCAAATCAGTATGATGGGCAGGGAGTAAGAAGCATCAATTCTCCTCCACATAAATAAAAATAACATGCAGTCAGCTCTCTATTAAACACAGAAACTGGAGCAGGGAGAAGATAGTCAATTAGAGTTATAGATAAATCCAAAGCTTTTCTTTAGCAAGTGAGATCATTTTCAGAGGCTTCAAAACTGATTCTAATGAAATAAACAGAGATGGAAATTTTGAGACTGCAACACACACACACACACACACGCACACACAGATTGACTTGGGAAGATCCCATGGGAACCAACCCAGATACCCATTCAGGCTTGACATGCTCCTGCCGAGCCTTTAGACATCATGTTCATAAACTCACCACTCTTTCAGGACCTTTGGGCTTAATGCAAATTAATTAAACTGCCATGCAGCTCATTTGACCATTATTGAGATTTTAAAATAATTAAGAGTGAAAGCAACTGATTAAAGCCTTTCCAGGCTACTGTAGTGGTTTATGACTTATATAAGTTCCATATTAATGTTACTCCTCAGTGACTGCAGATTAGCTGGGGGGATATTCATTAAGATGGAATAAAGAGGCAACAGTAGCCATGACACTCTTTTGTTTTGTATCCCCTGACAGCTTTCCAGGGCATCCAATGTGAAGGCAAAAAATTACCATACTATATTTTGATAGCATTTTACAAATAGGATAATATTATTTGCCCCATTTGATCCTCCCTGTAATTCTATGAATTTGACAAGGCTGTTGTTACTCTCTTTATTTTACACAGAAAGAAACTAAAGCTCCAACAAGTTAGGAGCTTCACACAGATAGTAAGAGCAGGAACATAGTCAAATACCAGGGCTAACTCCCAATCCAGTGTTCCTCCAGTACACTATGGTGCCTCTCTTTCTTAAGGATCATGCTTCTCCAAAGGCAGTTGGAACCAGTCTATAATTCCTAAAGAGATAAGTTCATTACTTTGGCTTCAAGCAAGGATTCACATATTAAAATAGAGAAGGATTTTCACTGAGGGAAGAAGAGAAATATTTTTGCTGTGTTTTCCCCTTAACATTCTATTAAAACTACAGTAAGAAAAGAAAACAGAAATAACACCATTTTATTTTTTTAATTTCATTTATTTATTTTGAGAGTGAGAGAGGAGGGGAGAGGCAGAGAGAATAAGAGAGAATCCCAAACAGGTTCCACAGTCAGCATGCAGCCTGACCCAGGACTCAAACCCACAAATCATGAGATCATGATTGAGCTGAACTCAAGAGTCGGATCCTTAACTAACTGAACCACCCAGGTGCCCGAATAACACCATTTCAAATAAGGAAGCAAGCTCACAGCCAAAGCATAATGAAGTATACCTTGCAAATATTCCAAGATCCGAGTCTACCTGAGGGAATATGGTAAGAGTCATCCTACATACCTCAGACAAGGGTATTCCAGAAATTGGGGCTATAGTTACATTTAGGAAGAATACAGGATTTGTTGAATGGACACATACACAAAGGGCACTTTTAGGCTGCTGGAAGCATTCTTTACCTGGTTAATGATTAGATAGATATGTTTACTTTATATACTTAAGGTTGGTGTACTTTCATGAGTATTATACTTCAGTAAAAAAAAAAAAGATATATTTCATTGCCATAAAAGTCATAGTCAATGATCTTACCATTAAAGATCCAGGGTCAAAGACAATCGTCGATAAGATAGAGGACAATTCTATTAACTGAACACCTCTATCAGTTGAACTCCACAGAGCTCAGTTCTTCAGAAGGGCTAGGAGAGGGGAATCTGAAAGAGAAACGCTGCCAATAAACTATTCTGGTTTTTAAATTTTTTGATATAAATTATTTTTTAAGATGTAATTGACATAGCCATAAAATTCACCTTTTTAATATAAATCCTATAGGCTTTGCACATATTTTTTCCCACTCAGTAGGTTGTGTTTTCATTTTATGGTTGGTTTCCTTTGCTGTGCACAAGTTTTTTTTTGTTTTTTAAATGTTTTATTTATTTCTAGGAGAGAGAGAGAGACAGAGTGAGCAGGGGAGGGTCAGAGAGAGAGGGAGTCACAGACTGAAACAGGCTCCAGGCTCTGAGCTGGCAGTCAGCACAGAGCCCGACACAGGACTCGAACCCACAAACCATGAGATCATGACCTAAGTGAAAGTCGGACGCTTAACTGACTAAGCCACCCAGGCGCCCCTGCTGTGCACAAGTTTTTAAGCTTAATGTCCCACTTGTTTATTTTTGTTCTTATTGCTTTGGTGACCAATCTGGAAAAAAAAAAGTCAAATCCAAGACACATGTCAAGGAGCCTAACACCTATGTTTTCTTCTAGGAGTTTAATGTATACTTTCAAATCTTTAAACTGTTTCAAGTTCGTTTTTCTGTCTGGTGTAAAATAATGGTCCAGATTCATTATTTTGCATATGGCTATCTAGTTTTCCCAACACCATTTAATGAAGAGACTATCCTTTCCCCCATTGTATATTCTTGATTCATTTGTAATTAGCAAATTGATCATATATGCATGAGTTTATTTCTGGGTTCTCCATTCTATTCCATCAATCCATATGTCTGATTTTATGACAATACCATACTCTTTTGTTTACTGTAGCTTTGTAATATAGTTTGAAATCAGGAAGTATGATGCCTCCAGGTTTGTTTTACTTTCTCAAGACTTCTTTGGCAATTTGGGATCTTTTGTGGTTCCATACAAATTAAAGGATTTTTTTATTTATCTGTGAAAAATACCATTGGAATTTTGGTTGGGATTGCATTGAATCTGTAGATTTTTTTGGGTAGTATGGACATTGTAAAAACATTAATTCTTCCAGTCCATAAACACAGAATTTTATTCCATTTATTTGAATTTTCTTCAATTTTTTCACCACGTTTGTATAGTTTTCATAGTACAGGTTAGTTATTTCCTTTGTTAAAGTTATTCCTAGGCATTTTATTCTATTCTTTTTAATGCTTTGGAAATGAGATTGTTTTCTTAACTTCTCTTTATGATAGTTTATTATTAGTATGTACAAATTTTTATATTGATTTTATATCCTGCAGTTTTACTGAATTGATTTCTTAGATTCAACAGTTTTAGATAGTGCTTAGGGTTTCTACATAACATCATCTCATCTGCAAATAGTGGCATTTTTAATTCTTCCTTTCCAACTTGGATGACTTATATTTCTTTTTCTTGTCTAATTGCTCTGTCTAGGACTTCAAGCACAATGTTGATGAAAGTGACCAGAATCAGCATCCTTATCTTGTTACTGACCTTAGAAGGAAAGCTTTCAGCTTTTTACCGTTGAATATGTTGTTAGCTGTGGGCTTGTCATATATGGCCTTTATTATGTTAAAGTATATTCCTTCTAAATCCATTTTGTTGAGACTTTTTACAATAAATGGATGTTGAATTTTGTCAATGCTTTTACTGTATCTATTTAGATCATAGGATTTTTATTCTTCGTTTTGTTAATGTGATGTAGTATTATGTTGATTTTCCGATGTTGACCATCCTAGCGTCCCTAGAATAAATCCCATTTGATTACAATGTATGATCCTTTTAATAGATTGTTGAACTTAGCCTGCTAATATTTTCTTAAGGATTTTTGTATCTATGTTTGTCATGAATATTGGCATCTAATTTTCTTATCTTGTATCATTTTTGTCTGGTTTCAGTATGAGGATAATGCTGGGTTTCTAAAATGAGTTTCCAAAAAAATTTTTAAATGTGTTTGGAAGAGCTCTCATCTTCTATTTTTTATCAAGAGCTTGAGAATGATTGGTATTAATTCTTCTTTAAATGTTTGGTAGAATTCGTGAGTGAAACTGTCTGGTCCAGAAATTTTGTTTGAAGGTTTTTGATTACTTATTCAATTTCCTTACTAGTAATTGATCAGACTTCTATTACTTCATGATTTAGACTTGGTAAGTTGTATGTTTCTGAGAATTTAGCTATTTGTTCTAGGTTGTCCAATGTGTTGGTACATAATTATTCATAATAGTTTCTTTGTGATCTTTTGTATTTCTGTGGTGTCATTACCTCAGTGTCCTCTCTTCCATTTGATTTTGTTTTCTAGTCTTTTTTCTTGGTGAGTCTAGCTAAATATTTGTGAATTTTGTTTATCTTTTCAAAGGGCCATTTGTGAGTTTTATTGACTTTTTCCTATTGCCTTTTTAATCTCTGCTTCATTTATTTCTGCTCCAATCTTTGTTATTTCCTTCCTTCTACTAACTTTGGGCTTTGCTTTTTCTTTTCTTAGTTTCTTGTGGTGTAACATTAGATTGTTTATTTGAGATTTTTCTTGTTTCTTGAGGAAGAGTAAATCTTACTAGAAAGCTAAGTATATAGTAAAAGCAGTGGATTGATATTTTATAAGGCTAGTATGAAGTTTAAAAGTAGCTATAATTACAATAGTTAAGAGATACACAAGATAAAAAGATGTAAAATCTGACATTGAAAACATAAATGTTTTCAATCACTGTGAAGGGCTAGTGCTACAAGTGCTTTTGCTACATCCCATAAGTTTTGGTATGTTCCATTTTCATTTATCTCAAGCTATTTTTAAATTTCTCTTTGGATTTCTTCTTTGGCCCATTAAATATTTAGTAGGTGGAACTTACTAGTTTTCTTCCCATAATTAATTTCTGGTTTCATACCAGCAGAGCTGAAAAAGATGTTTGAAGCTATTTAAACCCTTTTAAATGTGCTAAGACTTGGGTTTTTTTTTTTTTTGTCTAATCTATGATCCATCTTGGAAAATGGTCCAGGTACACTTTGAATAGGTAATCTGCTTTTGGATGGAAGTTATCTATAAATACTTGTAAAGTCCATCTGTTCCAATGTGTCATATACAGCCAATGTTTCCTTATTGATTTTCTGTCTGGATGATTTACCCATCAAGGTAACTGAAGTATAAAATTCCCCTACTATTATTGGCTTTCTGTCTACTTTTCTTTTTAGTTCTGTTAATATTTGCTTTATATATTTGGGTGCTTTATATTGGGTGCATAAGTATTTTAAAATGTTATATCCTCTTTTATTATTATGTAATACCCTTCTTTATCTCTTTTTACAATCTTTGATTTAAAGTTTATTTTGTCAGTTGTAAGTATAGCTACTCCAGCTTTCTTTTGCTTTCCATATGCATGGAACATCTTTTTACATCCTTTCACATTCAGCCTGTGTGTGTCCTTACATCTAACATGAGTCTCTTGTCAGCAGCATATAGATGAGTCTTGGTTGTTTTCTTTTTTTTTTTTTTCTTTTTAAATCAATCTATGTCTTTTGATTAGAGAATTTAGTTCATATACATTTATAGTAATTATTGGTAGTTGTGTGTTTATCCCATTCTGTTCATTGTTTTCTGTTTCTTATAGTTCATCTCTGTTACTGTCTTGTTCTCTTCCTTTGTGGTTTTATGCCTTTCGTTAGTGTTATATTTCTTTCCCTTTATTTTTGTGTATTTATTACAGGTTTGTGATTACCCTGAGGCCTACATATAATAACCTATAACAGTCTTATGTTTTTGATGTCAGATTTTACATCTCTTTATCTTTGTATATCTTAACTAATTATTTAATTATAGCTATTTTTTACCACTTTTGTCTTTTAAACTTCATACTAGCCTTATAAGTTGATCAATCCACTACTTTTACTATCTATATGTTTACCTTTCCAGTAAGATTCACTCTTCCTTAAATGTTTCTTGTTACTAATTAGTACTCTTTCTTTCCTGATTAAAGGAGCCTCTTAACCATCCCTTGTAAGGTTGATTTAAGGGTGGTAAACTTCTTTCTTTAGCTTTAGCTTATCTGAAAAACTCTCTTTCTCTTTCCTTCAATTCTAAATGATAACTTTGCAGGATAAAGTCAGTTGTTTTTTTCCTCTTTCAGCACTTTGAATATGTCATGCCACTCTCTTCTGGCCTGCCAAGTTTCTGCTGAAAAATCTGCTGATTGTCTTATGCAGGTTCTCTTATTTTTCTCTTGCTGCTTTTAAGATTCTCACTTTGTCTCTAACTTTTGAAATTTTAATTATATTGTGTCTTGGTGTGGGTCTCTTTGGGTTAATCTTATTTGAACTCTCAGCTTGCTACATCTGGATATCTGTTTCCGTCCCCAGATTAAGGAAGTTTTAAGACATTATTTTTTCAATAAGATTTCTGCTATTTTTTCTCTCTCTTCTCCTTCTGAGATCCCTATAATGTGAATGATATCCCATTTGATATTGTCCCATAAATCCCTTGGGCTACCTACTTTTTCCCTCCCTGCTCTGATGGGTGAATTCTACTGACTTGTCTTCAAGTTGTCTAGTCCTTTCTTCTGTTTCATCTAACCTGCTGCTAGACTTTCCTAGTGTACCTTTCGGTTCAATTATTGTAATCTTTAGTTCTGTGACTTGTATTTAGTTCTTTCTTCATTGTCCAACTCTTTGTTGAAGTTCTTACTGTGTTCATGTATTCTCCCCAGTTTGGTAAGCATCTTTATGACCATTACTTTGAGCTCTTTTTCAGGCAAATTACTTTTTTATTGTTTTCTTAATGTTTTGTTAAAAGTTTATTTTACTAAATAAAATATTTAATAAATTTTATTGAAATTTTTAAATTAAAGTTTTATTATGGTAAAGTTCTTTTTCCTGAGGTTTTATCTTATTCTTTCATTTAGAACATATTCCTCTGTTTCTTCATTTTGCTTGACATTCTGTTCATTTCTATATAGTAAATAAAACAATGACCTCTCCTGATCTTGAAGGAATGGTCTCATTTATGAGATGAGACTTGTCATTCAACCCTGACCTGGCTCTTTGTCTTCTCTCCAATCCTTGGGCATGTCCAAGCAGTCTATTATGTTTTTAATGGCTCCCAGTGGTTGAGCATGTGCCAAGATCTCTCACTGTCCCTAAAGGTAGGATCTCAGCACCTAGATTTAGTCTGTTTGGAAGCCAGATCCTCTGACCGCAGCTTTGGAAAAATATGCAAATATATACATTCCTATGGGACCATGAGCATGAGCCCTATTGGCCACCAGAGCCACGTAATCAGGAGACATCCCCTGATTGTAGCAGCATCCATAGATCTGGAGTTCCAGACATTAAAACCAGACATGTGTGTAAGCTCCCCTCCAGGAGATATCAGTGCTCTGGATCCTGTTAGAAAGAAAGTGCAAAGATAGCACCCACTTTTCTAGGTACCTAGAGAGGATTATAGTCAACCTATACATGTGTGCCTTTCACAGTGTTGCCATGAAGGTCACCTAATAGGAACTCTTTCACAGAAATACTGAGTGCCTCATCTGTTGCTTCTTTGTAGTGCCCTGGGGATGGTAGCTAGGTAAGAGCTCTTTCTCCATGTGTTTCAGTCTTGTGGGACCTACAAATGATAAGCCTGGATGACCATCACAGCCAGGAAATCTAGAGGTATTCCATGGTGGCAGCCAGAAAATTCAGCATTCTAAATATGAGTATGAGTTCCTTTTCAGGGGATACTGGTGATCTGAAGTGAGGCACATGGAAATCACAAACCCACTAGCCTCCATTGGCTTTCAAAGCTAGATATCTTGGGGGCTTGTCTCACGGGTGCAGATGATTAAAGTTGTTGTACCTGATGTGGAGTTAAAGCCCTTTTCCCTTTGCGGAGAAGCTTGAGTTTGTGAGTTCTTTCCTGGTATGGTCACCACATCAAGGCATGTGGTTTATGGCAAGATTGTGTTGCAGCCTCTTCTATCAGCTTTGATGTGGGTTTTCTCTCATTCACCCAAAGTGGAGGAGTTGCTCCGTTAGTGCTTGGGTTTTTTTCAGTGAAAATTGTTCCAAATGTAGCCATAGATACAGTGTTTCCATGAAAGGAGGTAATTTCAGGATCCTCCTATGTCACCATCTTGAATTGGAACCTCTCATTTTTTTTATATTGCTAGATTAACTTGACAGTATTTTGTAAATAATTTTTTGTCTGTAGTCATAAGGGATATTAATCTATAGTTTTCTTACATTATCTTTGTCTTGTTTTAGAATGAATTGAGAGGTATTCCTTCTTCCTCTATTTTTTAGAAGACTATCTGAAAAATACGTATTGATTCTCTAAATGACTGGTAGAGGGGCACCTGGGTGGCTCAGTCGGTTAAGTGTCCAACTCTTTGATCAGCTCAGGTTATGATCTCGCATTTGAACCCCACATTAGCCTCTCTGCTGTCAACATGGAGCCTGCTTCTGATCCTTGCTCTCCCTCTCTCTCTGCCCCTCCCCTGATTGCTCTCTCTATCTCTCTCAAAAATAAATAAACTTTTAAAAATAAATAAAACAAAATAAATGATTGGTGGAATTCACAATGAAGCCATTTGGCTTTGGTTTGGGGGAAAGTTTTTGATTATTAATTCAATCTCATTATTTGTCCCTTTAGATGTTCTGTTTCTTCTTGAATCAATTTGGGTAGTTTTTTGTTTCTTTCTAGAAATTTTTCCAGTTTTCTAATTTGTTAGCATGTAATTATTCAGGGCCATATGATCATTTTTATTTCTGTAAGGTCAGCAGTGAGGCTCTCCTCTTTTATCCCTGATTTTATTAATTTGAATCTTCTCTCTTTTATTTCTTCATCTGTCTAGCTGAAAGTTTGTTAATTTTATTGGTCTTTTCAGAGAACCTCTGGACTAAACAAAAAGCAAGATTTATTTATTTTCGTGGTAAGAGTTCCCCAGGTAGAGAGGCTCCGTTTCAGCATTCAGCAGTTGAATGTCACAGCTCTGTGTCTGCCCTACGATTCTCATGTTGCCTTGGCCCCTGTTTGCCACTCCTCATGGCTGCCACCCTGCAGGTATCTGTGCAGATCTGATAATGTCCAGTAGAAGAGTAAAAAAAACCAACGAAGTATTTTCAAGGCTTTCCTACAGATCCTTTCCTGTATTTCATTGACAGAACTGAATCACATGCTCATCCCCAGTAGAGTCTCTAGCAAAGGAATAATGAAGACACACAGACAATGATGAGACCTGACCAAAGTTAGAACAAGAAAGAAGGCACCCAATACATCCTGCCTGAGGTTTAAACAGATAGTTAAACAAATGTAACTCTAATTCCTGACAATCTTTCATAACTTTTAACTTAAAAAAAAATTTAAAGCACAAGCAGGGGAGAAGGGCATAGGGAGAAGGGGGAGAGGGAGGGAGAGAATCTCAGGCTGGCTCCACACTCAGCATGGAGCCTGACATGGGGCTTGATTCCATGATCCCTGGGATCTGAGTCCATATCAAGAGTTGGATGCTCAATCAACTGAGCTACCCAGGCACCCTGATTTTTCATAATTTTTAAATGAATTTTAGGAGGTTTTATTTTTTTAAGAAACTGATATCTCATGTTGGAAGAAACATTTAGCTAATGTTCAGCAATTATTTGGGATTCTTTTCTTCATATCAGTAACAATATATTTTAGTAATATGCAAAGTATAATCCTGAATTTTTAAAAATAAAAACAAAAAACTCATAAGGGGTAGTTGTTTTTACTCAAATATAAATATCCCTAGGAGAGGTTATATTACATAAATGTAAACTACCCATGGTTATTTTTTGTGTCATTATCAGCCATCAATATCTTGGTCTTAATTAGGCCAGGTTAGTTTATCTGTCATATTAGAAAGCAAAACAGAGCGCAGTTTGGAAAAAAAGAAGAATTTGGATAGTTTATAGAACTGGAAGGGATGTTGTGGTTGGGAGAGACACGGAGGGGTCCTGAGCTGCTCTCACATAGCAAGGAGCCAAGTGGGACAGGCACATGAGAGCTGGAAAGACGGTTTTCCTGTATCTCTCCATTCCAAATACACTCAGAAAGCCTCTGGTGGAACATTCGAGATCTCAACGACAGTATCTATTTAATATTGACAATATGGCCTCCGGCCGGAAGTTAATGATACGAGGATGAATACGACTTGGTTCCTGCCCTCAAGCACTCACAGTCTAATGGGAAGGATGAATTCCTAAAAAGCAATTTTGAGTTAACAATGGAGGTGAACCGTATGAGCTACAGCAGCTGCCCAGAGGGAGCGGTGATTAATTCAGTTTCAAAAGGCAGAGACAATTCTATAGAGTAAAAACAGAAATCACAGGATGTGTTCGAGTTCATCAAGTATACAGCAGAAGAAACGATTTTCCGGAAACTGAGCAGAGGTTTGAAGGAGCGTGACCTGCTTGGGGAACCGCAAGGCAATTGGCGTTGACACCAGTGTGGCCGTGGAAGGAAATAAAGCCAGAGCAGGGAGACGGGGAGACGGGGACTAGACCTCAGAGCATCTTTCTTGCCTTGCTAGGGAGAGTGAAGTTGCCCTATGGACCATGGGAGTCATGAAAGTTTATAAGTGTAGAAATGTCCCAATTCACATCTACCGCGAACATTCCAGATCAGGTCCAGTGGAAAGGACCATTAAAAGGATGGTGCAGATGATAGATGCTGGAACTAGTAAAGTCACAGTAAAAAAAACAAAAACAAAACAAAACAAAAACAAGTGAGTAAACAGGCGCTGACTGTCTGTGAGGTTTGGTGAAAAAGAGTAAAATATGCCACGTAGGCCTCTGCTTTGAGCAACTAGGTAGGTGTTTGCTGGAAGTAAGTTCAGCCCAAAGCACACTGAACCTAATGTGTTACTGGGCAAGCCAGGGAGGACTCACGTTTACCAACTGAGCATAGGTTTCTTCCCAAAATACGAATTTAGGAGGTGTCAGGTGGTGGCATCTCCTGAAGCTACCAGGGAGGGTCAAATTGCCTGGGGAGAGAAGAAAAACTGTGAAGGGACTGTAGAGGGGCCTCCACAATTCAGGAATTGTGTCCACAAAGGAGACAGAGCACGACAATCAGAGAGATGAGAAAAAACAGGTCATGCGTATCCAAAGGGTGAAAAAATTCCTCCAAGTGAATCATGATCTCTGTTAAAAATTATTTTAGAGGGGTACTGGGGTGACTCAGTTGAGCATCCAGCTTCAGCTCAGGTCATGATCTCGCGGTTCGTGGACCCCCACATGGGGCTCTGTGCTGACAGCTCGGAGCCTGAAACTTGCTTCGGATTCTGTGTCTCCCTCTCTTTCTGCCCCTTCCCTGCTTGTGCTCTCTCTCTCAGAAATAATAAGTGAATAAACTTTTTAAAAACTAAGAGAAAGAAGAAAAGAAGAAAGGAGAGGAGGAGGAGACCCATCCATGCATCATCGGCAGAATGTTCTCTAAGTGCCCCAAACTCTGCTGCGAGTTTCCCTGCCTGCCATTTCCCTGGGGAAGAGGGGGTGTGGGCAGATGAGATGCGTGTATGCGGGCCTGGAGGAGGGAGCAGCAGAAGCCTGGGCTGCTTCTAGCCCCCATCCTCCCCCATCTACCTGGCCTTGAGCAGGAGAGCTTTCGTGGTCAGCTTCGTACAGCAAGTGCATTCTCAAATGGAGGTTTCCAGCAACTAAATATTAGAAACGTTTCAACCTACTCACGAGTAGTCCTCTGCCTCCATCTGACTTCATGAGAAGGAAATCTGAGGCCCTCCCAGAGGCAGCTGAGGAGAAGCCTGAGCAATTGCCTCCTCTTTGATTCCACGCCGCCGTGGGCTCTGAGCTACGGCAGAAGCTTCGTGCAGCCTGCAGCCCAGCCTGCTTGCCCTGCGGTCTGGAGGAGGACAGACCTGTTTAGAGACCCCACACACAATCTATGAACACGGTTGAAGACACCATCCCAGTCAACCCCTTAGGGAATTGGGGGAAAACATAACTTTATCAAGAGTCAACTCAGTGCCAGGCACCAGATTAGGGCTACATGTCTGGCAGCTCATTACATAGCCACTGGGGTGTGTGGGTTCCTCTGCTGCAGACACTCAGGCGGGCGGCCCCTCTAAGACCATTTTCACTGTTAGTACATGGCAGACACCGGGTTTGATACCATGTCTGCATGTCCCGAAGCCCAGAATTTTTTCCTCTATAGTTTCTATTGTTTTTGTATGTTATAAACTTTTTTTTTTAAGTTTTATTTCTTTATTTTTGAAAGAGCATGCAAGCAGGGGAGGAGCAGAGAGACAGACAGACAGGCAGAATCCCGAGTATGTTCCTCACTGTCAGCACAGAGCCTGATGGGCTTGAACTCAAGAACCTATGAAATCGTGACCTGAGCCAAAATCAAAAGTCGAATGCTTAACCACTGAGCCAGCCAGGTGCCCCTTATTTTTGTGTTTTAACGGCTCATCATTCCTCAGATTCAAATATGCAGATGAGCCTGGGATAACAACGACATGCGTCCCAGTAATACTGTAATGTAGAATGCAAACAGAGTTGTTGTAGCTCAGATCATATTTCAAGGGTCTTAAGTTTCGTGACAAATCCTCTTTCTACATGAGACAACCCTTTCATAGAGCAGAGAGCCATTCCCTAATTTATCTCCAGTTTCGTGTGTCAGGTTTCCTTAAAGGGGAGCTCAGCTCTGCCACTAAAGAAACCGTATATCTTACAAAAGCACCAAATCCAGAGTCTCCCTTTGTTTTCAAGTGAGAGTGAGAAGGCAGAGCTGGCAGCTCTCACAGCGGCCCCTGGAGGGAGACCCCAGTGTTCTGATCTGGTCTCTGCAGGCAGCTTCTCCCTACTGAGGAGCCAGCCAGACCCCACGGCCACCTCCTGAGCCCACTCTATCAGGTCATTGCCGGCGTTGTCTCTGCGCGTTCTTGGGAGTGCTGGGGAAGCTGTGCTCAGTGCAGATCTGCCCCTGCCTTCTGGTCAGTGGAACCTCTCAGCAGAGAGAGGCTCCGGGAGACTGGGATGCATCACGCGAATGTGTCTGGGGAACGGACTCTTCTGCCTAAGCACAGCTCAAGTCTCTATAGGCGGGTTTGTTATTCCCTTACTCCACCCACCTCCAGGAATCAAACCGGTGAATTTGCTGGCAAGCACAGGACAGCTGCATCCACGCCCTCCCCTTGCTGCGCCTGTCCCGAATTCATGAGGAAGCTCTTGTGAGTCCCTGTGTACCCTCCTGGGCCGAGCCTGGGCTTACCTGGACAGATGCTGCCCTCTTTGCTTGGATTTCACTTGACAGCAGGCTCCTCTTTTGGGCTGGCCATCTGTGTCACCCACCAGATGTTTCGCCGTCTCCTCCTGAGCACAGTGATGATTGGACTTCGCAGCCCCTTTAAAGCCGGGCATGGGCATGGGACCGCTTCAGTCAAGAAGATGTAGGCGGAGGTGTTGTGTGTCATTTTGCAGGCAGAAACTTCAGGAGCCAGCTTTAGGAGCACTGAGGTAAAGCTGCTGTCAGCCTCGGTCCCTTAATGATACTGGACGGAGCTACTTGCCAAACTCCACGGGTCATGAGGCAAAAAAAAACAGCCAAATTGCTTCTTATGAGTTCATCTTTCCCATTATACTGTGAGTGCTCGAGGGCAGGAACCGAGTCAAGTCGTATTCATCTTTGCCTCCTGTGTAGCTGGCAATTATTTCTTGCACTTTCCTACCTCATGTGTTCACGTTTCCTTCCCTTCCATCGAGCCAGACCCCACCCCAGTGTCCTCTTCTCTTCCTCCCTTTCCCCTCCTCAGGCGCCCCTTCCACCCACCCCCTGCACCCTGCCAGGGCAGAACTGCCATGGCATGTTGTTGGCCATGTTCTCCACTCAGAGGGATTCTAGGCTCTTGGAGACAAAGACCTATAACCAACGCCAAGTTCTTTGTTTCACACCAGACTCCATATACAGATTTGAGTGCATAAGAGGTAATTAATAAATATTTGCCAGTTGACTGGTAATATGACCTTGGTTATTTTTTAATGTTTACTTATTTTTGAGAGAGAGAGAGAGAGTGCACAGGCATGAACAGGAGGGGGCAGAGAGAGAGGGAGACACAGAATTCGAAGCAGGCTCCAAACTCTGGCTGTCAGCACAAAGCCTGTTGCAGGGCTCAAACCCATGAACCACGAGATCATGACCTGAGCCAAACAAAGCCAGATGCTAAATTGACTGAGCCACCCCTGTGCCCCTGGCCTTGGTTATTTTAACTACAACTATTTATGAAGTGTCTGTGGAGTTCAGGTACTCAGTAATGAGAATAGTAACAACCATTGTATTAAATGAGCTGTTACCCTGTGCCAGCTCCTGTGATATGCACTAGAAATGCAGTATATTATTTAATCTTGTCGCCATATTATTACTGTCTCCCTTTTACAGATAGGTAAACCGGGCCGTGCCAGGCCAGGTTAAGTAACTTGCTCGTGTCACCCAGCTAGCATTCCTCAGAGCCAGAGTTTATATCTAAACCTGACAGGCTCTCAGAACTGTAAGTAGTCTTTTGAGGGGAGAAAAAAACCTTTTTAGACATCTGTATCCTTGGCTACTGTCTTAAGGTGCTTCAACTTCTCAAACATTTGGAGCCTTCCTTAAAGAGTGTGAGTCCAAGTTTGCCTGCTAGACATCGGAGGCTCTATTCCAGGACCTGAAATCGGCCACTAGGTGGCAATAAAAAAGTGTGTCTGAGACACAAAAGCCAGCAAGCCAGGGTGTTTCTAGCTTTAAGAGGCTTCCTAGAGATGAGCTGTGCAAACAGGGAGGCGAAGCTGCCCAGGAGGAAATAAGCCGAGGGTCAAAGAAATGGCCTGGAAAGCATATTTCCTGAGGTGGTGAGTGCTGATAGAAAAGGATAGCAATAAATCTGCACGCTTGTGTTTCTGTGAAAATCATAATCCTGAGAAATGCAGACTGTTTAAATACATCTGTTTACCAGAAGCACACAGACATCCCCAGGGGCGCTCCAAACACAGGAGAATTATAAGCACAATCACTGACAGCAAGGATGTCCAAACACCTTAAAAGTCCCTGTTGAAACGGCAGCTCTTAAATGATTCAACTGCCTCTTAGCCAAAACACATAGCAACAGCCATAAATACACTGTAATTAAGTTCACACTCAGAGCAAAGGAAACTTTGAAGATATTTCATTTAGTATCTCCAAGGAGTCCTAGATATTCTTCCCCACGAACGAGGGCATTGTCAAATTATTTAGCCAGAGCCAGCTGTGCATTATCTGAGAAAACACCTAGAGATTGCTGTGTGTTTCATAGGAAAGGGGACAGACCACTGGGCAGGACCACATCCTTGGCTTCAGGGTGCTGCTGGAGGCCTGCGTAGGGACCGTGTCCTGCACCCCCGCTGCTCCGAGTATGGCTCACAGAGCGCTTCCCAGCTGTGAATCGTCTGCCAGTACACAAGGAGATAAGCCCAGGATGTGAGAGCGAGCACTGGAAATTTGGATAGCAATAAGACCTTGCCATGACATTGGGGCTGTGAGCAGTTCAACAGGGTCAGACGTGCAGCTGAAGCACTACAAATGTGCTGGTGAGTCATGGGTGTCAGGAGACAGGAGCTAGCCCTGCTCAGTAAGCCCACTTGCTGATCTGAAACACAATGGAAATGAATTTGAGAAGCAGCATCCCAAGGCAGATTTCTCCATCTCTACCCGCTCAGGGCCCCAGGCTTGGGAGAGTAAGGCTCCTAGCTGGGTGGTGATCAAGGGCGTGTGGAGTTCCTTTGAAGCCAGGGAGACCTAGACTCCACAGCCCCTAGTAGTTACGAGCCGTGTGGCATTCGACACGATACCTAACCTTTTGGATCTTTAGTTTCCTTAGTCCTGAAATGGGGCTAATAATATATACTTTACTGAGTGTTGTAAGAGCATGAAACAAGAGAGATGTGGTGAGATTGTGAACACGCAGATGGTTTTCGTACCTCTTCCTCAATCTCTCCCTGTAAACAGTGCTCTTTATCTGTCTGGAGACTTTTTTGAAAAGGAATCCCTCTTGGTCCTCTTGAGAAGGATGTCATTACCAACGTCTTGGAGGTTCATTAGAACCAAAGCTCTGGATTTATTCCGTCATCAAATCCTTCTATGAGGACAGGAGGTAATTACAGACAAAAGAGAGAAAAGTGAAGGACTAGAGGGTGAGGGAGAGTGTGAGAGGGGAAGGAAAGAGTCTCTTCCTTCCAAAGAAAATCTTAAGACCGGACACAGAGGAAGTGAAGGATGAAGAAGGGTGAAGAGAAAGAGCTCAATGCTGATTCTAGAGGAAAGTTCCAGAAGAACTTTCCTTTCCTGGAAGAGTGGAAAGGGTCCATGGGGCATAGAGCTCCCAGAACAGTCTGATAGGGTGCTCAGAGCCACAGGTGAGCCCAGCGCCCCTCACTTGTCTCAGTCCCTGTCAAGCCCTATCCCCAGGGAGACCTTAACGTTGTCCCCACCCAGCATCTCATCCAATGACCACCTGGGCAGGTGAGGCCATTCCAGGACACATCGCCTTGCTGCTTCGTGTTATCCCGTCATCCAATAAATAATATCTGAATACCTGCTAAGTGCCGGGCACTGTTCTGACACTGGGCATTCAGCAGTCAAAGCAACACAGTTCCTTCTGTCCTGGAACTCATCTTCCCCGCGTGGTGGGAGGGAGACTAAAAAATCTCAAATAAATGACAATTCCCCTGTGCCATTTGCTTCATCATCAACAGTGTGCTCTTTACACTTTGGGCAGGGCTTTTCCTGCTGAAGCCCACAGACAGAGTTCAGGGGAGTTCACGAACTTGGATGAAGGAGAAAAAATGACATCTTTATTTTCATTGCCTCTAACAGAATTTACCATTTCCTTTAAGCGCACACGTAGACGACTGTAGACGTTTCTGTGACTTTGCAACTAGTAGAAATTACAGATATTTGCAGTTTACATCAGTACTATTGCAGGTGTTTTGAAACATCATGTATGCTCATCACTGCTCCGCTAATCCTGGCAGTTTTGAGACCCCCCCCACCCCCCACCAGACTTTAATACTTAACACATTCATAAGGAAACCCATGTGTTATTATATTACGTGTACCTGATTTTCAGTTTTGCTGACTGTATTCAATGTAACTGGTTTTCTGCATTTACAAGCATGACTTGTAAAGGTCAGTGTGGGAAGGGATTCCTGGGTTTTACTAGCTCACCAGAGAGGTCCGAGGCACAGAAAGGATTAAGAACCTCTGCTCTAGGGCCTGCTGTTCCTTAACATTTGAAGGGCCCTTATCAGGAATCCACACCTTCCAGTTAGCCCCTGTGAACAGTTCCAGTTAGGCATACACACCCTATAGGTCTTTTTCTTTTTTAACATTTTTTTTTTTTCTGTTTTTACTTTTATTTGCACGTACTTTATGCAGAATTTACTCCCGGGCCATAAGTTTTTGTTTCTTCAGTTTCTTCTGGGATATCTTTTTCTTCTGTGCAACTTCCTCTTCTGGTTTAGGAACAATCTGCTCTTTTTCAGTGAGGATCATCTCAATGTGGCAGGGAGAGCTCATGTATGGGTTAATCCGACCATGAGCCTTGTAAGTTCTACGCCGCATCTTGGGGGCTTTGTTCACCTGGATGTGCTCGATGACCAGAGAATCTACATCCACACCCTTAAGTTCAGCATTACTCTCTGCATTTTTAAGCATGTGCAGTAAAAATTCAGCACTCTTTTTGGGCCACCGACCCTGTGTCCAGCCCCACTGTTTGGCCTGGGCACACCTACCAACTCCAGCATTGTAGCGTCGGAATGGAACACATTGCTTCTGCAAAGTGACATCTTTAAGATACTTGGTGGCTTTTCGGATATGCATACCCTTGATGGCCTGGGCAGTTTCACGTGTGTTCTTAAAGTGAACACGAAGATTTGAACCTCTTGATTTGCATGATTTTGTCGGGTTTTCTGGGTCAAGTGAATAGCGAACCATTTTCAGAGATCACCTCAGGCCACTCACAGGAAGAGGAAGAGCCTTTCTTTTTTAACTTTTAAATTTTATTTAAATCCAAGTTACTCAACATATAGCGTAGCGATTGTTTCAGGAGTAGAACCCAGTGATTCCTCATGTACATAGAACACCCAGTGCTCATCCCAGTGAGTGCGCAGCACCCATTTAGCCCCTTACTCCACCCAACACCACTCGAGCAGCTCTCAGTTTGTTCTCTGTATTTAACAGTCTCTTATGGTTTGCCTCCCTCTCTGTTTTTATTCTTGTTTTTCCTTCTCTTCTTCTATGCTCATCTGTTTGGTTTTTTTTTTCCGAGCCAGCTCTCTCAATCTAGCTATTTTGATCAGTGCTAGAAGGTTTATAAATTAGCATCTGCAATATGAAAAGCCATTTTTCATGGGTGCAGTAGTGGTGTTCAATAGATGTAGAAAGAATGCAAATACTGCCAGACATGCAGGAACCTGTTTGAAGAGGAATATAAGAACGTAGTGAACCCGGAGGCCTAACCCCTCTGAGGTGGGACACGTGACCTCAGACTCCCATTTGATCTTGTGTTGGGAGACTTAGAAGACATTCCAAGAGCATAGTTAAGCCATCAGACTGTCTTGTCTGGAATATTATCTCACTGACCTCCAGCCGAAGCTTTGTCCCGCCGAAGCTTTGTGTAGAAGGACCTGGGGAACCGAGGGTGAGGCTTCCACAAGTCTACATGACAACGTTGTATGACTGTTTGTGCTTGCTTGCTACGGTATCTGTACAAGTGCAGAATTCCTCAAGACCGACTTCCCTTGTACCATGCTACCCGGAAGTAAGGTGGTAGAAAGGAGACTATGGAGAGAAATGGAGACCACCCAAATGAGAACACACACTACTTAGAGAACCCAAGCTATACGAGGACACAAGTGGTTAGCCACCACCACTTGCATTAGGCAGAGAGAGACACAGAGGAGTGGGAAGGTGTTACGTGGGCAAAGGGAAGGTTTTGGGTATGCCCTGATTGCTGGTTGTTGGTATGAGGAGGTTAGAGATGGGCTAACTAGGAGTAGAGGATCTCATGTGATTGTTTGCAGAGCACTTTTGGCATTCTCTGGTTGGTCCTGAGTTGGAAGTGAGGACCAAAATAGGACCAAAATGGGAAGTTGGCAGTCATTGACCAAGCCCTGATCTTTCTGAACTTGTTGCTGCAGAGGCTGTGGTTTGGCTTCCTGGACTAGTAGCTACAGAGGGTGTGGAACAGAGCTGTATTGTCATATATGGTCTGGTCACTGTGCATTGGCTCTTCCATCCGTCAGGGCCCTTAGAGCTCACCCACCTCTAGCAGTGACATACAGGGATGTCTGCCAAAACCAACCTCATGACTATGAACGGCCCATTCTTAGGTCTGTTGACAGCAGGTACATAGGCACACTGGCATCTTCAGCCCAGTAATGGTCTTGAATACCTGATAGGGTAATGTTGAGCCAAGACCTCATATTTTTACCTGGAACAGCCATAGTACATATTGAGCTGATGTTCTGATGTGGTTAATGATATCTAATTCATTGGTAAAGCTCTGAACACAGTCCCTGACACTAAGTACTCAAGAAAATAGAGCTTCTCTCTCTCTCTCTTTCTCTTTGAAGAAGAAGTAGCATTTTGCAAAGGAGTTAGGATCTATGCCAACACATCTCAACCAGGAGCTCCCCAGGGAACATTTGACAGTGAATGGAGACATTTTTTGATCATCACAATGGGGGAAAAGATGCTATTAGCATCTAGTGGGTAGAGACCAGGGTTGCTGCCAGACATCCTTCAATACACAGGACAGCTCCACAGCAAAGAATCATACAGTCCCCAAGTCAGTCATGCCGAGATTGCCTGTCCATGGAGAAAAACGGAGCAAGTGTGGCTAACAGAGGGGTGTGCTGGTGGCAGGATAGCATAGCTATCAAAGAGAGGGGACTCTGCATTGAGAAGGTGGCCTGGACCCCACACTCGCCACTTCCTAGAGACTCCAGACAAGTTGCTTAACTTCTTTATTAGTGGTATCTCCCTGATAGGATTTCTTGTGAACTGACCTAAGCCAATTTCATCCCCTACACTTCTTAGGTTCCTTTAGGCACATACTAGCAACCTAAGGAGGTTGAGGTAAGGAAGAGCTGGCCAGCTCTTTCTCCTCAAGCCAGTCATCCAGATAAAAAGAAAGGAAATTTCAAAATTCTGCCATGGAAGAAGACATTTGTGAGCAAGCCAACCGAGAAATACTTCTAGTACCTGTCTCTAAGGCCCATGAGGTCCCAGCTTTCAGTCCCTTAATGCTGCACCCTGCTTTCCTCCAAGGCAGATACATAGTGAGGAAGAGGCAGGATTCTATTAATGTTAATCAGACACCAGAGTCTTCCTCCTTGCTCATGGCTAGAAACCAGACAGATCAGGGCTTTAGTAGCTCTTCTGAGTTATTTCTAAAAATTCAGGCAGGAGGTTTCTCTGAATCTTTAGACTCAACTTATGCTAGGGTAGAGAACATTTCTAAAATATTTTATCCAGCCCAAATATCTTGCAGATCTGCCTGTGTTAGCTTAACTGCAAGTGATCTCTCTCTCTCTCTCTCTCACACACACACACAAATACATTGTCTAGTTTAAAGTAAGTTACCAACAATGTAAGAGAACTCAGAGATAACACACGTACAGACATTTAGCACTCTTTCTGGAACATTAGTAAATATACAATATATGTTTGATATTAATGTAATCATTTTTAATTTTTTAAGTTCATTTATTAATTTTGAGAGAGAGAGAGAGTGCTAGTAGGGGAGGGGCAGAGAGAAAGGGAGAGAGAGAGAGAGAGAGAGAGAGAGAATCCCAAGCAGATTCCATATCGTCAGTGCAGAACCAGACGTGGGAATTGAACTCATGAACTGTGAGATCACGACCTGAGCTTAACCTACTAAGCCACCCAGGCACCCCTTTAAGTATCATTTTAAAAGCCCCTCCTCCAGCTCCTTGAAGAAAGGGAGGAGAGTTTTACTATCTGAGAGTAATGTAGGAAAGAAAGGCTGTGGCATTTTTTGAGCAGCTACCATGAAGCTACCCACTTCACACGCTTGGTGGCATTTAACTGGCATACCTACCTGGCCAGGTGGCTTGATCATCACCAGTCCCCATATGAGGAAGCTGAAACTCAGATGGCACAGGCACCTCGCCCACACAGCCAGTAGGTGCCAGAGCCAAGCCCGAAACTCTCTCGGATGGGAAAGTCTGTAGTAGCCTCTGCCGCCTCCCCACAGTTGTGCTGTGAACTCCCAGCGAGGGAGATATTCAGACCCAGAAGTATCAGGAAGATAAAGCCAGAGGAGTAGGAGGCAAGTGGGAATTACACAGAATCACTGCTGGAGGCTGCCAGCCAAGATTTCCACGGGAGACCGGGGGACGTGGTCTAATGGATGGAGAGCTAACAGAGTATTTGCTTCCTCAAGGCTGTCATTGGGTGGGTTCTCCCAGAAGCAGAATTTGAACCAAAGATTTGGTACAAGTCACAAAACAGTAGGGGCAGGCAGTAGGCTGAGGGCGGCGGGGGGCAGGCTTGTGTACAACCACAGCACTCGGCCTTGGCTCTCAGGCAGCCCTTAAGCTCTTCAGGCTATGCTGACTCTTCACTTGGCCCTGGAGCGACTGCTTCCATGCACTTGGGCAGTCCTCTGAAGGCACACAGAGGCTGAGGGACCAACACACAGCAAGGAAAAGGAGACCCAGTGGCTCTGGGCAGGGCACCAGCAGAGTGGCGGTCATTGCCAAGATCCCAAGGGGTTTATCCTTCGGCATCCAGTAAAATCCAAGTCCTCCCCCCGGCCCGGCTGGCCTCCTGGCTGACCCTGCCTACACGTGTAACTCATT
>NW_027533273.1:3029263-3036202 GCF_008692635.1 Crocuta crocuta | reverse complement strand
GGTCCTTCCCAGACACCAAGAGCACCCCAGCTTCAGCCTGTGCAGTTGCTACTCTCTGCTCAGGACCCTCTTCCTGGAGAGCTCTCCCTTCCTCCCTAGCTTGCCCCAGAGGACATCATCTCCGGGAGACCCCATCACCCTTCTGAAAGTAGGGCCCCTGCCCCTCTTTCCTTTACCCTGCATGCCTTTTCCCCATCACCACCTGATTCTGTGTTACATGTATTCCTTTGTTAACTTGTTTACTGTCTGCCTCACGACAGAGGAATGTAAGCTCTATGAGGTCAGGGACTTCTGCCTGCTTTGATCACTGCTGCTTCAGTTCTTCTAGAACAGCGGTGCCGAGTACAGGTCAATAAATACTTGCTGAATGAATAAATGAGCACGTGAATCCAGAACATATTGCCTAAGGCAGAATTACCGGAAGCCAGAATTCCTTGGGGGAATTTATTATAAATGCAGATTCCTGAGTGGTTCCCGGACTGGAAAGGAGAGGAATTCTGAGGGTTCCCTTGGTAGTGTTACCTCCTAGGCAGCTGTGCAGAAGCCTCCAGAAGAAGGTTCCCAGGTCAGTAGAAGGAATATCTGCTTGGCTACCCAGAGAGGCTGAGCCCTAAGCCCCAGGGTCCCACCCCTCTCCTCTCTGCCAGGTTCCCAGACCCCAAGCCCATCCAGGAAACAGCAGAGCTGTCAGATTCAAGGGATACTTGTGAACTTGAGAAAAGGTAGCTCTCAGGGGGCACCCATGGTAGACAGAACGTTAGACGGCCCTCGCCACTTTTCACACCCTGTCTAAGCCTTCTTGATTCTCTGACCTCTGGGAAGGGAGGTCCTCAATACCAATTGAGATTGAAGCTTAGATTCAAATTCTTTTTCAATAAATAAGCAATAGCAACGTGGTATTTTAGTTGTTTTTATAACTTGCTTTGGGTAAATTATATCTACATCATTTTAACTTTCTTCTAACATGCATTTTTAAATTTGTTTCTCAATAGTGTTAATAATATCTAATATTTACTCAATATTCAATGCAAATTATATTTAGGAAATATTCAATAATGCTTTTAGAATTCATATTAATGTACATATTTGAATTAAAAGATAAAGTAAGACTATTTCTGTGACCAGAATCAGACTTAATACAGAGGAAAATTGATGGAGATATCTTTTTTCCTTTTTTTTTTTTTTTTGACAAAGTTATTTTTAATACTTTGGGAATGGAGATGTCTTTTTTTTTTTTTTAATGTTTTATTTATTTCTGAGAGAGAGAGAAACAGCGTGAGCAGGGGAGGGTAAGAGAGACAGGAAGACACAGAATAGGAAACAGTCTCCAGGCTCTGAGCTAACTGAGAGCACAGAGCCCGATACAGGGCTCGAACCCACAAACCATGAGATAGTGACCTGAGCCGAAGTTGGATGCTTAACCGACTGAGCCACTCAGGCGTCCCTGGAGATGTCTTTTAAATGCAGATTGTGGGCTCCATCCCAGGTCCACTGAGCCAGGGCCTCTGGTGGTAAGAGACCTGGAATTTGCATTCTTCTCAGGCTCCACACAAAATCCTAGCACCTTCTATAAAGTTTGAAAATCCTTGTAACATTTTGCCCACAGGAGAGCGAGAGGAAGCGACAAGAGCAAGGCACCTGCCACCCCCGTGCTCCTGAGCACCTGGAGAGGAACCCTGTGATTAAAAGCCTACCTCTCTTTCTTCTGGACATGGAAAAGGCTATTCTCTCCTTGCCTAGAGGCCTGCTGATGTGGTTTAATAAACCAAGTGGGGACAGACAGGCTTAACATCATTAAAAAAAAAAAAAAGGTGGAGAGAAAACAAAAGAAAAATGGTAGAATCGCCAAATAATAAGGGTTAATACTAAGAACAATGTCACTTAAGATTTCTTCAGGACATAGTAGAAACAGTAAAGGAAACAGAAAGTCCTTGGAAAGCAGGCAGCCCACGAGCTGGATCCAGAGAAAATCTCTGTGGCTTAAGGGAAAGAGCATATAGCTGTGGTAGAGACACACCTCAGGTTCTCAGGTTCATGTCCTGGCTCACCACGCATTTGCTCTGTCCCTCTGGGAGAGCCGTCACATGATCTTTGCCTTGGGTTCCTCATCTGTAAAGGGTGCATGGTTATCTCTGCCCTTCCCCTTGACCTCCGGAAAGATGGACTGGTGGAGTCTCCTGAGAGAAAATTCTCAGCTTAGTCATTCATGCCCTGAAGGATGGGGCAGGAGCAGGTGTGCCCTCAGGCTCCAGCATCTACCTACAGTTCTTTGACCACAGCAGACCTCTGACCACCAAGCCTTTGAACTTTCTCTTCTTTCTACCTGAACCAGTCTTTCTCCTTGCCTCCATATTGGCTTGTGGTTCTTTTTTTTCTTCCTGGAACATTCTTTCATCTCCACATGCAGCCTTCTTATGATTCAGACCTCAGCATAACTATCACCTCCTCAGAAAGACCACCCTGTCAATATTGTTCCCCAATTCCCCTCCCCCCAGGCACTCTCTGTTACAGTCTCCTCTTGTTTCTTTGTCTTAGGACTTGGCACTCTCTGAAGTAATCTAGTTTATCCATTTGTTCACAGGTTTATTGTCCACACCTTCACTGGCATGTCAGTTCCTTGAGGGCAGGAGCCTTTTCCCACAAGCACGTTCCCTGAAAAGATGCCCACACATATCCAGAGAGTGAATGAATGAGTTACGTGTCCCTATCTGGTTGCCTCATAGTCCACCGCCTCTCTGTTCCACTTTCAATTCTCCCCTTTGTCTCTTTCGATCTTTCTCTCTCTGCCTTTCCCCCAATCCCGCCTCTTCCTCTTTGGACTATCACAGTTTCCCCTAGATGGTGCTGGAGGGGAAGATTTGGGGCCCTTCCATTCCATCCAGGATATTGGCCTGCTCTCTCGCCTCAGAGGGAATCATCGAAGACCGTCAACGTTTCTCCAGCTAACACTGCGAACAATATGGCTCTGAGGCATTGTTTTGCCCACACTCTCTCCTCATCAAAGATGGACTTCTGGCCACTCAGTCCAGGAAGGGAGGGGATGGGGATGTGGAGAAGGAAAACTCCATTCTGCCACATTGTCTGACAGGCATTGGTGGGGATATGTGTGAGCTCAGAGTGCAGAGTCCTCCAAAGGACTGAAAAGGGGGGGAAATAAGATTATCTTCACATAAGTAAGCAGAAAACATAGGATCAGGGCTGCGAGCTGGGGCCAATCCCTCTAAAGGAAGAATCTCTCTCTGATAAGTTGGTCAGAATTAGGTAAATGTTTACCTAGAATTAGGTAAATGTTTATTTAGCCTCAGTACTTGCCAAATGCCTTGCTGAGAGATTTCCTGGCATTATCTCCGGTAATACCCCCAACAGCCTTTTCTTTGCCACCATTGGCCTTATCGTCAATGGGAACAGGAAGCATGTCTTCTATTTCTCATAATTCTTTTGCTTAATAGTTTGTCCAAACATCGCAGCACAGAACACAATACTGGGAGGAACAATCAACATTGGTGGATTGATTCCTCTAGCCCAGGGGTTCCTTCCTCCCTTCTCAAATAATCTCCTCCCTTGGCTTCTCTATGTACAACAGCTGTATAGCCCTTCTTCTGTTTCCTCTGTGAAGAATATCTCTTTCATCCTTCTTTGACAGACATCACTTATTTTATTTTTATATGTTTTTAAAGTTTTTTTTTTACATTTATTTATTTTTAAGAGACAGACCACAGGCGGGGGAGGGGTAGAAAGAAGGAGACAAAGAATCTGAAGCAGGCTCCAGACTCTGACTGAGCTAGCTGTCAGCACAGAGCACGACGCGGGACTCAAACCCACGAACCGTGAGATCATGACCTGAGCCAGAGTCAGACGTTTAAACGACTGAGCCACCCGGGCGTCCCTAAAGTTTATTTTTGAAAGAAAGAGAGCCCGCACAAGCAGGGGAGGGGCAGAGAAAGAGGGAGACACAGGATCTGCTGCAGGCTTCAGGTTCTGAGCTGTCAGCATGGAGCCAGATGTGGGGCTTGAACCCACCAACCGCGAGATCATGACCCGAGCCAAAGTCAGATGCCCAACTGGCTGAGCCACCCCAGCACCCCAGACACCACTTATTTTAAAGCAATATAGCCTGGTGGATGGGAGGAGATGGTAAAAAAGTACAAAATTCAGTTATAAAATAAGTAAGTCCTGGGGATATAACATACACCATGGTGGCAACATAATAATACTATATCATATATTTGAAAGTTGCTAAGAGAGTAGATTTTGAAATTTCTCATCACAAGAAAAGAATGTAACTATGTGTGGTGATGAATGTTAACTAGACTTGCTGTGGTAATATTGTAATATATATATAAATATCAAATCCTTATGCCCTAAACCTGAAACTAATATAATGTCATGTCAATTCTCTCTCATAAATATATATATGAATATATATACATTATATACATATATACATACATATATTCATTATATACATCTACAGACATATATTCATATATACATATGTATATATACACACATATAGTGTATATATTCATATATATACATGTATGTGTGTGTGTGTGTGTATATATATATATGTATATATTTTGGTAGCTGGGGAAATGGATAATGGATGTTTGAAAATCAGAAAACATGTTTGAATTCAAGTGCTGCCATGAAATAGCCCTGTGATAACTTTGGGCAAGTTAACCCTTTGTGTCTGTTTCCCTAAAGGGAAATGTTCTAAGAACAGCTAGCCCTAGAATTATTCTAAGAGTTATTGTAGAGGGTTAAAGTGTAAAGGGCTATCACAAGGAGTTAAAATGTGATTAAAGACCAAACAGTACCCAGAAAGGAAAGTCAAGCTGGGGAGAATATTCTGAGGAGAAGATAGTTAAGTGCTGACCACATGGCAGCTGATAGGATTTCTTTTTCTTTTTTTTTTTTTTTTTGGTTACAAGCAAAAGAAATTGCATTTGGCTGACTTGATTAAAAAAAAAAAGTAATTTCTGAAGATGCCATGGTGCTAACCGGCTTGAAGGGCAGTCAGAATGGTCAGCCTCAGGAAGGATGGGCCTGTAGGGCTCTTGGCTGTTGAAATTCGTTTAAGAGCCTGATTCTAGGTATCGCACTAAGATGATTTAGTTCCACTTGCCTTCCGTTCTAATCCACATCACAGTGCACTTACATTTGAAATCCAGGATAGAAAATCTAGGTCAAGTCGCCTCTTCTCTTTGGGGAACAAGGAGGATAGTCACTAAGATCACAGAGAATGGGGTAGAGGTTGAAATCCCCATCAGTTTCCTATTGCTGCTGAAATGAAGTGCCACACACTTAGTGGCTTAAAATAATACACATTTATGATTTTACAGTTCTAGAGATCAGAAGTCCAAAATCTGTGTCAGCGGGCTAACATCAAGATGTCAGCAGTGTGCTGTCCCTGCGTTCAGCTCCCACAGTCTTAAGTAAATGAGGTAATCTCGGGCTGACAATGCTACCGCCTAGGCCATGTACTGTAACCTGATCAAAGGAGTGCTGTCCCCTCATATTCAGAGGGCCTGGCCCCACTCAACAGGAGGGGATTATACACACCATCTGTGTATAACATCTAAAAGGTACGTTCTAGAGGCTCCTGGGCGGCTGAGTTGGTTGAGCATCTGACTCTTGATTTCAACTCATGTCATAATTTCACAGTTCATGGGATTGAGTCCGCATCAGACTCTGTGCTGGCAGCATGGAACCTTCCTGGGATTCTCTCGTTCCCTCTCTCTGTCCCTCCCCCACCCCTCTCTGTCTCAAAATTAATAAGTAAACAGATAGATAGATAGATAGATAGATAGATAGATAGATAGATAGATGTACCTTCTAGTACAGTGAGGATGGACAGGTAAATAGATTGTAGTACAGGATAGGGGATGTTGGCACAAAAGTGTATATGAGAACTTAGGGGCAAAAAAGAGCATCTGGAGCAGGAAGGGAGAAATTGGAGTTCAGAAATTCTGAGCTAAGTTTTGATGGATGAAATTTGGTCTCTAATGTGAGCTGCACACGTAAACCAAGGGGGAAATCAAATTCAGATTTCTTGGTAAAAGACGAATGCTTTAATCTAGGCTATAGCTGAATTCCAAAAATCCCAAAACTTAAATCTAGGCAGAATTAATCACCTAATCAGCCAGTCGGGCCACTCTGACTTGCTTTGGCTATTTAAGAGAGCTGAGACAACGCATCTGGAGCCCATTTCTTTCTTTCTTTTTTTAACGTTTTATTTATTTCTGAGAGAGAGAGAGAGCGTGAGCAGGGGAGGGTCAGAGAGAGAGGGAGACACAGAATCTGAAGCAGGCTCCAGGCTCTGAGCTGGCCATCAGCACAGAGCCCGATGCGGGGTTCCGATGCACGAACTGTGACATCAGGACCTGAGCCGAAGTCGGCCACCCAACCGACTGAGCCACCCAGGCGCCCCCATGAAGCCCATTTCTAAAGCTTGCTGCGTCTTGAAATTCTTTTTATCTTAGGATTACTGGTGAATTTTCAGAATCTCTTTGCTAAAAAAACACCATTAAGGAGCAGGCACATGTGTAGTTGCTGGGAAGAAAAATAGTCATGGTATTGTCTAGATAGTACGGTAGTTGAATTCGCCAATCAGCCAGTTGCCCTGGGCTTATTAGTTCCTTTTTAATCTTACATTGCAATATAGAACTGCAGGACGGCGTGAAATGTGAAAAAGAAACGAAAGGAGGGCAGGCGGGAAGATTATTAAAGCAAGCACAGAAATGAAAGGGAGCAAGTAGGAAGCAGTGCATGAACTTCCGGCTGGCTTGCAGGGATTGATCAGAGCTCCACTGGCCGGTGCAGGGGCCGCGCGGGTCGTTTTTCATCAGGTCTAGGGTTGGTCCAGCCTAGAGTTAACCAAGCCTGAGAACTTGGAGAATTCAAAGGGGTGTGTGTGTCTGTGTGTGTGTGGGGGGG